>NC_134270.1:76246675-76557641 GCF_031893055.1 Leptodactylus fuscus
ATGCCCGAACTATTAAAATATTAAAACATTTATCCCATACTGTGAACGGCGTAGCGGCAAAAAAAAATCTAAGTAGCCAAATAGCATTTTTTTACAACACTTTGCTTCCTATACTTCCTATAAAAAATTTAATAAAGATTGATCAAACCATCAGATCTTTCCCCAAATAGTATCAATAAAAATGTCATCTTGTCCCGCATAAAAAGACACTGCATTCAGCTCTATACATGTAAATATGAAAAAGTTACAGGTGTCACAACATGGCGACACAATTTTTTTTTCTATTTTGCAAAGTTTTTCATTTTTTAAAAGGTATCAAAACACTACAAATACTATATAAATTTGGTATCAAATACAGAATACAGGTAACATGCCATTTTTAAAAATTACACCCATATGAAATTGGCGCAAATGCATTTTTTTCTCCAATTGCACCTCATTCTAAATTTTTTTACAGCTTCTCAGTACATTGCACAGCATATTGAATGGTACCATTACAAAGTAAAATTTGTCCCACAAACAATAAGCCATCATGTGACTCTGTGAACTGAAAACTAAAAAAGTTATGGCTCTTGAAATGTGAGGAAGGAAAAATGAAAATACGAAACCGAAAAATGGCCTAGTCCTTAACCGGTTAAGGACCGCTGGCCGTAAATTTACGGCCAGCAGTCCTGGTCTCTAAGACCAGCCAATAGTAAATTTACGGCCGGTCTTCAGAGACTCACTAGGCAGGGGGTGGGGCGGGGGGAGGGCAGGGGTTAGGTGTTACTAACACCTAACCACCCCCTCAACAACGTTCAGTCGGACTCAGTTCCGACTGAACGTTTTAACCCTTTCGATCGTGCCATGAAACATCACGGCGCGATCGAAAGGGATCCGCCGCAGATTGAAGCTGATCGGCACCCCCCACGGCGAGATCGGGGGGTGCCGATGTCAGTAAAAGGTAGTCTGGGGTCTGGCCAGTGACCCCAGACTACCGGAGCCCCCACATACCTGGTTGATCCTGCCGACCGATGGAGGAAGTGAGCGATGTGTCTCACTTCCTCTGCAGCTTGCAGGACACGAGCAGGCTCATGTCCTGCTCGTGTCCTGCAAGCTACTATACAGAATCAGTTGTTGATGCTTTCATCAAAGCATCAACTGATTCAAGTGTCCTAAAGGGACACATGAAAAAGTAAAAAAAAAAAAGTTAAAAAAAAAAAAAAGTGTATGAAAAAAGTAATAAAGTTATAAAGCCCAAAAATCCCTTTTTCTCTATACAAAATGAATTATATAAAAAAAGTACTAAAAATTAATAAAAACAATGCATATTTGGTATCGCCGCGTCCGTAACAACCTGTACAATAAAAGTGAAATAATATTTAATGTATACGGTGTACATCTGAAAAAAAAAACGGAAAAAACCCGCCGGAAGTAATGATTTTTCACCATATCACATTACAAAATATGCTATAAAAAGTGATCAAAAAATCATATGCACCCCACAATAGTACCAATAAAAAGCGCAGGTTGTCCCGCAAAAAATAAGCCCTCAACCAACACTGTCAACCGAACAATAAAAATGTTACGCCTCTCAGAAGATGGCGATGCAAAAATCACTGATTTATGTCCTCAAATGTGTTTTTGTTCTGCAGAATTAGTATCGCATAAAAGAATACTATAAATGAGGTATCGCCGTAACCGTACCGACCCGCAGAATAAAGGCTACATGTTACTTATACTGTATGCTGCATGGCGCAAAATTTAAAGGGTACAACTCAATGCCAGGATTGATTTTTTTTATTTTTTTTTTTAAAATCCAGCAAGAAAGAGTTAATAAAATGTATTCAGTATGTTGTAGGCATCCAAAAATGGTGTCATTACAAAATACATCACATCCCGCAAACAACAAGCCCTTATATGGCCGCGTCACCAAAAGAATAAAGAAAATATAGCATCTAGCAATGTGAAGACAAAATCACGCAAAATCGCCAAATCATTAGAATACAACTGGCGGCGTCAGGAAGGGAATATATAAGCGGTGTGAGCGAATATCAGTGGACACCCCAGATTTACAGCTTATGAGGGAACAGACACCAGAAGTGACCCCCAAAGTGACCCCCAGAGTGACTCCCCCAATCATAGGAGCTACTGGGACATAGTAGGGAATTTGGTGTTTGCAATGTCCTCCACACAGCTTATATATTCCCTCTTCGCCATCCGCTGTGCAGTCACGTCTGGGATACTAATACTCACTACACCCCTTGATAAATTCTTTGAGGGGTGCAGTTTTCAAAATGGGGTCACTCCTTTGGGGAATCCACTTTTCTGGTACCTTACAGGCTCTACAAACATGACATGGCGTCCAGATACCAAACATCTGAATCTGTACTCCAAAAGCCTCATCGCGCTCCTTCCCTTCTGCGCCCTGCTGTGTGCCCAAACTGCAGTTTATGACACGTTTGACACATGTATGACACTGGTGTACCCGGGATAACGGACGTAATGTCATATGTGGGAATAAACTGATATTAGGGCACAGCCGGACACAGAAGGGAAGAAGGGTTATTGGGTTTTTGGAGCCCAGACGGTTTGGTTTTTGGATGCCATGACACTTTTGCAGAGCTGAAACGCCAGTAAAGTGGAATCCCTTGATATGTGACCTTATTTTGGAAACTACACCCCTGAAGGAGTTATCCAGGGGTACAGAGAGCATTTTTAGCCCCCAAGTTTTGCTATAACTTATTATCCATAAATGAATACGCAGATGATTGTGAGAACTGAAAATGACCATTTTTCCAGGAATCCGTCATTTCAGTGCGTAATATGTTGTGCCCGCCTTGTATCAGAGATGAACTCTCTGAAAGCTGTTGTGCCCGGGATACCACCCGCTTACCAGTTTTTGGAGTGTCTCTGCTGACATAAGTCGGGCACAACATATCGGGTACTGAAATGGCGAATCTCTGGAAATTTTTCATTTTTAACTTCTCATTATCAGCTGCGATTTCATTTCTGGAAACTAAATAAATGCAACACTCAAGGGTTAAAAATTCTCGCTACGCCATTTGATAAATCCCATCAGTGGGCTAGTGTCCAAAATAGGGTGACATGTCTGCAGATTCCACTTTATTGACAATTCAGGGGCTTTGCAAAAGTGACGTCCAAAAACCAAACTGTGCTCCAGAAACCAAAATAGCGCTCCTTCCCTTCTGCGCCCTGCTGTGTGCCCAAACTACAGTTTATGCAACATGTATGACACTGGTGTACCCGGGATAACGTACGTAATGTCATATGTGGGTATAAACTGATATTAGGGCACAGACAGACACAGAAGGGTTATTGGGTTTTTTGGAGCACAGATGGTTTGGTTTTTGGATGCCATGACACTTTTGCAGAGACCCTAAACTTGCCCCTACAAAATGGGGTTTACAGTTACCTCCAGGTCTCTCCAAAAGGAACATGGCCCCCAGAAAGTCCCTCTAAATCTGTACCCCAAAAGCTAAAAAGCGCAGTGCTCCTTCCCTTCTGAGCCCTGCTGTGTGCCCAAGCAGCAGTTTACACCCACATATATCATTTTTTGCCCCTCGGGATGGCCCCTTAATAGTTTTAGGAGTGCAGGTCTCTGACAACACAAAGTGGGTGCAACGTGTTGGGCACCGAAATGGCATATTTCTTTCAAAATTTCATTTTTCATTTTGGACATTCATTTTTTGGAAGCATTTTAGGCACAAAATGATAATACCCCTTGATTCATTCCTTGACAGGTGTAGTTTATAAAATGGGGTCACTTTTGAGGGGTTTCCATTGTATTGATACTTTAGGGGCTCTGCAAATGCGACATGGCACGAGAAAACTATTCCAGCCACATCTGCCCTCCAAAATCCAAATAGCGCTCTTTCCATTCTGAGCCCCATCATGTACCCATACAGCAGATTATGGCCACATATGGGGTATTGCCGTGTTCAGGAGAAATTGTGTAACAAACTGTGGGGGGCTTTTAATTCTTTAACTACTTGCAAAATTAAAAATATGGCGCTAAATGGACGATTCATTGTGAAAAAAAAGTAATTTTTCATTTTTACGTCCCAATGTTAATAAAATCTGTGAAACAGCTGTGAGGCCAAAATGCTCACCAAACCCCTAGATAAATTCTATGAGGGGTGTAGTTTCCAAAATGGGGTCACTTTTAGGGGGTTTCCACTATATTGATACTTTAGGGGCTCTGCAAATGCGACATGGGACTTGAAAAATATTCCAGCAAAATCTGTCCTTCAAAAGCCAAATAGCGCTCTTTCCATTCTGAGCCCCGCCATGTTCCCATACAGCAGATTATGGCCACATATGGGGCATTTCTGTGTTCAGGAGAAATTGTTTAACGAACTTTATGGAGCTTTTTCCCCTTTATCCTCTTGTGAAAATGAAAAATGTGGGGCTAAATTGACAGTTTATTGGAAAAAAAGTAATTTTTCATTTTCATGTCCCAATGTTAATAAAATCTGTGAAACAGCTGTAGGGTCAAAATGCTCACTCTACCCTTTGATATGTTCTGTGGGGGGTGTAGTTTCCCAAATGGGGTCACTTTTAGGGGGTTTCCACTGTATTGGTACTCTAGGGGCTCTGCTAATGCGACATGGCACCTAAAATTATTCCAGCAAAATCTGCCATCCAAAAGCCAAATAGCGCTCTTTCCATTCCAAGCCCCGCCATGTCCCCATACAGCAGAATATGGCCACACATGGGGTATTGCCGTGTTCAGGAGAAATTGTTTAACAAACTGTGGGGGGACTTTTTCTCCTTTAACCCCTTGTGAAAATTAAAACTTTGGGGATAAAGTGACATTTTAGTAATTTTTCATTTACACATCCCAATGTTAGTAAAATCTGTGAAACAACTGTAGGGTCAAAATGCTGACTATACCCCTTGATGAATTCTGTGAGGGATGTAGATTCTAAAATGGGGTCACTTTTGGAGGGTTTCCATTGTTTTGGTACTCTAGGGGCTCTGCAAATGAGGCATGGTGCCTGAAAATTATTCCAGCAAAATCTGCTGTTCAAACACCCAGTGTCGCTCCTTCCCTTCCATGCACTGCCGTGTGCCCAAAAATCAGTTTACACCCACATGTGGGGTATTTCTGTGTACGGGAGAAATTGCATAACAAAATGTGAGATGCATTTTCTCCTTTAACCCTTTGTGAATGTGTTAATTTTAGGTCTAAATGAATGTATTAATGAAAAAAAATGAAATGTCTAAATTTCACTTCCATATTATGTTTATTCTTATGAAAAACTTAAAGGGTTAACAAACATCCCAAATGCTGTTTTGAATAATTTGAGGGGTGTAGTTTTGAAAATGGGGTGATTTATGGGGGTTCTATTATACAGGCCTTTATAATTCCTTACAGAACTGAAGCGGTCCCTAAAAAATTGGTTTGGAGAATTTTCTAGCAAATCTAGAAAATCGCTGTTACACTTGTAAGCCTTGTAACGTCCAAAATAAATAAAAAGACAATCAAAAGATGATGCCGATATAAAGCAGAGATATGGGAGATAATATTTATTCATGTATTTGGGTGGTATGACTATCTGCCTGAAAAGCAGAGAATTTCACATTTTGAAAATTGCAATTTTTTCCAAATTTCCATCAAATTTCCTAGTTTTTTTTATAAATAAATACAAAAATATTGATTAATATTTACCACTAACATGAAGTATAATGTGTTACGAAAAAAACAGTCTCAAAATCATTTGTGTAAGTTAAACCGTCTCAAAGTTATTGCCATTTAAAGTGACACATGTCAGTTTTGAAAAAAAAGGCCTGGTCTTTAACATACTTTTGGGCCTGGTCCTTAACCGGTTAAAGGGATTCTACCATTAAAACCTCTTTTTTTTGTGGATAAGATGTCGGAATAGCCTTTAGAAAGGCTATTTGTCTCTTACCTTTAGATGTGATCTCCGCCACGCTGTTCCTTAGAAATACCGGTTTTTACCGGTATGTAAATTAGTTCTCTGGCAGCGATGGGGGCGGGCCCCAGTGCTGAAAATGCGATGGGGGCGTCCCCACTGCTGCTCGAGAACACGATCCTGCGACGCCTCTATCTTCTGCTGGATCCTCCCCTTCTCTTTCGTCTTCCTCCTGCGTCACCTCCGACGCCTGCGCAGTTGGCTCTGCCAGTGAGACACAAGTAGATTCGACTGCGCATGCCGGCTGGCGGCCATTTTTGGGAGGCCGCTCTTGCTCTTGTAGTTCAATGCAGGAGCGGCCTCCCAAAAATCGCCGCCGGCCGGCATTCGCACTTGGCTCTGCTGGTGTCTCACTAACAGAGCCAACTGCGCAGGCGTCGGAGGTGACGCAGGAGGAAGACGACAGAGAAGGGGAGGATCCAGCTGAAGATAGAGGCGTCGCAGGTTCGTGTTCTCGAGCTGCAGTGGGGACGCCCCCATCGCATTTCCAGCGCTGGGGCCCGCCCCCATCGCTGTGAGAGAACTCATTTGCATACCGGTAGAAACCAGTATTTCTAAGGAACGGTGCAGTGGAGATCACATCTAAAGGTAAGAGACGAATAGCCTTTCTAAAGGCTATTCCGACATCTTATCCACAAAAAAAGAGGTTTTAATGGTAGAATCCCTTTAAGGGTTTAAAGCCAAGTTCATTTAATGCACTACCAGCAGATATGGTAGAGAAACAGAGAGATCTAGGAGAAGTCTACTGGATTGTTAAAGTAGCTCTGGAGTATAAAAAAGGCTGTAATTCTGGATTAGTTCAAGATAAATAATGTAAAGTTGGGGAACTGTGTTTTTTCTATGTACATCCTGTAGGTTGTAGAGCAGTATATGAATTTCCTGTAGTCTGATATTTGAACAGTAAGTGGAAGCAAATTACCAAATTTCCCATCTAAAGATTCCTTTCCAGTTAGTAGAGGTGATATTAAATATATTTTCAGTTACCTATATTTTAGGTGACAGTGACCGTCAGCTCCCAAAGGGGTTGAATCCCAGTCCTGAGTGGAAACTCTACCTACTTTGTGTGTGCAGTGATATATCCCCAGCCATGCTGTTTAGGAGCACTGTATTTGTAGTCTATATTATCTACAACATACTTTACCTTGAATGCTAGTTTTATATGATATTGGTGTGCAGAATGCAAAGAGGGTAGCAGTCAAGTTGAGTGGGCTTTGCTGTATGTATAATGGTAATACATGGATGGGATGGTGCAAAATAAGGCATGGGAAGGCACACATCAAAATTTGCAGTACAGCAAATTTCACTATATAGAAGGTACACATGATCACTGCACAGGAGGTCACAGTTACTAGAATTGTTAAGGTGGTGGAATGAACCCCTATGTTTTGTCTTTGGCCTGGCCCCCATATAGTTTATATGTAGCGATTTGGCCACGGTGGAAAAAACCATAGTGTTTTACATTAACTGCATAGTGGATGGGATTATGGCTAATTTCTTCAGGGTTTCTTCAGACCCTAGAGTATAAAAAGTGGAGACCCAGGGGAGGTGAGTAAACATAACAAACAGTCTTACGCACCTCTCATGAACTCTATCACAAAGTCATGAGTTCACTTAGCGTCTTCTAGGGGTCTCTTCCACTCTCCTGAATAGTCAGCAGTCAGACGTCACAATGTTTGTATCTAAGTGTCATGACTCTTCAGTTTTAAATTAAATAGGCGAGCAAACCTACAAATATGCAGCGAAACTAATCTCATGAGGTTTGTCCATGTCTATTAGTGACAATTTAAGTAGGTGGGAACTGTGACTTATTAGGACAACGCCTAATAGGTAAGCCATTACTTTGGACAGCTGCATTTTTTTCTCTAGATAGGCATTTTTATAGTAGCAAATTCGATATACTTTATACAGTATATGAGTAGTATATTGTGTATAGAAGTCAAATGTTTGGATGGAAACTATATATTGTAAATTATGCATGTTCCTTTAAGACTATGTCACTATACATGTCACCTTCTATAATGTGTTGCCACTTTTTCTTTTTAGGCTTTTTTAAGAAGCAGAAGCCATCCTTTGTGACGGCTGAGCATTCGATCATTGAGAGAATTCAATTGAGCACATTCCGTATGACCTGGTGTACCTATTGCCTTACACGAAGTTGTACACAGTGCTTGTAGCGTCTCTGACTGTTTGAGTCTCTGCACCATCCTCCACTCGTATGATGTGGTTCAGGAGATGTGTTCAGTTTGATTCTTTGCTTAGAGTTTTTTGTTGCTCTGTCTGAACCTTGCTCTATTGCCTCTCCTCTGTAATTGAATTTCCACCACACCCATCTCCTGCACCTTGTTTCTCTCTGTTCATCAAATAGTTAATCTTAGCTTTGCCTGTGTGATTGATAACCTGCCTACTAATCGAGTTTGGGTCAGGTCCTGGGCTTCCTATATACAAGTCATCAGGCCATACAGGTTTACTGGCTATTTTGACTCTGTCCTGTGACTTTGTCCTCGCTAGCTTCCTACTTCTCTTACTATTTTATTACTGACTTTTGACTTCCCTTGTGCCTACTCTTTTAGATTACGATTTTGTACTGCTTTGTCTTTCTGGCTTTGACCCTTGGTTTACTGACTTCACTTCTGTGTTGTTTTGTCCTGTCTTGTTCTGTGTACACTTATTTCTAGGAAGAGTTTTATGCCCAGTTGTCTGTCACCTAGTACAGTTCAGGAAAGTAGGCAGGGGCAGGGGCTGGGTCAAGTTTAGGGCTCACTGTCTCTGTCTTTCATTGTTATACCATCATCCTCACTAGGAAGTTGCACAACTAGCAATTCCCTTACAGTGGCACAACTATTCTATGAATAGGTGTGCATGGGCAGCACTTTGGCAGCTTGAGGCCTGATGGTGTTATATTTACAACCCTAAGTGCCATATTCCAAAGTACAGACAATGCGTTACAGATAAAAATGGGTGATTATCAGTGCCTCCATGCTTCTTCCTGACTGCCAGTAGTTCTTGTTGCACTTTAAGGGTTAGGTTTAACAAGTCTGGCTAAGGCTGAAGTTCATCCAACTGAAGTAAGCTGGTTTATTTTTTGGGTTTCATGGGTAGTTTTCTGTGTGGCTAGCCCAAGTTTCGACCTTTAAATGGCAAAGGCTGAAATCTGAACATGCAGCAGTATTTGACATGCTACGTGTTAAAAAAATCTGCAGTGCAAAACAATTTGAGCTGCAGGTTTTTTTATGTAGTATGTGGATGGGATTTGTGGCTTGGTGGAGGGTGCATCTCAAATATGATGGGGTGAATGCCTTCTCATAATTGAGGCGCACCCTGTTAGACAATGCTGAAGTCATGGGCTCACACTACACAGTCACATATCCTAATCTAAAATAATGTTATATCCTGTATATGTGTGTGTGTCCACTAGATGGCACTGAAATCAATGCAATAAGTAACAAACCTTGATATTTATTTCTCATCAATGGATATGCAAATTTGCATCTGCATCCGTTGCAGATCCATCATATATGCCATAAAAAATATACGGAAACCAAGACCAAAATACAATGCATCATAAGTCACTGGAATCCATCATGTAACATTAGCATGTAACGGATCGAGCACTTACTTTTATTATTCTGCTACTGTGATAGTACAGAGTAATAAAATTACCCACTGCATATGTGAACAGAGCGGTAGATTCACATGCAGCAGATTTTGCTCTCATTCTTTCAATGGTTTCATTCATTCAGTGATGGACTGGGGTATATAGGGTAGAATTCATTCTTGGTTCCATTATACAGCTTAACACAATTTCCTGCTTCCCATTCAGAAATTCATAAAACTGCACTGACACACTTTTTTTTTTTTTTCTTTTTACAGTATTAGCCTTCTACCTAGACCTCACTTGGGAATATTCCTGTCCTGTGGCCCTCTAATTTCTGTGGCCTTTCCATGAAAACCAATCCGGAAAAAAATTGTGTTTTTTTCCAAAGCACTTTTTGGCTGCAGCTCATAACGTGGGGACAGTGACGTACAGGGGCGGATCCAGGGCCGGGCGAGCCGGGCAACCGCCCGGGGCCCCGCGCTTAGCGGGGCCCCACGGCGCGGCCGGGACCTAACAAAATGGTCCCGGTCGGCATGTCCCGACTCCAACTGAGTTCAGCGTTAAAGCAGGAGCTGAGCTAGTTGATTTAACTTTTTTTTATTTTCTACATTTTTCTGTGACTTTCAGTCTATGAAAAACAGCAGAAGGATGGCATCTGTGTTGCTGTCTGTGGTTTTCATATATGCTTAAACTTTAACTCCTACCCGACATCTGCTGTAATAGTACGGCGCAGCCAGGAAGGCCTTCCCACATGTGCAGAGGAGTTTTACATATATACATACATTACATATGACTGATTCTTTTCCATACCTCCCAACTTTTGAAGAACTGAAAGAGGGACAAAATGTGCGGCGCACGTAGCGCGCCGCAGCAAATTTAGCCCCGCCCACTTTTGTGTTGACTCCGCCCGCTCGTTAATTTTTCATGTGCCCGCATACAGTATAATCCTCCGACAGTCACCCGTAAATTATATGTCCCCCCTCTATCTCTCCCCCAGTTTCATATACACCCTTCATCTGCCCCCAGTTTCATGTCCCCACATCTCTGCCCCCAGTTTCATGTCCCCTCCATCTCTGCCCCCAGATTCATGTCCCTCCATCTCTGCCCCCAGATTCATGTCCCCCTTCCATCTCTGCCCCCCAGATTCATGTCCCCCTTCCATCTCTGCCCCCAGATTCATGTACCCTATCTCTGCCTCCAGATTCATGTCCCCCATCTCTGCCCCCAGATTCATGTCCCCCATCTCTTCCCTCAGATTCATGTCCCCCCATCTCTTCCCCCAGATTCATGTCCCCATCTCTTCCCCCAGATTCATGTCCCCCATATCTGCCCTCAGATTCATGTCCCCCCATCTCTGCCTCCAGATTCATGTCCCCCATCTCTGCCCCCAGATTCATGTCCCCTCCATCTCTGCCCCCAGATTCATGTCCCCTCCATCTCTGCCCCCAGATTCATGTCCCCCATCTCTGCCCCCAGATTCATTTCCCCCATCTCTGCCCCCAGATTCATGTCCCCTCCATCTCTGCCCCCAGATTCATGTCCCCCCATCTCTGCCCCCAGATTCATGTCCCCCCAACTCTGCCCCCAGATTCATGTCCCCCATCTCTGCCCCCAGATTTATGTCCCCCATCTCTGCCCCCAGATTCATGTCCCCCATCTCTGCCCCCAGATTCATGCCCTCCATCTCTGCCCCCAGATTCATGCCCATCTCTGCCCTCAGATTCATGTCCCCCCATCTCTGCCCTCAGATTCATGTCCCCCCCATCTCTGCCCCCAGATTCATGTCCCCCATCTCTGCCCCCAGATTCATGTCTCCACATCTCTGCCCCCAGATTCATGTCCTCTCCATCTCTGCCCCCAGATTCATGTCCTCTCCATCTCTGCCCCCAGATTCATGTCCCCTCCATCTCTGCCCCCAGATTCATGTCCCCCCATCTCTGCCCCCAGATTCATGTCCCCACATCTCTGCCCCCAGATTCATGTCCCCCCATCTCTGCCCCCAGATTCATGTCCCCCATCTCTGCCCCCAGATTCATGTCCCCCATCTCTGCCCCCAGATTCATGTCCTCTCCATCTCTGCCCCCAGATTCATGCCCCCCATCTCTGCCCCCAGATTCATGTCTCCACATCTCTGCCCCCAGATTCATGTCCTCTCCATCTCTGCCCCCAGATTCATGTCCTCTCCATCTCTGCCCCCAGATTCATGTCCCCACATCTCTGCCCCCAGTGTCATGTCTCCCCATCTCTGCCCCCAGTGTCATGCCGTCCCCTCCTTCATCTGCCCCCAGATTCACGTTCCACCTCCACATTAAACTTACCTTCTCCTCCGCTCCCTCGCCGCTCTCTGCCCGCCTCTCTCGCTGACACATGCGGCTGAAGCGAGGAGCTGACCTGTGTCAGCTCCTCGCTTCACCGCTGCCGCCGGCTCCTGGCTTGCAGACGCGATGTGACACATGTGATGTGTCATGTGACACATCGCGTCTGCAAGCCAGGAGCCGGCGGCGAAGCGAGGAGCTGACACAGGTCAGCTCCTCGCTTCAGCCGCATATGTGTCAGCGAGAGAGACACGCAGCGGCGAAGCAAGGAGCTGACCTGTGTCAGCTCCTTGCTTCAGCCGCATATGTGTTTAACTCCTCTGGACGCAGATCTGAGTTGAAATCGGGACATACCCAAATCGTGACTGTCCCGCGGAAATCGGGACGGTTGGGAGGTATGCTTTTCTGTAACTCCTGTGGTCAGAGCTGAACGCTGTTCTTGGGTGTTATCCTCTTAGATGCTGCAGTCAAGTTTGACATCTCAGGAGTTTTGCTATATAATGTGCCCCTGATGGCAAGTGTCCTGTTTGGTGGCAGTGTTCTGATTCGGCAGCCCAGGTCTGACCAGTTACTCTGTGTATGCCTCTCCACATACCTGGTTGCTCCTGCCCATAATGGAAGCTGACAGCCTACTACACACCGCAACATATGTGTATTAGCCCCCTTGCAAGTGACTGCATGTCTACACCATTAATTTTTACGGGCCTGTACACATGACCATGAATGACATGGTCACGTGTGTAGGCTGACAGTCTGGGCTGAAAAACAGGTCCTATTCGAGAACAATTTTGCAGCCCTGCTTCTACAGCTCCTTCATTGAATAAAAGGGGCTGCGGAATCACGGTCCGTGCACGGGCAGCACACGGGGGGCATCCGCGTGTCCACCGTGGCGCCGCACATGCTGTTCATTCACAGCTGCTGGTTAGCACATGGTCATGTAGAACCGGCTTTACAGTATATATAACTGAACTAGGGAACAGAAAATTGGTGGTTCCTATTGGGCCAAGAAAAAAAAGCGGAAAAAATCATTTAAAAAGTTTAAACATAAAAAAAATGAAAAAATAATTAAAGCACCAAAAATCCCATTTTTTCCATGTAAAATGTTTTACAAATTAAAACACAAGTACACTAAAGTACATTTCATTCTGTAAAAATCATGTCCTCATATGGGCACATCACCAGAAAATGAAATCTACAAATTGCCGCTTCTTCAGGATGAAATTGGCTGTGGAAGGAAGGAAAATACATAAGCTGTGCGAGTATACATCAGGCTACACCCTAGGGTTAGAGGTTACAAAACAAAATACACCCACACTCTTTGTTGATTATTCTTCTTTAATCCTTTGTGAACATGAAAAATTTTGGGTTAAAGTAACATTTTATTGGGAAAAAAGTAATTTTTCATTTTCACATCCCAAAGGTAATAAATTCAGTGAAAACCTGTAGGATCAAAATACTCACTATACTCCTTGATAAATTCCTTGAGTTTGCAAAATCACTTTCTGGGGGTTCCCACTGTTTTGTCACCTCAGGGGCTCTGCAAATAAGATATAGTGACTGTAACTGATCACAGCAAAATCTGCTCTACTAAAACTTCCCTTCTGCATTTTGATATGTGCTTCATCCCGAATAGAATACTGAACGCATTAAGAAGCGGTGAGCAATGAAATCACATGGACCCCCCAGACTATAATGTGGTCCGTGTGTTTTCTGCGCAGTGTCCACACTAATAATGTACAGAGAAAAGTAATTCTTGAAGTGGGGGTCACCAAGCGGACTTCCTGAACGGAATACCAAACACAGAAAACTGGGCCTTAGATCTGTGAGGGTGATGAATCAGCAGATGAGATTGTTTCTACCAGTGATTATGTTCTGTTCCTTCATGCTTGGCGCCTCTGGAAGGAGTGAAACAGATAAAAACTATGTCCTTACAAAATGTAAAACTGTGAACCTGCACCCTCTTTAAGAGATTATCGGTAACCTCCAAGCTAGTTGCCTCTTGTAAAATCCATGTAACCACCAGACTTGTTGCATCAAACCCTATGTAAACATCTATTCTAGTAATCTGCTATGTTACAACATTGTTGTCATGGGACAAACCACTTACAGAGCCAGTAAACCTCGTAAGGACTGACAACTTCTGCATAATGTCAGTTTTACCTACATCATTTCTTTAAAAAAGATTCCTATAATCCAACCAAAAAACATCCACTGTATGAACATCTCTCCGGGAAAGTATGAATACAGCCTTACCCAAGATAGAAAGAGAGGAAAACTAGCTTACTAAATAAATATCGTACTCCAAATAACCACTGATGAATAGAGGCAGTAAGAGGGGAGCCGTTTATAGGAGTAAGTCTTGTAAGGTGTCTCTTATTGCTGAGTTGTATCACGACATCTCAGGGTCCGGGTAGCTGGATTCTTTCTCCGTGCAGGCACACCCTGACATGGGTGGAGGAGATCAGGTTTCTGAACGTTTAAATCTATTCCAAGGAGAGATTTTATCATGCAAATTCACCAGGTCTTTCTCATTTGCATGATTTGGATAGCTTTGCATGTCTTTTATAAGGCTCAATTTTCCCAGTTCTGAGAATAGAGACATGCCTAATGCTGCATCTGTTAACCCTTTCACTGAAAGAAAATGCATAAGCAAAATGTAATCCATCTGGAAATATATTTATACAGTATTATGAATTGACAAGTTCAGTTAAAGGCGGTCTGCCATGTCTCCCAAACCAATAACTGGCACCTAGGAGCCTTTAATAGAAGCAGAAAATATGTTTATGGCCACAAACCAATGCAATGCAGAGATAATTATACACACACACACACACATCAGCCTGCAAGTGCTTTGGGGGCCAGCTCCTGACTTGCCAGATTTGGCTACAAATACAGGGTGGCCATAAAATAACCTCAGGTGTTTGGAGTCGTGTGCAGGCTGACCCAATGGACAGAATTGCCTGAAAATCTCTATGTGTGCTAATCAAGGCATGGGGAAACGGACGGCATGAAAAAAAAAAAATTATACGAAAACTCCCCACCAGGGGATAATGTGGTGCTGTACAGTGAGCGCACAGCGCAAAACCCGTCTGTCAATACTTGGGGATGTCCCATTTGGACCATCGACTAGCATGACTGTTCAATGTGGCCGCCATCATGCATGGTGAGCATGGTCATCCTATGCAGAACGTGCTCGACGCTTGCATGTAACGACTCTGGTGAGATACTGCGCACTTCCAACATGATGCGGTCTTTGAGGTCAGGCAGGGTTTCAACATTCCCCCAATAAACACGCTCCTTCAAGTGTCCCCACAACCAGAAATCACAAGGAGTGAGATCCGGATAGTGCGGTGGCCACGCTGTAGGGAATGAGCGGCTCAAAATCCTGTCATCGGGAAAATGTGCACGAAGAGCGTTCTTCACAGGATTTGCGATGTGAGGAGGGGCTCCATCCTTCATGAAGGTAATCGTCTGCAGACACTGCTGCTGTTGGAGTTGGGGAACGACCACTGTTTCCAGCATTATCCTGTACCTCGCTCCTGTGATGGAACAGGTGGAAACCACAGTTGGGCGCAAATCTTCGAAAAAGAGCGGTCCGAACATGAGGTGAACCCACACCAAACGGTCACCTTAGGCGAATGCAGCAGAACCCCCTTGAGGCACGCGGGTTTTCGGTGGCCCATATGCGACAGTTCTGTGTGTTGACAGTTCCATTCAGGTAAAAATGCGCTTCACAGGATATTCCATGGCCAATTGGTATCCACTTCCACTCTGGCCAGAAACATTAATGCAGATGTCATGCTGGTGTCAGTGTCACAAGGAAGCAGTTGGTGATGATTTTTAGGGTTATTTTATTTTATTTTTTTCATGCTGTCCTTTTCCCCATGCCTTGATTAGCACACATAGAAATTTTCAGGCAATTCCGTCCATTGGGTCAGCCTGCACACGACTCCAAACACCTGAGGTTATATTATGGCCACCCTGAACTTCAGCTCACCTATGAAATCAGTGCCCAATGTTTGCCCTTTAGCTGTGAATGATAGAATCCCTTTAAAGGATGTGAGAAATATCAAAAACAGCTCTGTATCATGAAAATTAGTCAATTTCAGAACTTGAGCATCATTTTCAATCTCAGCACCCCAAAATTAGTTGAGATGAACTGTTTTCATGGCCCGAGCTCCCCTGCTTGACAGAGTTAAGCTCTATGAGAACCCTCTTTCATGACAGTTCAGACAGTCATGGGCAGGTACCAGCCCCACTTACAGGGGAAATCACCCTCTCCCACCAAAAAAAGAAGTGTTCAGGTGTCATCAAAGGTTTATTATGACCTTGTGAGGACACAATGTGAATAAATAATTAATTAATTAAATATTAGCGTAAATAAATACATAAATAAATAATATACTAATGCAACACCCTTATCACAGGTTCTAGCTCCCAACCCCCCCCCCCCCCCCCCGATAACACAATACAAAATAAAAATGACTGTAAAACAGAGGAAAAACTAGTTTAAAAAGTTTTTTTTAGTAGCATTTTGGGCTATTAAATAATAATAATAGAAAAGTAAAAAGTGAAACAACACATATTTCCTCCTCTTTTGTTTATATTTTCCTGGATATAAAAAAAAATTAAAAAACACTCAAATATAAAAACAACATAAAAATAGAGCCCTATGTGTCACTAAAAAAAATTCAAAAAATTAGCTGAATAACCCAAATGATAAAAATGTTTTAGCAATCAAAACTGCACATACAAGAAAACCCGAAATTGTGTCTGGTCCTTAACCAAAGGAATTGGCTCATAGCGGCCCCTCCACGCAGCATAATGTTCCATACTGACCCTTCCACACAGTATAATGTCCCATGGCGGCCCCTCCTCACAGTATGTCGCATAGCAGCCCCTGCACACAGTATAATGTCCCATAGTGGCCCCTGCAGATGGTATACTGTCCCATAGCGGCCCATTCCCACAGTATAATGTCCCATAGTGGCCCCTCTACACAGTATAATGTCTCATAGTGGCCCCTGCACACAGTATACTGTTCCATAGTGGTCCATTCTCACAGTATAATGTCCCATAGTGGCACCTCTACACAGTATAATGTCTCATAGTGGCCCCTTTACACAGTATAATGTCCCATAGTAGCCCATTCTCACAGTATAATGTCCCATAGTGGCACCTCTACACAGTATAATGTCTCATAGTGGCCCCTTTACACAGTATAATGTCCCATAGTGGCACCTCTACACAGTATAATGTCTCATAGTGGCCCCTTCACACAGTATACTATCCCATAGTAGCCCATTCTCACAGTATAATGTCCCATAGTGGCCCCTCTACACAGTATAATGTCTCATAGTAGCCCATTCTCACAGCATAATGTCCCATTGTGGCCCCTCTACAAAGTATAATGTCTCATAGTGGCCCCTTCACACAGTATACTGTCCCATAGTGGCACATTCTCACAGTATAATGTCGCATAGCAGACCCTGCATACAGTATAATTATGTCCCATTGTGGCCCTAATGGTGTTCGTTGCAAATATTGCAAAAATATCAGAGTACACCACCCACAAACTTTTCAGACCCCAGAGCATAATGTTCTGAAGCCCAGGGGAAGTGGCAAACATAAAAACGAGTGTTACTCACCTCTCTTGGGCTCTGGGGAATCATTAAGTAAATAGGGTCCATCACCTGCAGGGGTTACTGTAGCAGGTAACAGCCTATTAAAAAAAAAAAAAAAAAAAGCAGCAGGGGCCGACTGAGCCCCACAAGGTCGTGGGCCCTGAGGCAGCCGCTACACAGTACGTACGCCACTTCATACAGACCTGAAATAAATTCAGACCACAGACCAAACCTCAGAATAAATACAGACAGCAAATCAGACCCCTGAACAAATGTAGATTCAAAGCCTGACACCAAAATATGTAGACTCCAAAGTAACTACAAACCAGAATCTCAACTTAATTTCCGCCTTAGATTGTAGATGTAGAATTTCAAACCCTAAATTGCCACAATAAGCAAGACTTGCTCCACACCCCTAAACTAATACAGATCCCAGACCAGACCCCTAGCACTAGGCGTCTGATGTCATTGCTCTACAAATGTAAAAGGATGATGATATGTATTGTGTAAAAGCTGCCTGTGAAAGTTAAACACCAGAGCACATTTCTGGAAGTAACCGACACACCTCATTATTTGCATAAACTACACAATCTTCGAGTTGTTTATCATGAAAGTTCCCCATTCATATATTTGACCAAGGTTACATATTTGCATACTGTTTAAATTTGATATCTCTGATACCAACCATGTGAACATTTAGCCTAAGCTCTAATCTGTAAGTCACAAAATGGGATAAAAAAAAACTTTGTCTTCAAAATTCCTGATCTCCTCCTTTAAAAACAAGAATGGCTTGTGTCAGTCATTGACATTCCTGCACTTTCCTACTACAATTCTACATTCAAAAGCAGGATAAAGACATTATACCCTTAGTAGGAGACTGGTGAGACAAGAATTCACAAGGACCGTCAATGACTTTTGCATGGGAACATTGGGCACTAACAGATACCACTGAATCTTGTTGTCTGCAGTAAATACATGGCCTATAGACTCCATTTTCATCTACATTTTCTTCCGTTGGTAGACCTGAACACGTTTGCTTGAAGTGCAATATTCTAAGTGAATTGGTATAGTAGAGAAAATGGTATTTTGTGCTTTTTAAGGACAACCAGTTTGCAGAACTACCTTTATGGCTGCTATGAGGCCTGTGAACTTATTATATATTTGAAATGAGACATTGCCTGCTGGAGTTAACCGGGCGTATTTACTTACCAACTCTACTTTACTTACTTCCTGCCAACGGCTAGCTCCACTTTCTCTTCAGCCCTCCAGGAGACCCCATGCATCATGTTCCTGACTCTACAAAAGTGTAGATACTACCATTGAGTCTCATTGGCATCCACCACCAAGGGCACCCCAAAACACAAATATGCAATATACCCACAGCAGAGAAACCCTCTATCATCATCCAAGTGCGAGCCCTGAGCTTGTAAGGGCCCCTTCACACGGCGTATACGCTCACTGCTTTGGAGCGTGTAAACGTTCCGTAGCAGCGGCGTCTAAAGCACTTCCCATTGTTTTCTATGGGAGCCGGCAGACGCGCGCTCCCCATAGAAATGAATGGAAAAAGCAGCCCATTCATTTCTATGGCGAGCGCGCGTATGCCGGCTCCCATAGAAATCAATGCGATCTGCTTTTAGACGCCGCTGCTACGGAACGTTTACACGCTCCAAAGCAGTGAGCGTATACGCCGTGTGAAGGGGCCCTAAGAGAATTTGACACCAAAGCCAACATAATACAAGAAGGAGTTGGGCCTTCTTCCAGTCACGATCTCCATAGTGCTAGACCCAGAGATTGCAACTCTTTGAATATTAGGCATATTTTATAATTAACAATAATAATCATAACTTTATTTGTATATAGCTAACATATTCCGTAGAACTTTACCAATCAGAAGACACGTGAAAAGACAACATGAGACATTACAATGTGACAAAGAAATGAACATATCAAGCAGCAGGCGTGAGGGCCCTTCTCGCAAGAGCTTACATTCTATGACGAGATAGATTTTGTTGCTTTTAATGGTATTCCTTTAAGGGTTTGCTCCTAACTTTCCTGCAACCCAGTTTCCAGATTCTGGAGGAGCCATAGCCAGTTTTTGGTAAAACAGGA
Source organism: Leptodactylus fuscus (assembly GCF_031893055.1). Lineage (NCBI taxonomy): Eukaryota > Metazoa > Chordata > Amphibia > Anura > Leptodactylidae > Leptodactylus > Leptodactylus fuscus. The sequence goes on from NC_134270.1 coordinate 76,266,258, forward strand.
GTTACTTAGGTAGCCAAGGCAGGTGGTGGAACTTTGGCAAAAACCCAGTGTAAGGCCAGGGCCTCACCTTGTATAAACACTGCGTTTTTCATTACCTGCAAAGTGAATGGGATTCTGGCTAATCCCATTGACACATTGCAAATAAAAATATCTGCAGCGGAAAAGCTGTGTTTTCAAAAATGTCTGAGTTTTAGAAAATACTTCAGATAATATGGGATGTGGCCTGCATGACAAGGAAGAGGATTAGGGAACAAAAGGGTTAAGGAAGAAGAGTGGTCTGAGCGGGAAAACTAGGGGAGTGATCAGAGTTAATAAGAGGGGTGACGGGGTCATTCTGTACTGTGACTTACAGACAGTGTCGGACTGGGATGTCTAGGGCCCACCAGTGGAATTGTGTCTAGGGGCCCACCATCTAGACCCCTGCTGACCAGTGGTACCAAGACAGGGCAGCTAAAGGTAATAACAGGTCGGGAGCCATGCTGCTCACCCATTATACCATGTGGAACAACGCACTACCTAAACCTACTGCAACACCCTGCATGGCAAGTGAACAGCGTGACTCCTAGAACGGTTACCATTACCTGCTCTGTCCTGGAAAGCTGATCTGCAGAGGAGCAACCGATGTGGCAGGCATGAGGTGTAAAATAAATAAATAAAAAGCATACTCATCTGTCCCCGGCACACTGTTGTCCACTGCTAATGTCCATTCAGTCTTGTGCCAGCGCCTTCTTGCTGGGAGTCCTGCACCTCATGTAACTGTAAAGACCAATTAGGTACAGGATTTCCAGAAATGAGGCGTCGCCATGAGACTGAACATTAAAATGTGCGATGCATTTTAAAGGGGTTGTCCAAATCAATGTCAATCTTTCTTACATCCTTTGCTCAGTATAGGCCATAAATGCCTGATCAGTAGGGGGCTGACACATGGTCCCATCAGCTGTACGGAGCCACTTGGGACCCCTGTTCTTTACACAATGCAGGCCTAGAAGCAGAAAACTCCATCTGCTGTTTAGTCACCCAGCGCCTTCACTGCAGCTCAGCTCCCACTGACTTTAATAAATGCTGAGATGCAGTGAAGGTGCCGGCTGATATACAGTGGACTGAACTTTCTGCTTCTGGCCCCGTTTTGTGTATAGGACTGATGCCAGAAGTGGCTCTGTACAGCTTATCAGTCCAAGGGCTGGGTATCGGCCCCAGGGTCGGACTGGGGTGTCTAGGGCCCACCAGTGGAATTGTTTCTAGGGGCCCACCACCAGGACCCTGCAGACCAGCGATGCCGAGACAGGGCAGCTAAAGGTAATACCATCTTGTGAGCCATGCTGCTCACCTGCCATACATTGTGCAACAACACACTACCTAAACCTACTGCTACACTCTGTATGGAAAGTGAACAGCGCTGCTCCTAGAAATGTTACCATTACCTATAGCCGCGCTGTCCTGGAATAGCTGATCTGCAGAGGTCCTGGCTGTTGTATCATCACAGATGTAATATTGACGGCCTATCCTAAGGACAGACCATCAATATTATAAAGTTGGATAAATCCTTTAAAGATTTGTCCAGGAATTGGATCAACCCATTTGCCTGGCGGGAGGTGTAAAATAAAAAAATAAAAAGTGCCTTCACCTGTCCCCATTGCTCCATTGTCCGCCGCCAGTGTCCATTTAGTCTTGTGCCGGCACCTCCTTGCTGGGAGTCCTGCACCTCATGGGACCGCTGAGACCAATTAGATACAGGATTTCCAGAAATAAGGCCATGAGACTGAACAGACACAGGCAGGAGGATAACGGGGTGCTGGGGACAAAAGCTCAATGCAAAACACTGCATCTCACTGTTGTGCCTAATCCTTAAAGAGGACCTTTCACCATTTGGGGCACATGCGGTTTAATACACCGCTAGAAAGCCGACAGTGTGCTGAATTCAGTGCAGCTTTCCCGTTCTGTGCTCCCGGTGAAGAGCTATCGGTGCCGGTACCATAGCTCTTCACTGTCAGACCATCAAACTTAACTGAACTTGAATTGTTTTGTAAAGAGGAATGGTTCAAAATCCCTTCATCCAGGATCCAGGAACTGATTAAAAGCTACAGGAAGCGACTAGAGGCTGTTATCTTTGCAAAAGGAGGATCTACGAAATATTAATGTCACTTTTCTGTTGAGGTGCCCATACTTTTGCACCGGTCAAATTTTGGATTAATGCATATTACACATTTTCTGTTAGTACAATAAACCTCATTTCAATCCTGAAATATTACTGTGTCCATCAGTTATTAGATATATCAAACTGAAATGGCTGTTGCAAACACCAAAATATTTAGAACTAAAAATGATTAAGATTAATAGGGGTGCCCAAACTTTTTCATAGGACTGTATACTCACACACACACATAGATATATATATATATATATATATATATATATATATATATATATCTAGCATATACACATTTATATACATTCATATACCATATATACTAACATATATACATACACTCACACATTATAGCATACTGTATATACACACACACATACCTGTATACAAACATACAGTCCTCACACAGTATACAAGACACATGCTTTAACCCACTATCATGGTGTCTATCATAATGATATGTGTATGGTAGTGGTGTATGATAGACACCATGGTAGGACTTAAGGGTTAAACAAATATACACACATACATATTAAATATTACATTTTACAAAAAAAAGAAAAAAATATACTCACATTTGTGAAGCAGCAGCAGCAGACTCCTCTGTCCCCACACGGTCCGATGTAAGTGATGACTCACTCTGAAGAGGAGGGGGAGGGGGGAAAGTCCGGGCTTGCAGAGAGATCGCTTCCTAAGATTGCACTGGCAGGAGGCCCTTCTGTGTAAGTGTCGGGGCCCTGGGAAACTGACGGCAGCCATGCTTCTTTATTCATTACAGCGCTGCCAGCAGCCTGGGGCCCCGAGCTTACTGTTCCAGCCCCTGCCACTAGCAGCGCTCAGTTTGCAAATGCAAATGCACTGGACAGGGGCCCGAACCAGCCCCTGACATCCCGATTGGGCCCCTGACCAGTGCTTCTCCTGCCTATGCTTTTTCTTAAATAAAACGTGCAGCAATATATAGTCGGGGCCTGGGGCCCAACGGGGGATTCCCCGGTGCTCCGGCGGGCCAGTCCGACCCTGATCGGCCCTGTACAGATCAGGTATCTCTGGCCTATCCTGAGGATAAACCATAACAAACTATGCCTGGACGACCCCTTTAATATACACCTGCTAATGTGCGACACTTTAAAGAGGTTGTCCAGTATAATCTTTTTCCTTTTTTTTTACAATTAGCCTAAGGGAGGCAAACCCATCCCACCCCCTCAAAAAACATACTAAACATACTCGCATAGCTCCAATGCTCCAATGTCCTCCCAGCACGGTCCGGTCCTTCAGCTCTGCTGTCTTCTTGAAATCCTCACAAAGGCTTTGATGTCCCAGGTCCCTTCCCTTAGGCTGCTGATTAGCCTTAGTTGTCACATGCAGAGGGAACTTCAGCTGGAAGAAAGGAGAGTTGGATAACCGAACCGCGCTGAGAAACACTGGGGACAGGAGAGAAAGTTTAGGGAGTTTTTTTTCACCTGTAATTAAAAAATAAAAAAATAAATGTTATCCTGCACAACCCCTTTAATGTGCCCCAGGCTATTGGCTTCCATCACTGCAGGACATTAAACTGGGGGCAACTAGAGGCGGACAGGTCCCCCTCCAGCTACTTCCACGGTTTAATGTCCTCCTCCATCCGCCCCCCTCCATCTCTTCCCCCAGTTTCATGTACCCCTCCATCTCTTTCTCCAGTTTCATATACCCCTCCATCTCTGCCCCCTTTCATCCGCCGACCTCCATCTCTTCCCCCAGTTTCACATACCACTCCATCTCTGCCCCCTTTCATCCGCCGATCTCCATCTCTTCCCCCAGTTTCATGTACCCATCCATCTTTGCCCCCAGTTTCATACCCCCACACCTTCAGTATTATATGCTTCATAGTGGCCCCCCCATGCAGTATTAAATGCTACAGTTTGGGCCCCCACAGAGTATTATATGCACCACAGTAGGGGCCCCCACACACAGTATTATATGCATCACAGTAGGGGGCCCCACACACAGTATTATATGCATCACAGTAGGGGCCCCCACACACAGTATTGTTTGCCCCACAGTAGGGCCCCCACACACAGTATTGTTTTCCCCACAGTAGGGGCCCCCACACACAGTATTATATGCATCACAGTAGGGGCCCCCACACACAGTATTGTTTGCCCACAGTAGGGCCCCCACACCCCGAGTATTAAACTTACCTTAAGTCTGACGTCCCACGAAGAGCAGCCGCGCGTCCTCCTCCATCTCCCGGCTGCAAGTGCTGATGACGTCAGTTATCAGCGTCTGCGTCGGGGCAGAGGTCACTCTGCAGTCAGTGTAGGCTGTGGTCCGCGTGACCGCGGCCCGACTGACAGCTTTCAGCGGTAAGTACATTTGTACATACCGCTGAAAGCAGCTATCGCTCACTAACAAGAAATCCTGTACTGGATTCCCGGTTAGTGAGTGATGTGTGGCGCGGGAGGTATGCAGATGCATTGGTCAGGGCCCCTGACCAATGTATCTGAAAAAATGCACACCGGAAGTCAGGGCCCACCGGGGCATTCCCCGGTACACCGGCGGGCCAGTCCGACCCTGCTTACAGAACTGTGAACCCCCTCCCCCCTTTGGTTTGTTGATGTTGTGTGTTGGTTGGCAGAGGGGGAATGGGTGAGTGGCTTAGTTGTGGTGGTGATAGGATCTCATCTGAGGTATGATGATCCGGTGGTGGAGTCATAAGGCCTGGAAGATTCCCTGGTCGTCTAGGGTCCCTAATGGGGTTTCAGACTAAAGGTGACAGAGGTTGAAGGTTACCTGAGGCGCGGTTTTGTTACAATACAGTGAGAATTAGAGTGGAACTATATTCCTCATGCCCCTGTCATGTAAATCCCAGCATGCCAAGTATACCTGTGGAAACGCTGGACTTTTCCATGTACGTATAAAAGAAGCAGAAAGTCTACAGAGGGAAAACTCTGCGAAAATGCAATGAAAAATGAGTAAAAAAAAAAACACGAGGCGTTTCTGCAACACTTTTTTCTGCAGCGTTTTTTTGCTGCATCTTGCTACATGCGGCCTTAACCCAACTGCTGCTCTTTCCAAATTGCACCGAATAATAGGCAATATGGTGCCTTGTGAGATTTACTTGTGAGAACATGTCTGCTGTATATTCACTATTTCAACACAGGGGACCTATTTTCCTAAAAAAAGAAAAAAAAAAAAAAAAATTCAAAGAAGTTTCTGTCATTACATCATGTCAGCAAAATTTAAATTTTGGTACGTACATTTGTGAATACTGCATGATTATATCCAGGGCTGTTTTAACACATTGGTGGGCCCTATGCAAAGGTATCATAAGTGCGCCTCCCATCACCACCACCTAGAAATATCTGACCTGCACAGATTATAATGCCCCCTTGATGGCCCCCACATAGTATTATGCCCCTTAGTGGTTCTCACCCAGTATAATGCCTCCCTAGTGGCACCATATAATATAATGCCCCTCATGATGTCCTTTTCCTCCTTGACTCCACATTTTCATGCCTCTCCAGGTTGTCCCACAGATTCTTATCCCCCTACCCCCCAGTTTCCCCAACAGTGTCACCCCCCTCCCCCAAGTTGCCCCCACAGCTTCATGTCCCCCTCAGGTTGCCCCCACAGTGTCATGTCCCCTCCAGGTTGCACTCACAGTGTCATGTCCCCCCAGGTTGCCCCCAGAGTGTCCCCCCCACACTGTCATGTGTCCCCACAGTGTCCCCACCCACACTCCCACACTGCCATATTCCCCCCCCCCCCCAGGTTGCCCCCATTGTGTCATGTTCCTCCCCAGGATGCCCCTATTGTGTCATGTTCCCCCCAGGATGCCCCCACAGTTTCATGTTCCCCTAGGTTACCCCAAATGTTTCATGTCCCCCACTGTATATAATCAAAGAAAAAACACAAACATTAATAGTCACCTTTCCCCGTCCCCCATTCACTCCTCTCTCTGGTGCCAAAATCTTTAAGGAGCAATAGGTGCAGTGTAAGTGACGTCACTACATTGCACATCCTGCTCCTAGGACAGCGGTTGTCGAGACAGCAGCCAGATGGTGAATTGGGGAGTGGACAGCTCCCTTCATCATCACTGTCTGCAACTCTTCGGATGCTCATGAGTTGGGGCTTAACATCAGAAGTATCGGCGTCCACCATCAGGGCGCCGAGAACTGTGGTTCTTACCGCATTCCTTCATTGTAGGGTCCGTAGCTATCGGTGCATAAAAATTACTCTCCTGATGAACCTGCTATACTTACCAGGGGAAACGCGTAGAGAGATTGTGTACTTATTACTTACCACTTGAGCGCTTACTCCCGGGGCTTTAGGGTTTAATCCGCTCCCTGTTTGCCTGTCAATTAGAGCTGCAACAATGTGGTGTATATAGACGTCCCGATATATAGCGGATGTCGTTCTAGACCCTTGTATATATATGTAGGATTGTAGCAGTTTGTAATTATACTGCTACTTCATCTGAGCAGCTAGGAACTTTGTAGCACGCATAATAGTATTGGATATTTGCGAGTGTACAACAAACACGTTAGTCCATCTAATTATACACAGCACAACGTTCCTTTGATCTTTATAACCCACATTTATCATCATCAGGGTTTATTCTATGGGTGTTGTGCGTTAGTGATTGTGTTTTACTTACCCCCACTGGCTACCATTAGGTTGGGAGTTTTGGACTAATTGGTTTCCAATGTCTGCAACTTTTTGCGGTTAGCTGCCTGCAATTTTTTAACAGAGTAAATTTCTACTCCCAGAGCCTTACCTAATACATAGGGTGAGGCTTTAAATTTTCATGTTTAACCCCCTATTACTTTTTCAACTGATGCACATATTCACCATTGAGGCACAGTTGTCAACTGGGTCTTGGCCTGGGGGTTGTTCTTTTGTTTACATGAAACATCACTTACAATATATATATATATATATACATTTTTAATATTCCAAATAAAGTTTTATTCACATATTTTGGCCATAAACTGGTACATATTTTCAGAATAGACCCGACAGTGTTTTGGGGCAGCATGGACCCACTATCTTGGACAGCAAATGTGGTACTGTTCCACTGTCCAAAGGCGCCCCCGCTACCATAGGGCCTGGTATATCCCATTTTGGATTTTTACAAGAATGGGTGTTGGTTCCCATCAGAACTTAAAGGAATATTCTTGTTCTTTCATCTACTTATTAGAATGACTTAAATTAACAAAGAATACATGCCAGTCTGTTGAGTCGGGGCCAGTATTTATTTACCTTCTGCCTGTGCACATCACATCAGTATACAGTATTAGTTATTTAACGTCATTGTAGAGCGTGATAAAAACATTTAGAAACCCTCTTTAATATTAAAATTTATCCTTATACCCTCAGTTAAAATTAGTTCCCATTTTTAGCACAAAAAAAAATGAAGGAGGGGAAATGACAGATAAAACAGTCATGTATACAAGTCATAGGTGTATTTACTAATGATTCAGCTTCTCGTGTCCTTACCATGACACAGATGTATGATCATCGCTGGGACAATGAGGTGAAGGTGTGTCTGGAGCGGCATCACGTCTGTTAAATAAACACTGCCCTTCCTTGTTGATTTTGGATGTCATATCTTTATGAGGTTTTTGAGCTCGGGTGGAGGTGGAGTAATTGTTGTGCATACAAAAACCCAACAAACACATAGAAAGCCATCTGCATGTACCAAAAAAGAGAGGGAGATGATCTGATGGCTTCACATCATAGTTTTGAAAATGCATTATAATGCGAGTAGTGAGTGTAAACCTTTCTTGTTGTAGGATGGCTGTATGAAGGCTCCCAGGTCTGTCATAGCCATATGACCTACCTCCGAGAGTAGCTAGTGAGCTACCTAGCGAGAGTCCCATAGGCTGAATATGGACACCAGCAGTTTGCTTTTAAAAACCATTCAAATGGATGGGTTTTAATACTGACCGCCGAGATGCCGTCCCCTATCCAGTTACTCTGGGGCATAGGTTGGAAACCCAGCAGAATGACACAGCAAACAGGAGTGCAAGTGTGAATGCCCCCTACGGCTAAGGCCCCATGTAGCAGGCTGCAGCAAAAAAAAAAAAAAAAAACTACGGGAAAAACCACAGAAAGTTAGCAGAGGTTTCCTCTGTGGATTATCTGCTTCCATTATAACTGCTGGTGTTTCTGTAGGTATAAATAACATGCTGCAATTTTCCAAAACCACAATGGTTTTTCTGCAATGTGTGGATGGGATTTGCCAGAAATACATTGCACTACAAACTGAAAACAAACCTGTAACATCTCTGCCTGTTCGGGTCACTGCACCACCCTCTGCTCGCATGCTGCGGCGCAGTAGGCGTGTGCAGTTTGAGAATCTGCTTAAAGTTTTTAGTTGCACTGTGTGAACACGGCTCTAGTCCTTAATTGGATTTGCACCACACCCGTCTTCTGCCAAGGTTGCCTCTGTCCATTAAGTGGTTAATCTGGCCTTGCCCTGTGATTGACAGCTGCCTTTCTGTGAACTCCATGGGCGGGTTCTTCCTCCCTATTTAGCCTTGGTTCCCATTCACACCAGTGCTTGTTATTGCCGTGCGCTTACCTGCTCTTACGTTCCCTGTTTGCTTATACTATTATACCTGACCTTTGGCTTTCCTCATTGACTATTCTCTTGACTCCGATTTGGCACTGCATCGCTCTCTTGTTACCGAACCCTGGCTAGCTGACCTCCCTTTGTTGTTGTTCGTCTTGTCTGCGTTTTGTGTTTCACATATTCAGGGAGGGATTGTCCTCGTGGTTGTCGCCTATTACCTAGGATAGGGCCTGGCAATAGGAAGGGAAAGCGGGGGGCTTCAGCTTAGGGCTCACTGTCTCTTGTGCCCCTCCCAGGATTTAACAGTTCTGGGAATTGCTGTCTTAGCAATTCCCTTACAAAACCAGAATCCACAGCAAAACTCACAAGGCAGGTCAGACTAGGGGAGCAGAATCTAAGGAATAAAAATGACCAACCTGTCAAAGTCAGCAATACAGCAAACCAACGTATATGATCAGAGAACAGTAGCCTAACTAGTTACAATTAACTAATAGCAGGCACATGGCAAGCTATGAACAGACTTTAAAAATCCCTATTCTGTGACTGGCTGGTTCACTGTCTCAGATCTCTAAAAGTTATACAAAGCTTCACATGTTGGCAACCTTTAGGCAACAGCAGCAAACAGTGATGAGAACACTGAAGGGAGATTTGTCATACAGTGTCTAGGGAAAACTGGGTAATGGGGATTGCTCAATACTAAATCTGCCTAAATAAATCCTTCTCTTCTCATACCATAGTTTGCCAGATTTCCCTTTCAGAGTTTAGGTATAGCTGGGTAAATCAACATTTATTGAATAATAAATGTACCTAAATACATCCCCTCCATCTTTTTTCATAAATGTAGCAAGCATAAAATCACTGTAATGCAAACACATCCTAAGCATTTCTTTTATATTTTCCATTCCTTTTGAAGCCACTCTTGGAGGACAAAAATACTACAAAATCTGCAACAAACAATGCACTAGCCTCTTAATAAATTAGGTGTGTCTTACTCTTACTAAAATGGCACGGATGACCTACACACACCCATTGATTTCCTTCAGTGAGTTGGGGCCACAAAACAGACAGGTATAGGACTCCTACATGGACCCATGTCACTACACAGACGTGAGTTTGGCTAGCTTTGAAAAATATGTTTGTACATACATGTTTGTATGCATGGAACCTTATTAAGTCTCACTCCTTATGTAACATCAGAAACTAAGGGCTCATACCATGGTACCTTAAGGCATCTCTGCTTATGCACCACTTTGTGTCACTATTAGAGATAAGCGAATACTATTCGAAACAACAGTTTCGAATAGCATGCATCCATAGGAATGAATGGATGCAGCCGGCTCCATTCATTGCTATGGGTGCGTGCTATTCGAAACTGTCATTTCGAATAGAACTCGCTCACCCCTTCGTGTTCGGCCGCTTACACGCATACCTATGGCAGGGAGGTATTCGATCAAATACTACTTGCTCATCTCTAGTCTATTCTATTGTTAATCCATCATCAATTAAGCAGGTAAAAGGTCTGGATTTGATTCCATCTGTGGCATATGGAAGCTGTTGCTGTGAACCCACTACATGCAGTCAAAGGAGCACTCAATGGAAGAGAAACAGACCATTATTAAGCTGAAAAAAAATGAAGAAATCCATCAGACAGATAGCAAAAATGTTAGGAATGGCCAAATCAACAGTTTGTTACTTTCTGGTAAAAAAAAAAAAAAAGAGTGCACAGGTGAGATCAGGAACTGAAATAGGTTTAGATGTATATAGAAGATAACAGTAGTAGATGAGCAAATAATCTTTTCCATGGGGAAGCAATTACAGAGAGTTCACCACAAAGTGCAAACCATTAATCAACCTCATAAATTGAAAGGACAGAATAGACTTTGTCAAAAAAAAAAAAAAAAAAAAACGTCTAAAGGTGACAGCCCAGTTCTGGGACAGCATTGTTTGGACAGATGACACTAAGATCAACTTGTACTAGAATAATGGGAAGAAAAAAGTATCAATCAAAAGCAGCAAGGTTGATTGGACACAGTGGTGATATGCAGAGCTCCAATAACAAATCACAAAGATTATGTACAGTATATCGCTGTCCAAAAATTTCCGGACCTATCTGTATATTTACATAAGTTCTTTATTACTTACAGTTTCTATACTTGCCATCTCCTGGGAAAAAGGGAAACCTAGGGTTAGCTTAAGAGGTTTAAACTGAGGTCTGTATTAGTTTATGGGATCTGTTTTGTGATTGGACTTGTTAAGGGAGTCTAGTCTGGGGTCTTGTTTTGAAGTTTTGGGCTGGGTTCTCTGTTTAGGGTTTTGGTCTGAAGCCTGTATTAATATTAAAGAGGACCTTTCACCACTTTTGGGCACATGCAGTGTTATATACTGCCAGAAAGCCGACAGTGCGCTGATTTCAGCGCACTGTCGGCTTTCCCGATCTGTGCCCGGTGTAAAGAGCCTACGGTGCCGGTACCGTAGTGCTCTATGGTCAGAAGGGCGTTTCTGACCATTAGCCAGAGACGTCCTTCTGCCTCGCGGCGCCAATCGCGCTGTACTGTGGAGCGGGGAGGAACGCCCCCTCCCTCTGCTCACACAGCTCATCCATAGACGAGCATTATCAGGAGCGGGAGTTCCTCCTGGCTCCACAGCACAGCGCGATTGGCGCCGCGAGGCAGAAGGACGTCTCTGGCTAATGGTCAGAAACGCCCTTCTGACCATAGAGCACTACGGTACCGGGACCGTAGGCTCTTTACACCGGGCACAGATCGGGAAAGCCGACAGTGCGCTGAAATCAGCGCACTGTCGGCTTTCTGGCAGTATATAACACTGCATGTGCCCAAAAGTGGTGAAAGGTCCTCTTTAAGGTATGTTGAAGGAGAATATAGGTGGTATTTTTGAGTTAAATATTCTAGGTTGGGGTTCCTCACAGTTATAAACAAGTGGGGCACTTGTTAAAAAATTATAATATGCTACTTATGCCTCGTTTATACTTGAACCTGCTGTCCGTCCGTCATGAATTTGCCGAAATTCCAGAAAATCAGATTGGGAACAACTTGCCAACAGTCCGTTTAAAAACCCATTCACTTCAATGGGTTTTTACAGCAATCTGCAGGTGTTCGTTTGCAGCTTCTCTGTCGTGAAACCTCGTTTTTTGGACCGAAATAAAGTCGGACATGCAGAACTTTGTGTCCATCCAAAAGCAGCCCCATTAACTGACCGAGAAATCAATGCTGCTGTGTGACGTCCATTGAAAATATTATTCACTGTCATGTGAATGTAGCCTAAGTGTGCCCTGAAAGCCTGCACTTGGAGGACACTACTTAAGTTTGTCATATATATTAGATATGGGATGGCCATCAACTGGCCATGTGATCGATGTTCATAGAAATGATCCCACCATCAACATTAAGAACTAAAATGCCTGATCAGGTGAACAGTTTAATTGCTAGAAAGAAAACAAAGTTCACTTAGTTTGTGAAAATTTGCTAATAACTTGCCACAAAAATTCCATTTTCTTATGGTCAGTCGTGGTGAACATTCACAGCAGTTACATGGCTAACCCCCAAAAATCTAATGTGTACGGCCAGCTTTAGAGCACAGTCTTGTGAACTTCCTTGTTGCCACACAGTAGTGCCAATTTCCTTAAGCTGCCCTTCTTTCCACACCTTTCCCACAATTACAGCCCAGTCACATTCTAAATGCAGCAAACCCCCATGTTGTAAAAGGATTAGACAATAATTACATTTGGGAATGGAATACCGTGTTGTGATCAGGATAAAATACATGGGATTGGGATAATTATGTGGATTAAGTTTCTTCTTTAATCATACTTTCTAGACTACAACATATTTAGTGTACTCTTGCATGGCCACTGGACTGGACATAGGCTCTATTCACGTAAAAATGGTTAAAATGGCTGAGTGATGGCTTATTTCTGAAAAACCATCAAATCCACATTTTCAGAACAAATGAAAGTCTATGGAAATCAGTAAAGATGACTTTTTTATTGCAGATTTTGCTGCAGTTTTTTTTAAGCCAAAGCCGTGAATGGATTGTGAAGAAGTGAGAATATAAGTCATTCCTATATATTTTCCAATCCTATTGTAGCCACTGTGGGAAGTTAGTTTAGTAGAAGTAGTGGTGTGGACCCAAACAGTCAAGACAAGGACACAAAAAATGCAGCAAACTGGTTTATTTAAAAAAAAAAAAAAACAAAAAAAAAAAACAGGAAAATGAATAAAACTTGACTTCAGGCACAAAATGAGCAAAAGACAAAATACAGCCTTAACTTCAGGAAAAAACAAAATAAAAAAACCTGCTCGTCTGAGCAACTAACTAAACAGAACTGATAACCTAACTATACGTGTGGCTTACTTCCAGCCACACGTACAAAACAAACGTAATATTGTCTCACTGGACTCAGGGTTAAAGGACAGAATCATACATCTCCTTTCACCCCATGGAACTGCACTGGAATGCAGGAGCTGCAGCCTTTTCTGGCCCAGTAATGAGCCAAGGATCTAAACCTGGGCTGAGGCCTAGTCCAGATCTGCCCTCGACCAAACATAAGTCAGAAACCTGATATATCTGGACTCCAGCACTCTGCCTGTCACCTTCTCACACCACTCTTGGCTTTGGCTCAAAAAAACCACAGCAAAATCTGCAACAAAAAATCAGTTTTTCTGCAATGTGGGGCCTTAAAACAGCTTCCCCACAGATGAAAATTAGCCAGTGGTCTGTCATCCACTTTTAATAGCCATTTCAATGATGGTCGTCTTAATAAAACCTTACACCTGCTGGATGGAGAGGAACCAAAAAAGAAGGATATCTTGCTCTTCCATTTGGAAATATTAAATTGGGTCATGTTTGGAAACTTGTGTTAGGAGTATTTTGTGTCGTGGGTATTGGTGCACACCTTCTGACTTGCTCGCACGCACTGTTGGTAGGCAGCTTGATTTCCTGGTTCATTAGTCTGTCCTCCCATTTGCACCTGGGAGGAGTGGTCTCTACTCTGTATTTAAACCCATGCCTCCCATGGTTCTGTGCTGAGTGTCGCTTTTACAGAGCTAGGCCTTAGCAGGAGGAGTAGGTGGTTATCTTGGATAGAGGAAGTTCCGTGGTTGGTTTTTGGGAGGTTTTGGGTGAACAAGTTGGTTTGTGTGTTTTCCCTTCTGTGTTCACCAATCCTCCCTCCGTGTATAATTGACTGTGTGAGTGAATTGCCTTATCCTTTGATTTCTACTCAGTTTCCCTGTGTTTGTTTCCTAGTGTACGGTTCCTTCCCATATTGGTTTGGGGAATTCCTTTCCTACATGTTTCCTGTGTGCTGCTTGTGTTGTTAGTCAGCGCACACCCTTGTCAGTCCCTGTCAGTAGCAGCTTCACTTGTTCGTTAGGGGTGGCCCCCTTTAGTCTCCAGTCCCTAGAGATCTTATAGGGCATTCCTTCTCCCACTTCCCTCTAGGCCTACGGTGTCAGTGAGAGAGGAGCTGTCGGGGTCAGGTTTAGCCTGAGAACAGCCGACCTACACCCGTGAGGCAGGGACCGGGTTAGCTAGTGGGAGTAGTGCAGGGCGAGATTCCCTACTGCAATCCCTTAGCCCCGTTGCAGCTACCTGGACTGACATAACAGTACACTCAGCCGGTAAAAAAAAAAAAAAAAAAAAAAAGGGTTCGTTTGCATTATGACGGACCTGAAACAGTTGTACCAGGCGGTGCAGCAGATCTCCACTGAGATGGAGGGGATCAAGCTACGAATGGATGCCATCCAAGCTTCTGGCGTATCTCAAGTACAGCAGTTGGCTCAACACACAGCCTCTCAGGTGGAGGGCATACAGAGGCAGGTGAGTAGCGCCCCTGTGGGTCGGCCTCTGGAGCCAAAAGTCAGCTTACCTGAACCCTTCCGAGGTAAGAGGACAGATTTTTTCCGATTTCAAAAGGACTGTCTTTTGTATTTCCGGCTACGGCCGTTTTCCTCCGGTTCTGAGGTACAGAGAGTTGGGATTATTATTACTTTATTGAGAGATGATCCCCTCATCTGGGCACATTCGTTACCAGCCGACTCAGCTTGCTTACTAACTGTAGAGGCGTTTTTCTCCACAATGGGGTTACTGTATGACGACCCAGACAGGGTACGCACGGCTGAGTATAACCTACGACGTGTGGTGCAGGGGGATCACGCTATAGAGAAATATTGCACAGAGTTTCGTAGGTGGGCAGCAGAAGTACACTGGAATGACCCCGCTCTACTTAGTCAGTTTGAGACAGGGCTCTCGGACCAGGTTAAAGATCATCTAGTTTCTCACCCTGTTCCTGGAGATCTAGATGAGGCCATGCAGCTGGCAATTAGAGTTGGACGGCGCCTCCGGGAGCGTGGAGACAAGAGTCCTGGGGGGCTTAGCCCTCCTCAATTCTCTGTTTTTAGAGAGGACCCCGGGGACCAACCCATGCAGATTGGGGCCACTGTGCGAAGTGCTAGACCCAAGAGTGAAGGGTCCCGCACAGTACGCTGTTTTGTGTGTGGAGGAATGGGACATTTAGCAAGGGTATGCCCCTCCAGAGAATGGTTCGCCAAGGAGGGTAATAACCCCAGGTCTATTGAGAGTAAGGGGAGAAAACCTACTAAGGAGGGAGGTGTGCATATTTCCTGTACTCAGACTGCTGGGTTGACCCTTGAAGGATGGGTAAATGGGCAGAAGTGCCGGATTTTGGTTGATTGTGGTTCGGCAGTCAACCTTATTGACTCAGAGTTTTGCGAGCAACTAAGGGTGAGTCCTTTGGTCTTGAAGTCTCAGATACCGGTGTGGGCTATTGATAAGACCCCTCTACAGCAATCTGTCATCTCCAAACAGGTGGAGGGTTTGGAGTTTATTGTGGGTGGCCACAGGGAAGAGATTGACTTGTTCTTGTTGGCTAAATTACCAGCACAAGTAGTGTTGGGGTGGCCCTGGCTGAAGCAGCATAACCCTATTATCAACTGGGAGACCGAGACAGTAGTTTCTTGGGGGCAGGGGTGTAATGGTCGATGTCTGCCCATATCCGTGATGTCTTTGTCTATAGATAATTTGCCTCAAGAGATATGTGAGTTCAGGGAGGTCTTTGAGGAAAGGGCAGCCAAGACATTACCACCACATCGCACCTATGATTGCTCGATTAAATTTATACCAGATGCTGTGCTACCCAAGACAAGGTTGTACAATCTCACTATTCCGGAGAGGGAGGCGCTCAAAGAGTATATTGAGGGGAGTCTAGAGGTGGGGCATATTCGCCCATCTAAGTCCCCAGTAGCAGTGGGGTTTTTCTTTGTAAAGAAGAAAGATGGAGGGTTGCGCCCTTGTTTGGATTTTAGGGAGATTAATAAAATCACGGTGCGGAATCCCTATCCCATCCCGTTGATCTCGGATCTTTTCAGCCAGATTACGGGAGCTCGCTGGTTTAGTAAAATAGATTTACGTGGGGCGTATAACTTGCTGAGAATCAAGAAGGGGGATGAGTGGAAAACAGCGTTTAACACACCCCTAGGACACTTTGAGAATCTGGTGATGCCTTTCGGTCTAACCAATGCGCCCGCGTTTTTTCAGAATTTTATTAATGATGTACTAAGTGCCGTCATAGGGAGGGGGGTTGTGGTCTATCTGGACGATATACTCATTTACACCCCGGATTTGGAGACTCATTGGGAGAGAGTGAGAGAGGTTTTAAATCTCCTGAGGGTTAACCAATTAAGTGCTAAGCTGGAGAAATGTGTGTTCGCGGTCAATAAATTATGTTTCCTTGGCTATATCCTATCGGACAAGGGGTTCGAGATGGATCCTGAGAAGGTCAGGGCAGTCTTGGAGTGGCCGCGACCTGAGAACCTAAAGGCGGTCCAACGGTTCTTGGGATTCTCCAACTATTATCGCCAGTTTATTAAGGGATTTTCTGAGGTTGTGAAACCCATCTCGGACTTGACTAAGAAGGGGGCTGACTGTGCTAAGTGGTCGCCAGAGGCGCTAGCCGCGTTTGAAGAATTGAAGAAACGATTCTCCTCCGCTCCCATTTTGAGACAGCCGGATGAGAGGTTGGCCTTCCGAGTGGAGGTGGATGCCTCCTCGGTGGGGGTGGGTGCAGTACTTTCTCAGGAGTTCGAGGAGGGTACGCATCCCTGTGCCTTCTTTTCTAAGAAATTCTCTGCCTCTGAACGGAATTATGACATCGGAGATAGAGAACTACTGGCAATAAAACTAGCGTTCGAACATTGGCGTCATTTCCTGGAGGGGGCCAGAAGGCCAGTCCAGGTATTTACCGATCACAAGAATTTGGTTTATCTTGGGTCGGCGAAGAGATTAAATGCACGGCAGGCCAGATGGGCTCTATTTTTTGCGCGGTTCCATTTTACCGTGACTTATGTGCCGGGTTCAAAGAATGTTAAGGCTGATGCTTTATCCCGGTATATGTCGACTGAGGAGGAACGAGAGGCGCCGGCCACTATTCTTGGGGATGGAGTGGTGGTAGCAGTATTGGGCACGAAATTGGAGAAAGCCTTGATCGAAGCGCAACACGCTGCACCTTCCAAGATACCTAGAAACAAGCTGTTTGTCCCAACTACTCTCCGACAAAGTCTACTGAGGGAGTGTCACGAGTCGGTTCTTGCTGGTCACCCGGGGGTTTCAGAGACCATGAGATTGGTGTCTAGGAATTTTTGGTGGCCAGGGTGGAGTAAGGATGTCTTGCAGTTTGTTCAAAATTGTTCGGTCTGTGCAAGAGCCAAGGCGTCGCATACCCGTCCCCACGGTCTTCTACATCCGTTAGAACCTCCTAAGGCACCTTGGACTCATCTGTCTATGGATTTCATCACGGGCCTTCCAGTGTCTAAGGGTTTCACGGTCATTTGGGTAGTCGTTGACCGCTTCACGAAAATGTGCCATTTGATCCCGTTTTCCAGGCTGCCATGTGCCAAGACACTATCAGGGTCATTTATTAAAGAAATTGTAAGGTTGCATGGTCTTCCTGAGGAGATCGTTTCGGACAGGGGTCCGCAATTTGTGGCTAAATTCTGGCGGGCTTTTTGCAGCAGGTTGGGAGTTACACTGTCGTTTTCCTCCGGGTTTCACCCGGAGTCTAACGGGCAAACAGAGAGGAAGAATCAGGATGTGGAACAGTTTTTGAGGTGTTTTGTTCGAGAGAATCAGAATAATTGGGCTGACTTTCTTCCCCTGGCAGAATTTTCCTTAAACAACCATGATTCCAACGCCACAGGTACCACACCTTTTTTTTGCTCCGGTGGTAGACATCCTGTTTTCGGAGTATTTTCTTCCATTTCGTCCCCAGTTCCGGAGGAGGAGCTATTTTCTAAAAAGCTGCAAGGGGTATGGTCCCGTATCCGAGAGAATCTGGTGCGGGCGTCGCACCAGGCTAAGGTCCAGGCGGATAGGAAGAGAGGGGAGTTGCAGTTCTTCCCTGGTGAGATGGTTTGGTTGTCCACCAAGAATATCAGGTTGAAGGTTCCTAGCAAGAAGCTGAGTCCCAGGTTTGTGGGTCCTTTTAAGATCATCAAGATGGTAAATGAAGTGGCGGCGCAGCTGCAACTACCTAAAAGGTGGAAGATAAACCGGGTGTTTCATGTCTCCTTGTTAAAGAAGGCCAAGAAGGGAACGTCTCCAGTTAAAGTTCCACCAGTTTCTGAGTCCGGGGAGTATGAGATATCCCGAGTTCTGGATAGCAAATATGTTCGGGGGAAGCTACGGTATCTGGTGGCATGGAAGGGATACGGTCCTGAAGATAATTCTTGGGTTCTGGAGTCGGATATGTCAGCCCCCAGACTCGTGGAGAAATTCCACAAGGAGTTCCCGAAGAAGGATGCTCCTAGAGAATCCGGAGTCTTCTCCTTGAGGGGAGGATCCTGTTAGGAGTATTTTGTGTCGTGGGTATTGGTGCACACCTTCTGACTTGCTCGCACGCACTGTTGGTAGGCAGCTTGATTTCCTGGTTCATTAGTCTGTCCTCCCATTTGCACCTGGGAGGAGTGGTCTCTACTCTGTATATAAACCCATGCCTCCCATGGTTCTGTGCTGAGTGTCGCTTTTACAGAGCTAGGCCTTAGCAGGAGGAGTAGGTGGTTATCTTGGATAGAGGAAGTTCCGTGGTTGGTTTTTGGGAGGTTTTGGGTGAACAAGTTGGTTTGTGTGTTTTCCCTTCTGTGTTCACCAATCCTCCCTCCGTGTATAATTGACTGTGTGAGTGAATTGCCTTATCCTTTGATTTCTACTCAGTTTCCCTGTGTTTGTTTCCTAGTGTACGGTTCCTTCCCATATTGGTTTGGGGAATTCCTTTCCTACATGTTTCCTGTGTGCTGCTTGTGTTGTTAGTCAGCGCACACCCTTGTCAGTCCCTGTCAGTAGCAGCTTCACTTGTTCGTTAGGGGTGGCCCCCTTTAGTCTCCAGTCCCTAGAGATCTTATAGGGCATTCCTTCTCCCACTTCCCTCTAGGCCTACGGTGTCAGTGAGAGAGGAGCTGTCGGGGTCAGGTTTAGCCTGAGAACAGCCGACCTACACCCGTGAGGCAGGGACCGGGTTAGCTAGTGGGAGTAGTGCAGGGCGAGATTCCCTACTGCAATCCCTTAGCCCCGTTGCAGCTACCTGGACTGACATAACAACTTGTCCTCAAAAAAGTCCCATACGTTTCCTAGGACTATTGTCCTCTCAAATTAGGTAAAATGGGAGATGATTGGTATCCAGACATTGGTTTGCCAACTTGGGATTAAATAGCTCTCCTGGTAGAAAGAGTTGTTGGAAGATACTGGAAGTACAGCGGGATCCAATGGATTAAAGCCCAAGAAGTGAGACCCCCAATGGCGCTCACGATGTCTTCAACACTCAAGTGATTGAAAGTAACACCGTTTATTGATAACGCGTTTCGGGTTTTTTTGTGTTTGAATACAAACATGACCTCTTCATCAGAACTCAAATGTTATAGCAGGATTGCATAACCTCTGAAGAGGTTGTGTTTGTATCCAAACACAAAAAACCCTCGAAACGCGTAATCAATAAACAGTGTTACTTTCAATCACTTGAGTGTTGAAGACATTGTAAGCGGGGGTCTTTTTTCTTGGGCTTCAATCCATTGGATCCCGCTGTACTTCCAGTAAAACCTTACACCAGCATATAATCCCATGGTGATCTAAATCAGGGTAAATCCAAAGGTTACAGATATAATTCAGGTGCTAAATGCGGTTTCCCAGGTATCTGCTTTTTAATGCGTGTAGGTTTCCATATGGGGGGAGGGTCCCTAAATGGACTCCCCGAACAGAAACTCGATCACCGATGAGAATAGAGCCTCACATGTCAGTTGTTCATTGTCATACACCATAGCTATATGAATCCAGCCTAATACATGCCAGAAAACTGGGGTGAGTTATACCTGTAATCTGTAATGAGAGGCCGAAGCCTCTTAATAATTCAGGAGCATCTTGTGCCAGGAGGAGAATTTAGTAACATTGGCAAATGAAATAATAGTCTTATTGAATTCCCCTCATTTTTCTCCGTAAATGAATTTTTTTTTAATGGAACTCTCACATATTATTATGTGCAATGTTCTAGAGTTTGGCCAGAAAGCATATTAAGGAGTGTTTAAGCAGGACTGGTAGCATACAGCTATTCCACATTGCACTTGTCACCCAGGACAAAGAGATGTCCAGGAAGCCGTCTGTCTCTGCAGTTACCCCTGAGAATCCCATTCTTTTCAATGCATAGCAGTCCTATGAATAGCATGCAGGATGAGGCCACTGGAACTTATTAGATTAGCTCCACTTTTGTTTACTGGTGATATTATGTGCTTTTACCAAAGGAAAACTGACATTTAATGATCTGATTAACCAATTACCTACCAGTGTGGTCCCATATATCTCTGGACACATTATTTAGAGGAATTCCATTGGGAAGAACACTTTCATTGCAATCTTTTAGTGAAAGTTTTAACTAAAAATTAATCTAAAAGGCTGAAGCCCTACATTGTGAAAGCACAGCATTTTGGCAGCAGTGGAAATACATTGGATTTTGCAGTTAAAAAGCTGAATAGTGGGCATCATTTTCACCTACTTTTTAAAAAAGCAAAAAAAGTAGGAAATGGCTGAATGGATCTTTTGCAGCTTAAATAAATCCTGCATTGCATTAGAGGTCCTATATTATAATATCAGGCCATAGTTTGCCTTAGTACAGACCCAACACTGATACTACCAATTACACTCCACCTGCAAAGCAGCTTAGAAGTCTGGCTGTGAAGCAGGTAAATTGTAGCCAGGGGTCACCAATAAAGTCGGATTTATCAAAATTTCCAAGGTATAGCCCAAACCAGTCTAACTTGTTGACCCGCTAGAAAACTCCCATCACCACTGACTCTAGTTCATGTAAATACTTCTTCTTTTTCCTCTTTCACTGCTGACTTATATTTTTACATTATTGTTAGATCTTAGTGATAATATGTAAAGTGCGACACTTGGGCCCCTTCATTGTGTTTGTATTTGCATGCTACAGTTGCACACTATACATTGGTCCCTTTATGTAGAAATGATGAAGTGTTCATGTGAATTCAAGCCTTACATCAGCCACAATGCAGCCAGGATGACTTGTGCATGGACCAATATGCTCTCTACAGTCTGCTCAGCGTGTCCACGCATGGAACAGAAGGGGAGGGTGGGACCATATGCGTCCCATCAATGCGCACCAGCCCTATTTTCTTCCTCAGGAGAAGAAGGGCTCACATTTACAATGATAAATGAACCGTGCTTGAAAAATAGCTTCACACAGTAGAAGGCACCATGTATCAGTCTGGTGCTGGCACTCTGAACAAAGCTCGGGGACCACCTTCATTAAAACAATTAGGCTGGAAGTCTTTGCAAAAGGCAGAACTCCAGCTGTTAGCTTCTGGGGCCCTCAATACCTCCTTAGCAACAGGAGACCTAAGGGCACAGCAGGGTGGGGAACAGGGACACTAATTACATAGGTCAAGGGTCTCGTGTGCTAAGATAAGAAAGAACACACACTAGTTAGTAATTCTGAGCAGGAATGGAATAATGGCAATGCACGCTGTAATAAAGGCTTTATTAAGATTGCCAATGATAAACGTGGCGTAGAAGAAGCAGTCTCAATGCATGACACAGGTTTTTATATTGGATGCTATTTTCCATGGCCCAGTCTTTATTGTTACAAGTAAAAACTCTTCATAATGATATCAGAGATGGCTTAGCATAGTCTCTTGTAATATGCTAAGATTGTAGGAAGTCGAGGGATGGTTCTCAATTGGTTCTCAACAAATTATGCAATCCCATAAAATAATACTGGATGCGAATCAATGTCACAGAATGCTGCAATAGAATTAATTGTGCTATATTGGTGCAGAATACAATTTACATCATCCAGCAGGTAACTGGTGCAAAGCAATATGCAAAAAAATGATGCTTTCATGCCACTGTATAGGGACCATGACTCTATGGCTTAGGTCACATGATGCAGAAAAGCTGCCTTAGTTACTGTCGATTCTGCTGTGTTTTATTAAGTGAAAGTCAACAGCTGATTTTGCAGAAGGAAGACATTGAAGTGCTTTCTATATGCAAAACAATATTAAAATTATTATTGTTGTTGTTGTTATTATTAATAATAATTCACCAAGAAAGAGTAGTACCCTGTTGGGCCATCTCTAGCCTGAATACAAGATGAAATACGGTTATGGTTGGAGACATACAGGTTCCATATGATATACTGTAGTATATTTGGTCACAGATATTGTAGCTGGGTCTGCAACACTCCTAGGTTTCTGAAGTTGGTGTCCCAGTTAGTCCCAAGGAAGTGTTGTACTATGGAAACTACCTTCCTGGGAAACACTTGCTGTGTGTGGGTGAGCATAATCCTGCTGAAATGCCAGTTGGAAATCCTGCCATGACAGGTAACACATATGGCTGTAGGGTGTCCTACTGTATATATATTACTGAGCTGTTAATGTCCCTCATATCACTAAAACTGTTGTATTCAGTGGTTGCCCAGATCTTCACACCAGCAGTTGGGGGTAGTGTGTTGCTCCACAGAAAAGCCAGGATTAAAGCGCTCACCACAAAGTCTCCATACTCAATCTTGACTGATGTTGGATATCAAACTGAACCAGGATTTGTCACCAAAGACAATAAGGTCCAGTCCATAGCTGATATCTTATTCACGATACAACTGTAAACAAAGGCGATAGCGACTGTCCTTTAATGGCTGGACACATAATGGGTCTTATGACACCAAAATTCCCTCTGTCAGGAGCCTGGAACTGGTACAAGAAGAAGCAGTGGTGTGTAATAAGGGTGCTACCTGTATCTGGATGGTAGACAAAGGAACTGGCCCAGCGCTCTCTACTGCTGGTATGCCTCCGCCATCCGGAGCCTACGGAAATGTATCCTCTGAGAGCCTTATTATATGGCAGCAGTGTTATGCCCTCTTGTGGTGAGACCCAATGTTTATTCAGGCCACACCTGTAATATAATATATATGTACATATCTGCCTGAGACATAACTGTGTTATCCCAGTTCTATCGGAGTTTGTTATCTTTATTATCAATAATTCCATTTGGTAGCCAGTCCTGGCTATGGCTCAAAAAAAACATAGAAAAACAACCAAAAAAAAAATCTGCAACTTGGGGCCTCAGCTTCAGATGGAAGCTCACTAATCTCCATTAATTTTTCAGCTGCAACAAGCTGAATTTGCCAGAATCATCTCAGAGAAAATTTATGACAATCTTGGCAAATTTGTGCTTGTTGGCAAGTATGCACTAGTAGTTTTGTAATACTAAAAGCAGACTGTACATGTGAGATTTCTACTGCTAAACATGTCAGGAGATAAAAATCAGGCAGGTAGATATCAACTATCTGATCCTTTTGTTCTGGAGAGAGTCATCGAAGAATGTGTATGCAGCTTTCTCTGCTCTGCTACATCATTATATGTGCATACGTGCTATGAGGGGGGTCAGGTGACATTTTAGCCAATTACCTTTAAGGCTGAAACATCACATTGCGAAAACAATGCATTTTACAGTACCTGCAAAGTGAATGAGATTCTGGGTAATCCTATCCAAACATTGCAGAAAAATATCTACAGAGGAACATCACAGTGTCTGTTATAACTGCGGAAACGCTGGCATTTTTCCTATAGATATAATAAGGGCAAAAGTCCGCAGAGGAAAACTCAAGCAAAACACAATGAAAAACGCTGTGGAAAAAACATGATGCACCTTAGCCTAAATCTCACCCCCAACATAGCTTTTCATATTTTTCGCAATGTACAGTGTCAGCCTAAAATGCAAGATAAATGTATTGCACAGAATATAAACATGGCAAGATTTTACGTCATTTAACATTGATGTCTACGTAAACGGATGGCCATCCATTTGTTGCATCTGTTAAACGAATCTGCAAAAAGGATGTAACAAACCTCTTTAGTTCTCCGCAAGACCAGGTCTGGCCAGGTTTATAGCAATAGAGAGTGCAGCGACAGCAGCTTTTACTTGACCCTGATGCTTGTAGGGGTGTCTCAGCCAGATAAGTACATACCAATAAGATAAGATAATCCTTTAATAGTCCCACAATGGGGAAATTTCAGTGATACAGTTTCATAGATGGTACAGTAGTATATAACAAGAGAGAAACACATAGAAGCTCATGGCAGAGAAATCCTAGGAATCATAGCAACTAAAACGAAAGAAACAGACACACTGCAGGATCATTTAGTTCTCTGTGCGGAGTGATGTTAATAATACAGCCGAATGTGGTTGGAGGACACGAGGAGGGGTCACAGCATGTAGATATAACAGGCAGAAAAACATTTTTGCAGAGGTGGGGGACATATGCAGCTATCATGATAACATGTGGCAGTTCCTTTGGTAGGTGGTGAGATCTCCTGCTCACAGCTGATAGTTCGGTATCTTGCATCAGCACTATTGTCCATTAACCACAAAAAAATGCCCCCAAATATCCCTCATCACAAGCCCTCCTCCTCCATAATTATAAATTATACATTGTGGGTGGGGGGCATTGTGATATTCCACTTGGTTAATGGATCTTCAAGCTACTGTTCTGGACCTGGTTAAACAAATTCACAAAGGTGAACAGGTATCCATCAAGAGATGGCAAAACTAAGGATCAGACAGGTTTTGTGATAAACGATGACGTCAGTAGTATGGCAATGGTAACAGGTAAGTTAGTTTATATCCAGAATATTAGGTTTCATCTAACAAGGGCTGAAGACCAAGCAAGTCTAAATAGTCTACCTTGTTTGACACTCGGATGACATCACACAAATCCTTTATACAAAGTGAAATACTTTTTACAAATATTATGACAAATACAGTTTTTTTTATATCTATGTCTTTTGACACTCCATCTTGATGATCTCTCTGATCTTTTGACTCATCCCATGTTATTACTGTCTACCCCCAACTTTGAGATTTCCACTTTCTACAGATACCTTCATTTCTAGAGGGTTTGTCTTGGTGATCCATACCTTTAATGTCAGCAAATATTAGTAGGATCAGGATGTAAAGTGTGTACCATATTATTACATAGATATTTAATGCAGACCTTTTGTAAATGTTTATTTCATCATAATATATTTATCATGATAAAGAAGATAAGAGATGCCTTCATAGCTGTGGAATTTAGCGTTTTCTCATGGAAGTTTTATAAATGGCCATGGAGGGTCTTATTGTCATATTAGCTGCACACAGGATGTATCCTGCTGTCATCTCACCCGCTTTCTTATTGTTAGCTCTTGTGTCTCCTCACAGCATGGTAGTCTTGCTTTTCCATGTGCATTCAAGCAGTATGCCTTCATAAGTACAGCAGTGTCAAGGAGAAGATGAGACGTAGATTGATGGCTGGTGCAATTGAGGTCCTGCTGTCTTTAAGGTAACACATGCCATGCATTGAACATGCACTACAGTAGTGGAGTAACCTATTGTTATTGTTTCAGAATCTGGGTCTACCAGTCAATGTAATGGTTTTCTGGCTGACAATCTGTCTGACTGTGCCCATTGGGTAAGGATACACGTCCAGATTTTGTTGGCATAGTTTAAAGCCGATAGCAAGAAGGGATTGAAAGAAAGAGAAATACCATCTGTCATTTCTAGGTTCCTCTGACCCTTTGTGATCCACAGCTTAACAAGTCCTTAGCATAACCCCTACATCTTTGGCCAGTTGTAATAGGGGTATAAACTGTCCTAATAAGATATGTTAGTGATTGTTACAGTGTATCTCTCCCCCTTATTTCCCAAACATATTATTGGGAAAGGGCATCAGTTAACATAAGTTTAGATGATCCCTTTTAACTATCCAGGTTTTTATGCACACTTTATACTACTTCTGAAAGTTAGACTGGCAAGTGTGCCAGATGGAATAGTGTTTCCAATTTTCTTGTCACATAACTTTTTTGACATATGACCCTTTTTGTCACATAGTGTCCTTTTCCTTGTGATCCATGTTCCTATATAAAGCCAGTGGTTTAATGAACATATTGGATATCTCATCTCTGTGCTAAGTGATTTAGTATTTAGTACTTTACACAAAATATACAACACAAACAATACTAATAGTGACCGGCTGGCACAATGGGGTAGAGGCCCCTGCCAGTGAGGGTTTACAATCAATGAGGGAAGAGGGATAGAAACAGAAGGTGAGGGGAGAGACTGTACAGATGGTGGTGTGGTGACAGTAGTGTTATTGGGGGTTCTAGGCCTTCCTGAATAGGTGAGTCTTCAGGGCCTTCTTCAAGCTTGTGTCAGTCTTATGTGTCTTGGTAAGGAGTTCCAGAGTATGGGGGAAGTACAGGAGAAATCTTGGAGATGATTGTGCAAATTGTGGATAAGAGCAAGGTGGAGTAGAAGGTCTTTGGAGGATTGTAGGTTGCGTGCGGGCAGGTAACGGGAGATTAGGTCAAAGACGTATGGAGGGGACAGGTTGTGGATGACTTTGTATGTCAGCGTTAGCATTTCGAATTCTATTTCCTGGCCAATGGGTAGCCAGTGAAGGAACTGGCAGAGGGGAGAGGCTGATGAAGAATGGGGGAAGAGGTGTATTAAGCAAGCAGCGCAGTTTAGGATGGACTAGAGGGGGGCGAGAGTGCTTGCTGCTTCCATGGAGAAGGGTGTCACAGAAGTCTAAGAAAGAGATTATGAGGGCATGGAATAGCATCTTTGTAGTTTCAGGGTTGAGGAAGGAGCGGATTCGGTAGATATTCTTCAGTTGGAGGCGGCAGGAGGTGTCGAGGGTTTGAATGTGTCCCTTGGAATTGTTTTTTTTCCAGATGTGTAACTTGAAACCTTTGAAGGCTCCAACACAAAATCTGTACCAAGCACCTCACATTCTATGTACCATTTAAATCTTGTCTTTTCATGTGACCTGGATGTGAAAACTACTCCCTATATTTGCACCCCTGTTTCTTTCTCTTGTGTGAGGAGGGACATTTGACAATTTATCAGGAATCTAGGATTCTAAAATGTGTATTCTCCATGAAACAATTTACAGACACTTAATTGGAATCTGTCCCTGTAATATCAGTGTGCCGGAGGGTATTATTTACTAGGTAATGTGAGAAGCCCCAGGGGATACCTTCCTACTCAATTCATACTCAGGGGTGCCCCTACTACTTTACAGGTTGTCCATAGCTTGCTAACCCTTTCAACCCTATAATGTCATCAGGACAGATGCAACTGGATTATTGCTATTGTTTTAGCACTGATGACCTGAGATCTCCACATCTACACTTCTGCATTGTACGATGAGGCTTCTGATACATGACAGGCTACTTTAAAGAGGACCTTTCACCATATCTGGGCACAGGCAGTGTTATATACTGCCGGAAAGCTGACAGTGCGCTGAATTCAGCGCACTGTCGGCTTTCCCGATCTGTGCCCGGTGTGAAGAGCTTACGGTCCGGTACCGTAGCTCTTCTATGGTCAGAAGGGCATTTCTGACCATTAGCCAGGAACGTCCTTCTGCCTCGCGGCGCCTATCGCGCTGTGCTGTGGAGCCGGGAGGAACGCCCCCTCCCTCTGCTCACACAGCTCGTCCATAGACGAGTATTATCAGGAGAGGGAGGGGGCGTTCCTCCCCGCTCCACAGTACAGCACGATAGGCGCCGCGAGGCAGAAGGACGTCTCTGGCTAATTGTCAGAAACGCCCTTCTGACCATAGAAGAGCTCTTCACACCAGGCACAGATCGGGAAAGCCGACAGTGCGCTGAATTCAGCGCACTGTCAGCTTTCCGGCAGTATATAACACTGCATGTGCCCAGATATGGTGAAAGGTCCTCTTTAAGGCACCTGCTATTTTGCTAAAACACACAAATTTATGACATGTTTTATACTATTATCAAATTCAACTCTAGGTTTACAGAACAGGTTAACAATTGGAATATACTATATATTCAGCCCAAGGTTCACTTGCAAATATGTTGAAGCCATTGTCGTCAGATACAACATTTGCATTTCCACAAATAGATTGTTCTAGGATGATTATTGTTAAAGGCTCCTAAAGTAGTATGAGTTACAACAGAAAACGGAAAAAATAAAACAGGTCTGTTAAGTTTTAGAACCTTTTAGAACGTATCAGATATCATACATGGGAGTCTGACTGCTTGGCAACCCCTCGATGAGCCACAGTGGAGACCCACTAACAAGCAGCGGTTGTCATTGCTGGACAGCCATGCATTTAAATAGTTACATGTAATACTATATTTGAGCAGCAATCCTCCACTTATCAGCTCTTTGTAGGGTTCCCAAGAGCCATTGATCAGCTGTTCATTATAGTGGGGCTCTTATTACTTGTGATGAGACCCCATCTTCGAAAGAGATTCATTCCATAGGCAATCATTAGCTATCAAAGTAAAACCAAGGCAGTGGAGACAGTAGGCCAAATCATCCACCGACTCCAACCCCATGTTTCCACAACCCAACTCCAACTCCTTTATAAATAGCTGAGAGCCATTGTCAGTCCAAAGCAGATTAGGTCCTCTAATTCATTAAAGGGTTAGTGACTGAATTCCTATGAAAGTAAATGTGTAAGAAACTGTGCATCTAAGTATAGAATATTAATAATTGGATAATATAATTCAAAAATTATTATTTTGAAGCCAGAGTTGTTAAAAATCTGCAACTGTGGCTCCAGCCAAAATGTGTTCCAACTCCACGACTCCACAGAGTAGCATAGCATGCTTCCACAATACCATCAACCCAAAATACAGGATATTTGTAAAGTTTGACAAGATAATCTGCTTAATGTACATATTCACACATTATTGCAATACACCTTCTACTTGGATTGTCACCCAGCTCATTTTGCATTACTGTTCAGGATTCTAGGAATGTTGTGCCATGTGGGCCAATTTGGTGGCTGTATAGATTATTCACCCATCTTTCCCAGAAACAGACATAACTTACTAAGAACTGGAAGAAAGTTGAGAAGCAAGGACCACTCATCGCCTATTAGTGATTTCTTTGCACCAGTCATGTGGATGAATATTTTATTATCACAATATGCTGTAACTATAATCTTTGGTACAGCAGATGTTTCATTGTACAATTGATAGCAACAGCAGAGACTGTAACGTATAATACAGCAAACACAGCTGTCCATCACTGACTCTAACAGGCGGGACTTTGTGCCTTTTCTCTCTCTCTCTCCCCCCTTCTGGGATTTCTTGCAAAAGTTTAAAGGAAGGAGGGATCAGTCAGTGAAAAGAAATCTCTAGTGAAAGTAGTGTAAGGTGATTGGTGGGAGGGGGTTACTGAACTGGGAGTGGGATATACACTGTAGTGCACAAGGAAGTGAACGAGAGAAGTAAGCAGGGACATGCCATGACTGGCTGACAGGGGTGTTACCTCTTCTCTGCAGATCCTGGCTTATTGCAGGATACGACTCAGAACAGGTAACAGAGCAACAAATCAGATCATTTTGAGAGACGCAGCCAGAGGTATCATTCCCTTTGTGATAACCTCCTTCAAGAGCTAAGCAAAGCACCTGTTCTACCTCACATTTATGGAGACTTCAGAAGAGCAGAGAAGCCCAGAGAGACAACCAAGGACTATGCGCAAAAGTGGTGCACATTCAGGATCCCCTCAAAGGCTCAGGTGTCAACGTCGCAGTGGTTCCTGTGCCACCAAAAGCGTCATCTCTTCTACCTCGGAAAGACGCAACGAGAGAGAGAGAAACAGGGTCAAGTTGGTCAATCTTGGCTTTGCAAAACTCAGACAGCATGTACCCCAAGCTCAAGGTCCCAATAAGAAGATGAGTAAAGTGGAGACCCTGCGGTCTGCTGTAGAGTATATACGTGCCCTACAAGGTCTTCTTTTGGATAGGCAATCAGGAGTGGAGACACAGGGAGGACCAAGCTCTGATGGACTCTCGCCATGTGGTAGCACCTGCTCAGTGGACTCTGGGTCCATGGCTTTGTCTCCAGGGTCTTGCTCTCCATGTACATCAGAAGAGTGCTCTCAAGAGGACAGCAGTGTGTCTGACGCAGACTTCTTCTTGACGTTGCATGGCTGGTGAAGGCATCAATATGAGGTAGGTGCACCTGTAATAAAATAAATAGCCAAACAGGCAAATTAGACACCTTCGTAGTGTCTACTTGGAGAAAGATGAAACATTTGATAAGAGCATAGGTAAAGGAAATTGACAAATAAAATCAGTATGTACACATACTCTATTATATATTCTATATAAGATTATATGGACATATTCAATGGAAACAAGCATATTAGTAACCAAAGTCCCCAAGATCTGCTCTTGAGGCTAGATTGCTGTTTAGTATATATTATAATTTGTGACACCTGTAGTAAGTCAATCTCATAAAGAAGCCCTTTAAGTTAATACATATGTCATTTTAACATATCGAATGATATATAAAAGTAATGCATTATGAAATATTTTACCATAAACTCTATACATGAGCCCCACAGTGCTCATGGCAGCTCAAAGTTATAAATACAGTTCTCTATAAGGTGATACGTCCAACAATGGCACAACATTGCAGATGCTAGTTCCTATCGGGCAGTAACAACTACAGAGACACCAAAAGTGTGTTAATATGTGCAATATTTGTATGGATAACAATGTATTAGATGGCTTCATGTTAGGAATGTATGCAACATATACAGTCCTATGAAAAAGTTTGGGCACCCCTATTAATCTTAATCATTTTTAGTTCTAAATATTTTGGTGTTTGCAACAGCCATTTCAGTTTGATATATCTAATAACTGATGGACACAGTAATATTTCAGGATTGAAATGAGGTTTATTGTACTAACAGAAAATGTGCAATATGCATTAAACCAAAATTTGACCGGTGCAAAAGTATGGGCACCTCAACAGAAAAGTGACATTAATATTTAGTAGATCCTCCTTTTGCAAAGATAACAGCCTCTAGTCGCTTCCTGTAGCTTTTAATCAGATCCTGGATAAAGGTATTTTGGACAAACAATTCAAGTTCAGTTAAGTTAGATGGTCGCCGAGCATGGACAGCCCGCTTCAAATCATCCCACAGATGTTCAATGATATTCAGGTCTGGGGACTGGGATGGCCATTCCAGAACATTGTAATTGTTCCTCTGCATGAATGCCTGAGGATTTGGAGCGGTGTTTTGGATCATTGTCTTGCTGAAATATCCATCCCCGGCGTAACTTCAACTTCGTCACTGATTCTTGAACATTATTCTCAAGAATCTGCTGATACTGAGTGGAATCCATGCGACTCTCAACTTTAACAAGATTCCCGATGCCGGCATTGGCCACACAGCCCCAAAGCATGATGGAACCTCCACCAAATTTTACAGTGGGTAGCATGTGTTTTTCTTGGAATGCTGTTTCTTTTTGGACGCCATGCATAACGCCTTTTTTTATAACCAAACAACTCAATTTTTGTTTCCAAAATGAAGCTGCCTTGTCCAAATGTGCTTTTTCATACCTCAGGCAACTCTATTTGTGGCGTACGTGCAGAAACGGCTTCTTTC
The DNA here is from genome assembly GCF_031893055.1 of Leptodactylus fuscus. NCBI lineage: Eukaryota > Metazoa > Chordata > Amphibia > Anura > Leptodactylidae > Leptodactylus > Leptodactylus fuscus. The sequence goes on from NC_134270.1 coordinate 76,297,964, forward strand.
TCATCACTCTCCCATACAGCTTCTATTTGTGCAAAGTGCGCTGTATAGTTGACCGATGCACAGTGACACCATTTGCAGCAAGATGATGCTGCAGCTCTTTGGAGGTGGTCTGTGGATTGTCCTTGACTGTTCTCACCATTCTTCTTCTCTGTCTTTCTGATATTTTTCTTGGCCTGCCACTTCTGGGCTTAACAAGAACTGTCCCTGTGCTCTTCCATTTCCTTACTATGTTCCTCACAGTGGAAACTGACAGGTTAAATCTCTGAGACAACTTTTTGTATCCTTCCCCTGAACAACTATGTTGAACAATCTTTGTTTTCAGATCATTTGAGAGTTGTTTTGAGTAGCCCATGATGCCACTCTTCAGAGGAGATTCAAATAGGAGATCAACTTGCAATTGGCCACCTTAAATACCTTTTCTTATGATTGGATACATCTGGCTATGAAGTTCAAAGCTCACTGAGGTTACAAAACCAATTTTGTGCTTCAGTAAGTCAGTAAAAAGTAGTTAGGGGAATTCAAATCAATAAAATGATAAGGGTGCCCATACTTTTGCACCGGTCAAATTTTGGTTTAATGCATATTGCACATTTTCTGTTAGTACAATAAACCTCATTTCAATCCTGAAATATTACTGTGTCCATCAGTTATTAGATATATCAAACTGAAATGGCTGTTGCAAACACCAAAATATTTAGAACAAAAAATGATTAAGATTAATAGGGGTGCCCAAACTTTTTCATAGGACTGTAGGAACACAGCATGCTCACAATCTACTTATCTACGTATTCTGCATTTCTCAAGATCAGTGATACCAGTTGTTGCAAAACTGCAACTCCCACTATATCCTGTGGATGCAAGGAATGTAAGTGTCACCAAAAGCCCCAATAGCAAAAATGTATTGTGCCTTAAATAGCCATGGCTGTTATCCCAAAATGAAAGGGTTATGGTCTTTTCTTCCTATCTTTTTTCCATCACACACTCTCACCTTATTCTAAAATGTTGTCTTATACATACCCAGTGTCAGCAGCCTGAATTTCTTTGGACCCACAAGATAAAATGAATCTGGCTACCCACCCTCCAGCAAGCCTTAGGAAATAGACCATATAACCCTTTAAATTTGGAGCTTTTCTGCTAGTCTGTGGCCTAGGCTTACTGGTAGGCCAGTCACATATCGCACCTTCCTGCACACAGATACCTCCTATGTCATTAGCAATGACTTGGTGATCAACAAAATGCCCCTCTCCTCAGATATTGGACCTGCTTGCAGTTACTGCGCTCAGTACTAGGTAGTTACCCACTTATGGCTGTGCCTACTGAATACAAATCATTCAAAGCTTCACTCCTATGCCAATCCCAATCAAGTCTGCCAATGTTTGTCAATGATTATAAAGTTACTTATGTCAGCAACCCTATTAAACACATTGGAAATTTTGGAATAATCAGTAATGTCATTTGTGACTCACCAATGTTGGACTACAACTTGTGGTCTCTTTATAAATGTATCTACTGTCCTTGAAATCTATGGCAGGAGTTATAATGAACGTGTCAGACAGAGGCATGGACGCCCCCACTCTCCCTGATCCCCCACACCACCAACTTTCACAAAACGTGTGGGTGAGACATGGATCTGGAACATGAAGGACAATCTAACTACCATTCTGGCCTAGGCGCTTACAAAGGGCAGCAAAGGGATGATAAAGAGGACCTTTCAGGTCCCCTGACCCCTGGAGAGCTATGTAACTTTAAAGAGCCACTGCACTGGTGAACCTCCTTGGCAGTAAAAGACATTACAAGTGTCCTTCCCTCATGGTTCATGTCTTGAGTACCCTTTTGAATATATTTATGACATGCTAAATACTTTGTCAATTTCCATTAATTTTATTCTATCATTGTTAACCCTTCGTGGAACATTTACTGTTTCTTTGCCTTACTCCGTCTTTTTTATATTTTCTTATTCTTCTACATGTTCTCCTCTTCTCATAGACTACCCACATGGCAATACACTGATATTTGTAACTAAACTAATAGTATAAATATCTCTGCAGTGGAGGATTCAGCAGCAAAGCAGCTCTCTAAAGGTATATTACATGGACAAAAGTGGTGGAACAACTACACATCACACCTATAGGTTGTTTTTTTTTATGATATCTCGTTCTAAATCCAAGGGAGTTAACATGGAATTGGAACACCATTGATCTAGAAGAGCACTTGTGAGGTCATGGTATTGATGTTGGACAAGATGGTTCACAATCCCCATTCTAGTTTATCTGACAGATGTTCAATAGAGTTGAGGTCAGGGTTTTGCATGGGCCAGTCAAGTCCCACACCATACTCACCCCATTGCTCTGTAACATTGCATAGTTTGCCACTTTAGGGCTGAGCTGCTGTGGTTCCAAAAGCTTCCAATTTTCAATAATACCACTCATAGCTTTAAGTAGAAAATCTAAGAGAGGAAAAATGAAATAAACTGACTTGTAGATGCGGTGGCATCCTAGCATGGCACTGAACTCAAATTTAGTGAGCACTTAAGGCTGGGTGTACACAACGCTTCTTTAGTTTTTAATTGCAGTAATGCCTAGCACAGGGATACTCAACTGACACACCGGAGTCCGAGCCTGGACACCCATCTCCTAACCCTCATTATAACAGTGATTGGGAGAAACATTCAGCTTCTGACTGCTGTCCTTACCCTTACTGTCCTGTCATTACCCAAGTTGCCTGTGTTATCAGGTATCAGGGCTTAGGGGACAGCGATCAGGAGATGAATGTTTCTTCCTACTCCTGCTAGTGTCAATTGTTTGTGGGGGACCTAAGGAACATTATACTGTGTCAGACAGTAATGGGGAATTATATCGTATGAGGGTGGGAGGCACTTGTAGTGTATTGTAATATGTGGAGGCTACTAATGTCTCACTATTGCTTCCCTACCAAGTATAATGCCCCATACACAAAATAAAGCTCCTTAGTGCTCCTCACAAAGTATAATGCCAAGTTAGTGTTCCTCCCTCAGTATAATCCCTTGTTAGTGCCCCTACAAAGTATAATGCTCCTTATTGCCCCCACATAGTACAAAATTCCTTATCCCCCCCCCCCACACACGCACACACAGTATAATGTTGCAGGAGTGCCTGTCCCACAGTGTAATGCTGTCCCCATACAGTATAATATCACATTAGTGCACCCACGTAGTGTAATTCCCTGGTTGCGCCCCCAGCACAGTATAATCCTGCAATGGACCAGAACAACAGCCAGCCGATGCCACTTTGAACCTAGCATCAATAACCATAGAATGGAAGCTCATGATAATGAAAATATGTAGCAGCTCTTTCCCCTTTGTTTGCTGACTTGGCTATTCAGCAGTACGAGGGTTCTGTCACATGGTGTGCTGAATGTAGCCATAGCAGTATTTGATGTTGCTGATTCTAGTGAAACAGGCTATGTCTCATTACCACAAAACAGCATTCAGAACACCATGTGGCGGCACCCTATGGGATTACATGCCTAGCACATTGCCACATAAATTCTCATGATGCTGCTGATGGAGAGCACAGAGGGAAGGAGAGCTGACTATTACTATATGTGATGTATTATCTTGGCATTAGAACTTCCAGTTTATGGGTACAACTGTCGCTATTATTTAGTGTTATTGTAAGGGAATTGCAATAGGAGCAGCAATTCCCCGTAGCTGCTGGAAATCCTGGGAAGAGGCACAAGAGACAGTGAGCCCTAAGCTGAAGCCCCCCACTGCCCCTTCCTGCTTGCTTAGTCCTATTCTACATAATAGGCGACAACTTGGAGACGATCCCTTCCTATATACGTGACACACAACACGCAGACAAGACAAACAACAACAAAGGGAGGTCAGCTGGCCAGGGGTCAGTAACAGGCGAGCAATGCAGTGAAAAATCGAAGTCCAAAAGAATAGTCAATAGGGAAAGCCAAGGTCAGGATAAAGAATACAAGTAACTAAACAGCAAGAGAAACGCCAGCAAGCACGAGGCAATAGCAAGCATCAATGTGAATGTGAGCCAAGAATAAATAGGAAGGAAGAACCCACCCTGAACCTGATAGGAAGGCCGGCTGTCAATCACAGGGCAAAACAAAACTTTAGGCTCCGTTCTCATGGAGTAGCGCGCCGCTCATTTAGGCACGTATACACGTGTCAGAGTGCGGCGCTTCAAAACAGATCCCATTGATTTCAATGGGTGCCAGCTTAGCGCGCTACACATTGAAATCAATGGGAGGCTTTGTGTTTTGAAGCACCGCGCTGGCATGTGTATTCGTGTCTAAATGAGCGGCGCACTACTCCATGAGAATGGAGCCTAACTCTTAAGGAGCCTGCAAACAGAGTTTACGCTTGCTCATTCTGAACGTAAAACTTGTTCAGAGTGAGCGGCGTAAAAAACAGATCCTACTGACTAGAATGGGTGCCAGTATATGCGTGCTCCCCATTGAAATCAATGGGAGGCTTTTTTACCTATTGCTTTCAATGTGATACGCGCGTATGCCGGCACCCATTGAAGTCAATGGGATCTGTTTTTTACACCGCTCACTCTGAACGAGTTTACGTTCAGAATGAGCGGAGCATAAGGGGGAGTTCACACGGAGTTACGTGCCGCGTGATGTGGCACGTAGACGCCGCGGGACCCTTGGCGGGCCGTACACGATCCCATTGATTTCAATGGGAGCGGGGATCGTATGCGCCGCGCTAGTTTGCGGCCGTGCATTTATTCACGGCCGCAAACTAGCGCGGCGCATAAGATCCCCACTCCCATTGAAATCAATGGGATCGTGTACGGCCCGCCAAGGGTCCCGCGGCGTCTACGTGCCACATCACGCGGCACGTAACTCCGTGTGAACTCCCCCTAAACTCCGTGTGAAGGCTCCCTTAGAAGGAGCAGAGGGAAATGAAGGTGAAGGAGACGGGTGTGGTGGCAATTTCAATTAAAGGGGCTCTATCAGCAAAATCATGCTGATAGAGCCCCACATATGCGTGCATAGCCTTTAAAAAGGCTATTCAGGCACTTTAAAAGTTAAATTAAACTACCCCCCCGTTTTAAAATAATAACTTAAAAAAGAATGTTCTCTACTTACGGAACGTGCACCCTGGGCGGGCATTCAGGGTGCGCCGTCTTCTTCTTCCCCGCCTCTTCTTCCTCTGACGTCTTCGGGTCCCGTCCTCCTCCGGCGCTTGCTCGCGGACACTGATAAAAAAAAATAGCCCGGGGGCATGCGCAGTAGCACGCGGCTTCTACTACGGCTACTGCACATGCACCCGGGCTATTTTTTTTTTATCAGTGTCCGCGAGCAAGTGCCGGAGGAGGACGGGACCCGAAGACGTCAGAGGAAGAAGAGGCGGGGAAGAAGAAGACAGCGCACCCTGAATGCCCGCCCAGGGTGCACGTTCCGTAAGTAAAGAACATTCTTTTTTAAGTTATTATTTTAAAACGGGGAGGGGGGGGGGTAGTTTAATTTAACTTTTACAGTGCCTGAATAGCCTTTTTAAAGGCTAGGCACGCATATGTGGGGCTCTATCTGCAGGATTTTGCTGATAGAGCCCCTTTCACAAGGTGAAGGAATAGGACAATGCAACCAAAAACTCTAAGCAAGTTATCAAACTGCACATGCCTCTTACGCCGCAGCATGCGAACAGAGGGTGGTGCAGAGACCAGAACAGGCAGAGATGTTACAGTTATTAGGACATTTAGATACGCAAATTAAAGGGGTCCCATTTAATTATTTTCCATTTGAGAACTCTTTGTTTCTTTCTCTCATCAATTCTTGATTTTTGTAAAAAAAAGTAAAAAATCAATGAGGAGCAATGTTGGATACTGAGAAATCCACAGATAAGTGCCTTCATTGAAGAAGTAGATCTCTCAGAAGCATGTCCTAAGGTCCAGTCTGTTTACTGACACAGTCTGTTCCTTTCGTTGGAAGCCTGCTTCTGTTTACTGAACTCCTTTCTTCTCAGAGTCTAATGCGCCAGGTCTTCATTCATAAGAGTTACATTATTTGCCAACTTTATCCCTCATGACTTTAAGAATCTCACTGTTTTCTTTATCTGCCTTTGTGAATCACAAGCTCTTTTCTATCTCTGATGTTTTGGGAGTTTCGTCAGGAACTTTCAGTTCAAAAACCCCCTCCCCTATTTCTTATATCAAACTATTCATAACATGAGTTTCCTTAAAGGAATTGTCTCATCATAGTTAAGAATGTAGCTGCAGTAACCCCTAGCCAACATCTGATATAAGAATCCCATGGCTGCGGCCCTCTATGTGGATAGTTTTTAACTGCATTTTTCCCTGAGGTTTGTTACAGGAAAAATGTTGCGATCAGCTGGGTAATAAATCTGACATATCTTTAGGCTGTCCAGTCTACATTTATACAGGCTTTTTGCTGCCTTACTTTGAGTCAGAATTTGACAACAAAATTTTTGTATAATTTTGGTATATCTTGGCACATTTTCATCCTCCTCTTTCTGATAAGCCTCACTCACATGTCTAACAAGTCAAAAATTTAAAGATGCACCACATTAACATAAGTGGCTAGTCGTAAACACATGTGCATAAAATATGTAATGCTAAAAAATAGTTCACCCCCAAAACAGGTGATTTTTATGTTTGTTTTTTTCTTATTTTAAGGAAAACAAACTCCAAAATAAAACTATGTGTGGAAAATATATGGGAGTCTTATTCCCTAATAAGTATGGGATTATCTTCATGAGAAAACCCATAAGAGGCTAAAGCCCCACACAGCAAATCACTGAAAGAAAACGCAGCGCTTTTCACAGAATGTCTTCAGTTTTCCTCTGCTGACTTTCTGCCTCTGTTAAACCTATACAGTAAACGCTACCATTTCCGCAGGTATAATTGACAGACTGTGATATACAAAAACACATTTTTGAAATTGCAGAATTTTTGCTGCAGATTTTTTCCTGCAGTGTGTGGATAGGATTAGCCAGAATCCCATTCATTTTGCAGGTATTGTAAAATGCAGCTTTTTTCGCAACATGCGGCCCCGGCCTAAATGAACCTTATGTAGACAATACATTTAGGCTAAGGCCCCACGGGACGATAAACAGTGATAAAGTGCTGCTGGAAAAACCACAGCAGGAATGCAATGGGGTTCTTCCTTCAGTGCTTTGAACAGAAAGTTCACAGAGTTTTCCTCTGTAGACTTTCTGTTACCATTATATCTACGGGAAAGCCACCAGCGTTTACGAAGATATAATTGACATGCTGTGATTTCCAAAACAGCTCCAGTTTGGGAAATCGCAGCATCTCTTCTCTGCGTTTTTTCCTGCAAAGTGCAAAATTACGCGATTTTTCCCATGGCATTTACGGGTTGTGGGGCCCCAGCTTTAGATAGGAATGTAGTTGGTCAGATCATTAGCTTTAACTTCTCAATGACGCTTCTTCATAACACAGGGACATCAAGACTGATCACTGTAACCATGCATAAATTTGATTGATTTCCGGCAGAATTTTTTGTGACTAGAAAATCTATTTCTTACATCGGAATGCATTTGTTTCTGCAGTATATCCATGAAGCAAAATTGCCATGTATGAATACAATGGAGGTTACAAATTGCAATCTGCTCAAAGATGGTTGACAAAACAGTCAAATATGCCACATTCCAGTGCTAAATAGAAAGCATAAACCCCCTGCATCTCACCTCCCACCACCAGCCATATTTCTACATTAGATCATACATGGTGACAGGTGCATCTTGAATATCCAAATATCTATTGGTTCGATAGGCAAGTGTACCCTGGCATTTACTCAGGCGGTAAGGGCATTCACATTTTGCACCATTACTCCAAATGAAATATATATGCAATTAATGTCATTTGTCATGCTTACCAAACCTGAAGTTGGTAAAAAAAAAAGGAATGCTTAATTCTTGCCCCAGACCCCTAGTGCCACCCCTAAAACCCGAGTGGTGGGGAACAATAGTGCTGATGCAAGATATCGAACTATCAGCTGTGAGCATGAGATCTTATTACCTACCAAATGAACTATCACATGTTATCGTGATAGCTGCATATGACCCCAACTTCTGCAAAAGCTGTTCTGCCTGTTATGTCTACATGCGGTGCCTCCTTCCTCGTGTCCTCTAACTGCAGTCAGGCTGTATAATCAACATCACTTTGCACAGAGAACTAAATGATCCTGAAGTTTTTTCTTCTTTTTTAGTTGCTATGACTCATAGTCTCTCTCTATGTACTTGTATGTGTTCTCTCTTGCTATATACTACTGTACTATCCATGCTGCTGTATCACACTGAATTTCCCCATGGTGGGACTATTAAAGGATTATCTTATCTTATCTCTTATCTTTATTTTATTATAGACTACACCCCCATTTCACTGCATAACATGCTAGAATTTGCTGGACTGTTTCTGAATATTAGGGACTGTCATGGCAAATTCAGGACAGCTGCAAACTATGCATTTAGAAATACTATAAGATTTCTAGAATTGTACACTACTGTATTTTTGGAGCCTTAGTGAAGCTTTCATAGTGTCCATATTGTCAGAAAAATACATGATTACTTTTTTGCAAAAACTGAGCGGCACTTGTTCACGGGTTGAGGTTGGATGACAGCTATTGACTTCAATAGATTAAGAGTTTTATGCTAATTTTTTATGTATGCTCATTAATTTAGTTGCTGTCTTCAATGACTTTTTCTTTTCTATCCTTTAGGTCAATGGTGGAATCCAGCTTTGAATAAAATTCTTGCAACAATATTTCTCACCTGGACTGAAAACAATTCACGGACTCTTTGTTAATATATGGAGACTGTTATTTATGTGTAAAGTTGTATATATAACTCTTTTGGATATGGACTCTATCATTTGTATTTAGAATGTTAATATGTTTGGGTAAATCAGTATTTTTGGTATGTTGAGGGGTGAGTGGTAAGCCCCTATTGATACGGCTTTGTATTTATATGTACTCTTTGATTCAAGCTCAGAGGGACCAAAATCCACCTCTGGAGAAGGGCTTTTAAGTGAAACCTATTGTATAACTAAAATCCCCATCTCTTTCTATGGAACTGAAAAGGCACTGTTTGCTGAGAGCTTTCTCTTGCTCCAGGCTACATAAAGGACTGAATCTCAAGCCATATTCATTCTACTAATGGATCCGAAAGTAAACAGACCCAGACAGACCCTTCATAGTGCAAAAAGCAAAGAAAATCTCTGAATAATATATACATCAAAAAGCCTTTTTGTGGCTTAGTACCTCAGTGACAGAAATGTGCCATTGCATTGGTTGTCAGATTATAGTAAAGTGCACTGTAACCTATTAACCTTTTCATTACAGCACCTCATCTGCCCACCATATCCGCACCAAGTTAGTAAAAATTGATGGTTTACTGCTACCAATACTATCACTAGTAGACCATCCATTTGTAGTGGGTAACCTAAAGCCTGGAAGCTATAGCTGCTTGTCCCAACATGCACTTCCATATAGGTTCTTATCTTGCTGATATAGTACCCCACATATGCAACACTCAAGTGCCTTAAAGTGCCGATAAATATTAGATCACTTTCAGACACATTCACACATTTCATTGAGGCTGACTGAGAGTGTAATGCATATGGGGATCTTTCAACTCTCCCCAACAGCAGATGTTGAGGTAAAGAATATATAGGAATCTTGTATTTCAACATGCCTGATCCTATGTTTTGTTAGGGGAGCTAAACCACCACCGGAGGTTTCTGGTAGTGGCCTAGTCCTCTTTCCCCACTGACAACACATGCACATTGGTTGAGCAAAGCATGTATGTGAATGAGGGTGCGAATAGCTGTTGTTAGAATGTATGTCGGTAGCAACCCTAAGGGTAAGTTCACACAGCGATTTTCGGTCCGGAACCTGAGGCGGAGGCCGCCTCAGGTTCCGGACCAAAAGTCGGGTAGCCGCGACTGGAAGCCGGTGCACTGCAGCGGAATCCAGCCGCGCACTCCGCTCCGGATTAGGCCCATTGAATGGGCCTAGTCCGGAGGAGCGAGTGTCTTCAGGCCAAATTGTGAGGCGACTTGGCCTGAAGAATGAGCACCTTGCTTCCTTTTTCGGGGAGCCGGAAGAAACGGCCCCCGAAAAAAACTCCTGAACGGCTCCCATTGATTTCAATGGGAGTCGTCTATTTGGTCAGGATTTTGACTTGGATACGGCCTCAAAATCCTAACCAAAAACCCCATGTGAACTTACCCTAACTCTATCAGTCTTGAAAACACTATGGCTGACCACTAAGGGCTCGTTCACATCAGCGTTGTGAACTCCATAGTTCAGGTTTCCGTTTCCTGCCTAAAACAGAGGCAGGAGACGGAAACCTGCAGGAGTCTCTCTCACCCATTCATTTGAATGGGTGAGAGAGATGTCCGGCCGTGAGCGTTTTATGCTCTCCGCCGCGAAACCGGGTTTTATAATCCGGACACAGAGTCGGACATGCAGTACTCTGTGTCACGGCGGAGAGCATAAAACGCTCACCGCCGCTCACGGCCGGACCCGGACTGAGCTTTCCGACTTCTGGCATGCAGAAGACGGAAAGCTCAGAACGGACAGATGAACGCAGGTGTGAACCTAGCGTTACAAGTACTTTTATAAATATGCACTACAGAAACTTACTATTATAAAATAGCCCAATGATTGCTTTATATTGGTCACACAGTAATCCAGTTATATTGTTGCTTCACCCTGCTGAGCACTGACATTGCTCCAACATTGCAGCTGACACTGGTTCAATGATTATCCATACCCTACCCATGGCTCATACTCACCCTATGTATACAGGACCAAAATGCTAAACTGTACTGATCTTAAACCTACCATCTGTAACTAATTTTTCCAACGTACACTGCCCTTTAGAGACACAGAAATAATTGAACAATAATGATACATCCCTTAATGCACTACCCACCACCAACCAGTCACCAAGACTGATCTAAATAATTATAAAAGAACCAATGGATGACAACCAATGGCCCATACAGTCACCCTGCTTATGCAATATTTATACACATCTACCTCCAATTGCTAGTAGTAGTGATATTTAATATAGAATCGCTCCAGAATACCTCTGTAGTTTGTTAGTGAACGCACTGATACTTGGGATTCCTCATGATATATATGTATTTGCATTGAAACTTGTATTTTGTTCAGTTACCTACTTTAATGCCACAATGTACAGATGCTATTTCTTTTTTTTACTAAGAAGAATGTAGAAACGCATGAATCATAGCAACTGTCTGACTCTGGAGCCAATTCTCTATGTAAATAGAAGAACATGAACCATGGACCCTGACTTAACTGGCTTCTTTCCTGACCTGCAAAGACTTGTGCCTATAAACTGTCTGAGATCAGATGAATTGATCATCTCTCTACAAGTGCATGATGGGACAGCACTATAAACATAGATATTTCTGGATAAAGGGTATACTATACCGGCTGACACTGGTCATTTGGATGCTGACTCCCACACTGTAATGTTATTTATTTGTAGATAATTTCTTTTTACTTACAGATTTCTAACCCGCACATTAAGCTATTTTTCTAATTAAAAACAATTTTTTAAAATTCTATTATACCTTGTATTTTGTATAAATTGAGAGATAAGTGTATAAAGTATAAAGTACACTTTATCGCACTGAAATCAATTATCTGTCTGTCTAATATGTCAACATGCCGGGCAAGGGATGCTCTATGTAGTCATTCTATACTCTAGCTCATCATACCCCTTCATTATTAAAGGGGATTTCACTCTGTACATATCCCCATTGTGAGAGAGTGAAGGGTGTAGTCTGGGAAGGCAAGTATATTGCAGCCAGGCACCTAAAGGGTGTGTGGTGAGCAGGGCCGCCGATAGGCCAGTACTACTGCTGCAGATCTGAGTTGAACACATACGCGGCTGAAGCAAGGAGCTGACCTGTGTCAGCTCCTCGCTTCACCGCTGCGGCCTCTCTCGCTGACACATATGCGGCTGAAGCGAGGAGCTGAACTGTGTCAGCTCCTCGCTTCGCCGCTGCCGCCGGCTACCCGGCAGTATAGACGCGATGTGATGACGTCACATCGCATCTACAACTGTGCACCAGTAAGAGAGAGAGGCGCGCAGAGAGCAGCGGGGGAATGAAGGAGAAGGTAAGTGTAATGTGGAACGTGAAACTGGGGGCAGATGAAGGAGAGGACAGCATGACACTGGGGGCAGAGATGGAGGGACATGAATCTGGGGGCAGAGATGGAGAGGACGGCATGACACTGGAGGCAGAGATGGAGGGACATGAATCTGGGGGCAGAGATGGAGGGACATGAATCTGGGGGCAGAGATGGAGGGGACATGAATCTGGGGGCAGAGATGTGGGGACATGAATCTGTGGGCAGAAATGGAGGGGACATGGATCTGGGGGCAGAGATGGAGGGGACATGAATCTAGGGGCAGAGATGGAGGGGACATGAATCTGGGGGCAGATGAAGGGTGTATATGAAGCTGGGGGAGAGATAGAGGGGGGACATATAATTTACGGGTGACTGTAGGAGGATTATACAGTGTGCAGGCACATGAAAAATTAATGAGTGGGCGGAGTCAACATAACAGTGGGTGGGGCTAAATTTCCCGCGGCGCGCACATTTTGTCCCTCTTTTGGTTCTTCAAAAGTTGGGAGGTATGGGTACAGGGGGCAATGGAAAGATGTTAGAGGGTGGACGGGGGGGGGATTGTTGGGACATCGGGTGTGCGGCACTGCGGAGAGGGAACTGGGGTAATAATATATAATATATAAGTTTTTAGCTGGAGAATAATAATGATGTAGGCTGCTATGCTACTAGCATAGCAGCCTGTTTGAGGGTGGGACTTACACTTTAAAGGAGTATTCACGTCGCGTTTTTGGCCTCCCTTGCCGGGATATGTTGGTAACCAGTCACAATCAGCTCCCCACTTATCCCTGCACGGAGAACTGCAGGCCCCCCTTTTTTTTTAATGGCCAGTTCTTCGTGCAGGGATAAGTTGACAGCTGATTCTGACTGGTTACCAACGTATCCCGGCAAGGGAGGCGAAAAATACAATGTGAATAAGCCCTGAGGATTTATTAAGAGGGCTCTTATAGATGGTGTTGGCTCTCTATAGACGCTTTCACACGTAGCAGATTTTACCTGCAAATAGAATCTGATTAAGCCTCGTAATAGTGCTAAATAAAGGGAAATGTAATACAGAATTGGTATGACGCAAAATAAGGTAGTTTTAAAATGGCGGGGGGGGGGGGGGGCAGACACTTAGGCTGTATGGGGCCCCAAAATTCCTGATGGCGGCCCTGGTGGTGAGACTAGCAGTGTGGCACCACACTGACAGAGCTGACCTGTCCAGACCAGACCTCCAAAGCAGGTACTGTGCCACCCGTTGCTGTTGCCAAGGTGGGAGACTGGTCTACTGTATAGTCAGGGAAAAGTTTCCTCACGTTTAAGTTAGTCTCTCAGCCGAGAAAAAGGGTTTTGTTTTGTTTTGTTTATTCTGTGCCTTTGCAAAGGCAGTGTATGCGCTACAAGTGAATAAAGCCTAAACTTGTGTGCAATCCAGTGTCTGTGTCCCTGTTTCCTGCACTGCTACAAGCATCTACCTGAGCGATTCCCCACATATGGTGCTTCGGATGCGGGCTAAGTGCAGTGAGACATACAGAAGCTGAAATAGAAAGCCACAACTATGGAGGAGATTGTGAAACAGCTGGTACTGGCTAATCAGTAGCAACAGAGACATGAAGAGGCCAATGCAGTGCAGCGAGAGGCTAACAGGCTGTTACAGCAGAGACGTGCAGAGGCTAATGCAGCGCAACAGGAGACCAACCGTCTTTTGGCCAAGCAGATGTCCATGTTGCTGGCTGCTCAGCAAAAGGCCGACCCAGCAAAGCCAGAGCGGGATGCCAGAAAAGAGGTCCGTAAAGCGCTGATCAAGATGACGTCAGAAGATGACGTAGAGGCCTATCTGACTGGGTTTGAAAGAGTGACCACCCGTGAGAGTCTTCCACCGCAGCTCTGGGCAGAGGTGTTGGCTCCTTTCTTAGTTGCTGAGCCCAAGCAAGCTTATTTTGACCTGAGTGAACAGGATGCATGTCATTACCTGCGTGTGAAGGCAGAGATCCTGGCCCGACTGGGTGTGGACCAGAATGTCTGGGCTCAAAGAGTCCATGATTGGGAATACCAGGAGGTGTTACCACCAAGGCCACAAATGCACCACCTTGTACAACTTGTCCGGAATATGCTCCAGCCCAGGGCTGCCATCAGGAATTTTGGGGCCCCATACAGCCTAAGTGTCTGCCCCCCCCCCCCCCTCTGCCATTTTTGCTTTGCGCGCCGCGGGAAATTTAGCCCCACCCACTGTTATGTTGACTCCGCCCACTCATTAATTTTCCATTTGCCCGCACACTGTATAATCCTCCTACAGTCACCCGTAAATTATATGTCCCCCTCCGTCTCTCCCCTAGCTTCATATACACCCTTCATCTGCCCCCAGTTTCATGTCCCCCTTCCATCTCTGCCCCCAGATTCATGTCCCTCCATCTCTGCCCCCACAGTGTCATGCAGTCCCCTCCTTCATCTGCCCCAGTGTCATTCCGTCCTCTCTTTCATCTGCCCCCAGATTCATGTCCCCACAGTGTCATGCCGTCCCCTCCTTCATCTGCCCCAGTGTCATTCCGTCCTCTCCTTCATCTGCCCCCAGATTCACGTTCCACCTCCACATTAAACTTACCTTCTCCTCCGCTCCCTCGCCGCTCTCTGCGCGTCTCTCTCGCTGACACATGCGGCTGAAGGAAGGAGCTGACACAGGTCAGCTCCACGCTTCGCCGCTGGGTGTCTCTCTCGCTGACACATATGCGGCTGAAGCGAGGAGCTGACCTGTGTCAGCTCCTCACTTCGCCGCTGCCGGCTCTCTCGCTGACACATATGCGGCTGAGCCGGGTTCCGGCTCAGCCGCATATGTGTCACCGAGAGAGGCGACAGCGGCGAAGTGAGGAGCTGACACAGGTCAGCTCCTCGCTTCAGCCGCATATGTGTCAGCGAGACAGGCGGCAGCAGCGAAGCGAGGAGCTGACCTGTGTCAACTCCTCACTTCAGCCGTGTATGTGCTCAACTCAGATCTGCGTCCTCTGGACGCAGATCTGAGTTGAAACAGGACATACAATGACTGCTGCCGGCGCCAGGGGGCCCGGGCCCCCCCCCATTTTAAAATTTGTCCGGGCCCCTGACGCCAGTAGCAGTAGTACTGGCCTATCGGCGGCCCTGCTCCAGCCATTGACATTGTGGAGCGGGTTGTCATAGACCGGTACCTGAGGTCTTTACTGGGTATGATCCAGCGGTGGGTGGGGCATGGTGACCCAAGAAACGCCAATGCATTGGTGGGGTTGGTGGAGCAATACTGTGCTACACAGTCCCTTGGGAAGGGGCTCCTCTAAATTCCACAAACTCCCAAGGCCCAGAGGGCCAATTTATCTCAGGCTCCCCAGGAAAAGGTAGTGACCCAAGGGAGAAGGACTGTCATCTGCTGGTAGTGCCAGGAGCCGGGACATATTGCGGCTAATTGTCCCCGTGCCACTGAACCCATGGACTGCAGCCTGGGCCGGAGGGTATCCCTCTATGCTGCAACTGTCTACACTACTGCCACCCTAGACACTGTTGATGAGCGCCACCTGTGCCAAGTGACCATGGCTGGGCGCTTAGTGGAGGCACTACTGGATTCTGGCAGTCGGGTGACCCTTGTTAATAGGAACTATATTGACCACGGGACTGTCACTGGACGCACAGTCGGGGTCCTGTGCATAAATGGAGATATAAGGGACTACCCAACTATGATTGTCTCCATCCAGACCCCCTGTGGAGAGAGCCAACATGAGGTGGGGTTGTTAAGAACTTGCCCCATGACCTCGTTCTGGGACGAGACTTTCCCCTATTTTGGGCTCTGTGGTGGGGAAAGCAAGGGTCAGAGGATTCAACCCGAAGAATACCACAAGTGTTGTCTGGTCAGGTCCTTGAGCCTGAACCTAATGACCAGGTCTCTAGGGTTCCTGCCGTAGGGGTGACCACGTTCAAAGAGGATTGTGGCTCTATGTCTCCCCTAGAGGTAATGGCAGGTGAAGCCGAGGAGGCTGGTACTGAAAGTCAGATGTCAGATTCGAAAGTGTCTCATGATAACTTTGGTACTGCGCAACACCAGGATCCCACTCTGCAAAGGGCCTGGGAAAATGTTAGTGTTATCAATGGTGTGCCTCAGCGCCCAGGCACTGATGAAGTGTTCCCCCGCATGATTGTCAACCAGGAGTTGTTATACCGAGTTGACAGGGTGCGAGGTGAGACCTTAGAGCAATTACTGGTACCCCAGCCTTATCACCGGACGGTGCTGGAGTTGGCACATAAACATGTGCTAGGGGGTCACCTAGGTGCCACAAAAACGCTGGACCGCATATTGCAGTGTTTTTATTGGCCAAGGGTATATCATGAGGTAAAAGTGTTTTGTGAAACATGTCCAGCGTGTCAGTTGCATGCCCCCATGGCACATTTTCGAAGCCCTCTGGTACCTCTGCTCATTATTGAGGTGCCCTTTAAAAGGATTGCCATGGACTTGGTAGGTATTTTGGTAGTAATGGACTATGCTACCCGATATCCTGAAGCCATCCCTCTACGGCACACATCAGCAAAGTTGATAGCCAAAGAGCTGTTTGCCATGTTTTGCCGAGTGGGACTACCCAAGGAGATCCTCACAGATCAGGGTACCCCATTTATGTCTAAAGTCACCAGGGAATTGTGTAAACTTTTTAATATCAAACAGTTGCGTACATCTGTTTACCATCCCCAGACAGATGGGTTAGTAGAACGGTTTAACAAAACCTTAAAAAATATGCTGAAAAAGGTGGTAAGCAAGGATGGAAAAGACTGAGATGTTTTGTTACCCTATTTGATGTTTGCCATCGGTGTGGTACCGCAGGCTTCCAGTGGGTTTTCCCCTTCAAGCTGCAAGAACCCACCGCCCACAAAAGTGTTATTGAAAATATTGCTGGTATGCAGGACAGGATAGCGGCAGTCATGCCCATGGTTAGAGAGCATCTGCAGGAGGCCCAAAAGGCTCAAAGCTGTGTTTACAATAGATCGGCGAGCGTAAGGACCTTTAAACCCGGTGACCGAGTACTTGTACTCATTCCCACAGTGGAGAATAAGTTTCTTGCCAAATAGCAAGGACCCTATGAGGTAATGGAAAAGATAGGGGAAGTGAACTATAAGGTTCGTCAGCCAGGTAGGAGAAAACCTGAACAAGTTTATCATGTAACCCTGCTAAAGGCATGGAAAGACAGAGTCTGCTTACAGGGAACCAGGAGAGTCTGCTTACAGAAAGGTCTCCAGCTAAACTGTCTCCCGTGAAATCCCCAGAGGCTGTAGTTGGGGCTACAGAAGTAGCAGCAAAGGTAGGAATATCAGAGACCCTCACAAAAAGCCAGCAACAAGAATGCAAAGAGTTTGCAGCTAGGAATACAGATGTGTTCTCTGAGCAACCCGGGTGTACATCTCTAATCAAACATGATATTGTTACTAAGCCCCATGTGAAAGTACGGATGAGGCCGTACCGGGTCCCTGAGGCTCGCCGACTAGCCATTTCAGGGGAGGTGCAGAAAATGCTGAAATTGAGAGTCATTGAGGTGTCCAAAAGTGAATGGGCCAGTCCCATTGTTCTAGTTCCCAAACCAGATGGGGCATTGCGTTTCTGCAATGACTACAGGAAACTAAACAAAGTGTCTAAGTTTGATGCCTACCCAATGCCTCGGGTAGACGAACTTATTGAGAGACTGGGAGGGGCCCGGTACTTCTCTGCACTTGATCTCACTAAGGGATATTGGCAAGTACCCCTGACAGATAGCGCGAAAAGAAAAGACTGCCTTTATCACCCCTGAGGGACTTTTTCACTATGTCGTGTTACCGTTCGGACTCCATAGGGCCTCAGCTATATTCCAACGGCTAATGGACATAGTGTTGAAATCTCATAGAAAATATGCCTCAGCTTACCTGGATGACATCATCATTTTCAGCAATGACTGGGAGAGTCATTTGGCCAAGGTACAAGATGTAGTGGATTCGTTGAGAGCAGCTGGCCTGACTGCCAACCCCAAAAAGTGTGCTTTGGGGATGGAGAAGACACGTTATTTGGGGTATGTGGTCGGCCGTGGTATAATCAAACCCCAGGTCAACAAGGTCGAAGCTATCCAGGAATGGCCTCAACCTCTGAGCTCCAAACAAGTTAGGTCATTCCTTGGCATTGTTGGGTATTACAGGCGGTTTATACCCAACTTTGCCACGGTATCTGCTCCCCTGACAGACTTTCTAAAGGGTAAAAGGTCCGTTATGGTGCAGTGGAATGACCATGCCGAAAGTGCTTTTAAGGCGCTAAAGGTGGCCTTGTGTGGATCGCCTGTCCTCATTACGCCCAACTTTAGGAGGGAGTTTGTGGTCCAGACGGATGCATCAGATGTAGAGCTGGGAGCTGTCCTGTCTCAGGAGGTGAATGGAGAAGAGCATCCAGTTACCTACCTGAGCAGGAAACTCACACCAGCAGAAAAGAATCCTATTAATATTATAAATGTGAAAGTTTGTGGGTTTGTGAGTTTGGATGTTCGGATGTTTGTTCCTCAATCACGCAAAACCCGCTCGACCGATTTGGCTGAAATTTTCCACAAACATAGTTAATACACCCGATTGCGCAATAGGCTACTTTTCGTCACAATAGCGCACATACGTTTGTGCCAGGACCCTCACAAAACCTGAACTCACACCACCATCTCTGCAATCTCACACACTTGGAACCATAGCAAGCCCCAAAATTCATATTGCCCTCTACAGCCTCGCCCCTAACCACACACAATCACATATACATATACTTTACCACTTTGCCCCTCACCTTAACGATACTCCAGGAGGCTCTCTTTAACGCTCCGGAGCAGCCATGTTTGCCGACCCCCACCACTCTGACAATCCGCGACACCGCCCACCCATGTCAATACCCCTAGGCAGTCTAATAAATGCAAAAAAAAAGTTTTAAAAAAGTAAAAAAAAAAAAAAAATATATATATATATATATATATATATATATATTAAAAAAAAGGATTAATAATTCAAATCACCCCCCTTTCCCTAGAACGCATATAAAAGTAGTTAAAAACTGTGAAACACATACATGTTAGGTATCCCCGCGTCCAAAATCGCCCGCTCTACAAAGCTATACCAATATTTTTCCTGTTCGGTAAACGCCGTAGCGGGAAAAATGGTCAAAAGTGCCAAACCGCCGTTTTTTCACTGTTTTGATACTGATAAAAATTTGAATAAAAAGTGATCAAAGCAATAACAGTTCCCGAAAATGGTAGAACTACAAAGTACACCCGGTCCTGCAAAAAAAGACGCCCTATACATCCCCGTACACGGACATATAAAAAAGTTACGGCTGTCGGAATATGGCGACTTTTCCCCAAAAAATTTTTTAACACAGTTTTGGATTTTTTTTACGGGGTCAAAATGTAAATAAAACCATATAAATTTGGTCTCCCCGGAATCATAACGAAACACAGAATACAGGGGACAGGTCATTTTGGTTGCACAGTGAACGCCGTAAAATTAAAGCCCGTAAGAAATTCGCAGAAATGCATTTTTTCTTCAAATCCACCCCATTCAGAATTTTTTCCCTGCTTCCCAGTACATTGTATAGAATAAATAATGGTGGCATCATAAAGAAAAATTAAGACCTGATATGTCTCTGGGAGCGGAGAAATAAAAGTTATGGGGTTTAGAGGGAGGGGAGTCAAAAACGAAAATCAAAACATGCCATCGGCGGGAAAGGGTTAACTTCAAATCCCTCTGTCCCAAAGACACTGTAAATTTCCTCACAACACCGTATATACAGCAGCTCAAATGCAAAGTAACTTCAACACAAAAGTCTCATGTATTCTCAGAATTATAGCGAAAACAAGATACAAAGTTATATTTCATATCCCATACCTTATACACAGTACGAAAACCTTACCCGCGCCTGTATATACCCACTTCTACAATCACCGCAGACGAAGTCGCGGGTACCAGCTATACTCAATATAACCTGGAGAATTTGCTATCCACTCCACTTTTTCAAGTACGCAAACATTTAACAAATCTGTATCCACCCAATTCTCGAATCACCGCTGACGAAGTCGCGGGTAACAGCTAGTTACAGTATAGTGGGGAAAGAGTGCCTCGCCATAAAATGGGCATTAGAGGCCCTGAGGTACTATCTGCTTGGGAGACAGTTCCGTCTGGTGACCGACCACTCACCCCGCACTTGGATGAGCAGGACCAAGGACAAGAATGCCAGGGTGACTAGGTGGTTCTTGTCACTTCAGAACTACAAATTCACAGTGGAGCACAGAGCCAGGAAACTGCAAGGCAATGCGGATGCCTTGTCCCGAACTTATTGTTTGGTGTCTGGAGTTCGCCCCGAGGGGTCAGAACTGAGGGGGGGGGGGGGGGTATGTGAGAGAGTGAAAGGTGCAATCTGGGAAGACATGCATATTCCAGCCAGGCACCTAAAGGGTGTGTGGTGAGACCCACACCAGGGGGGTCAGCTGACTAATCAGGCCCTAATAACAGTCTGAGTGTGAATACTAGGAGTGTGGCACCACACTAACAGAGCTGACCTGTCCAGACTGGTCCTCCAAAGCAGGTACTGTGCCACCCGTTGCTGTTGCCAAAGTGGGAGACTGGTAGCCAGTCTCCTGTATAGTCAGGGGAAAGTTTCCTTACGCTTAAGTTAGTCTCTCAGCCAAGAAGGGTTTTGTCATCCCGACGCAGCAATCCATTCCAGATTGAGCCTAATCGGGAGGCAGTCTCATGCCATGGACGCTTTGGCTGAGACAGCCGCGGTATCCACGGTAAGATAGGGTATGTTGCTTCTTTTTTCCTCTACTAGCTGGCGGAAAGAAGAAGCGAGCAGCTCCCATTGAAGTCAATGGTAGCCGTTTTTGGAAGCAGATTGTGAAGCAGATTCTGCGTCAAAATCCGCTGCCAAAAAACTCTGCGTTAACATACCCTTAGAGGGGCTGGCGTGAATGAGGAAACAGTGAGGAACACTCTCCTGACAGTACACTTCTATAGTTTTGCATTGTGAAAAGTGATGTTCCTCACTAGAGATGGACGAATCTCTAAAGATTTGTCTTATTTTAAGTTAGGGTATATCGGGTCCAACATTATTTTTGGGTCGAACAAATTTGTTACAAACCACAACTTAAATTGACTTAAAACGTAGTGCATAACACTCTTGGTAATCCTAGAAACCTATCCAATTTATAGCCCTCTAAAACAAACACAGCCAAAGTTATGTAATGTGAAAGTGACATGTACAGTCACATCCCAGAAAATTGTTGCATTTATATATGTTTGTTATACATACGTTTGCTTCTTCTGCATGTATTGGATCAGTCCAAGAAACAGAGAAAAAATAAGTCAAAAATTATATAATTTCACGCAAAACTACAAAAAATGGTCTGGACAAAATTATTGACACCCTCAACTTAATGTTTGATTTTACACAATCTTAGGAAACTAACACTGATGTACCCTGAGCCTACAGGACAGCTGGAATTTCTTTGGAACTTTATTTGGGCTGCTTATCCACCATCCCGACTATCCTATGTTGCAACCTTTCATCAATTTTTCTCTTCCATCCACATCCAGGGAGATTAGCTATAGTACCATGGGTTGTAAACCTCTTGATTATCTTGCACACCATGGACAAAATAACATCCAGATCTCCAGAGATGGACTTGTAACCTTGAGATAGTTGATATTTTTCCAAAAGTTTGTTTCTTAAGTCCTCAGACAGTTCTCTTCTCCTCTTTCTGTTCTCCATGCTTAGTGTGGCACATACAGACACACAATGCAAAGATTGAGCCAACGTCTCTCCTTTTGATCCGGTTTCAGGTGTGATTTTATATTGCTCACACCAGTTACAGTGTTGGGCAAAAGTATTGGCACCCCTGCAATTCTGTCAGATAATACTCATTTTCTTCCAGAAAATGATTGCAAGCACAAACTCTTTGGTATTAATATCTTTATTTATTTTGCTTGCAATGAAAAAATACAAAAGAGAATGAAAAAAAGACAGATCATTTGACACAAAACTCCAAAAATGGGCCGGACAAAAGTATTGGCACCCTCGGCCTAATACGTGGTTGGTAGCACAACCTTTAGACAAAATAACTGCGAACAACCGCTTCCGGTAACCATCAATGAGTTTCTTACAATGCTCTGTTGGAATTTTAGACCATTCTACTTGGGCAAATTGCTCCAGGTCCCTGAGATTTGAAGGGGGCCTTCTCCAAACTGCCATCAAGAGATCTCTCCACAGGTGTTCTATGGGATTCAGGGCTGGACTCATTGCTGGCCACTTTAGAAGTCTCCAGTGCTTTCTCTCAAACCATTTTCTAGTGCTTTTTGAAGTGTGTTTTGGATCGTTGTCCTGCTGGAAGACCCATGACCTCTGAGGGAGACCCAGCTTTCTCACAATGGGCCCTACATTATGCTGAAAAATTTGTTGGTAGTCTTCAGACTTCATAATGCCATGCACACGGTCAAGCAGTCCAGTGCCAGAGGCAGCAAAGCAACCCCAAAACATCAGAGAACCTCCGCCATGTTTGACTGTAGGGACAGTGTTCTTTTCTTTGAAGGCCTCTTTTTTTTTTTTTTTTCCTGTAAACGCTATGTTGATGCCTTTTCCCAAAAAGCTCTACTTTTGTCTCATCTGACCAGAGGACACAGGACAGAGGTTGAGTCAACTTTAATCCATTTCAACTGGCTGCAAGTGTGATTTAGTTATTGCCACCACCTGTTAGGTGCCTCAGGTAAGTAACAGGTGCTGTTAATTACACAAATTAGAGAAGCATCACATGATTTTCAAACAGTGCCAATACTTTTGTCCACCCCCTTTTTTATGTTTGGTGTGGAATTATATCCAATTTGGCTTTTTGACAATTGTTTTTGTGGTTTTCCATTGAAGACAAAATAAATGAAGATAATAATACCAAATAATTTGAGATTGCAATCATTTTCTGGAAGAAAATGAGTATTATCTGACAGAATTGCAGGGGTCCCAATACTTTTGGCCAACACTGTACTTAGTGACATTTACAAAATTTTAAGAAAATTTGTGACACACTATCAACATGCCCGGCCTGGCAGCTGAAAAAGCTTGAATATGTTCTGAAATAGGATTGCATTGACCATGAAAACAGCAATTGGGAGGCAAAAAAAAAAAAAAAACTGGATTATCCTGCTGGTTATCCTGTATGAGATCACATACCACATCAACGTTGTTTACAGAATTTACAGAATTTGAAGAAAAATTTAGGGCTGGACTATCTTCCCAAAGTGATAATGAGACAGAAGTTGTTTTTCTTCTTCCACTCACATATAGTTATCCACTCCATTGAGTCAGTGGTTTGCTGCATGCAGTAATCATGGTATACTGCTGCTCAAACTGGCTGTCTGGAATCCCAGTACTTCTGCTATGCCTTTAAGGCAAGGGTGTCAAACTCATTTTCATCAGCCTTATGGTTGTCTTCAAAGGTAGTCAGTAATTCTGCAACTGTATAAATGTAACTATGCCAGTTAAGTGTAGTTACATTTATAACCCGCTGACAGGAAACATAAGGCTGATGTTAACATATTGTTAATACACATAGTGTCCTAATTATCTCCTGCCCCACAGGTAACAGTCCCCCCATCAGAATATTTTCACATTAGTGCCAAGCGCTTCCCGGTAGACCTGAACAATGAGAACGAGAGCCCATCCACTAACACTCGTGGACCGTATAGACCAGGGGTCTCAAACTCACGGCCCGCGGGCCACATGCGGCCCCCCGAACAATTTTGTGCGGCCCGCACAAGCCTAGGGACGCCGGATCCGAGTTGAATACATTGCAAGATGATTATATCCACTAGCCGCTACGTTCCGGCTAGTGGACATATAGGCGCAATGTGATGACGTCACATCATCACATCGCGCCTACAGGTCTATTAGTGAAACTGCAGAGCGCGGCGGGGGAGCGTTGGATGGTGAGTATAAGTGTTTTTTTGTGTGTTAAAGAGGACCTTTCACCATTTTGCCCACAGGCAGTTCTATATTCTGCCGGAAAGCTGACAGTGCGCTGAGTTCAGCGCACTGTCGGCTTTCCCGATGTGGGCCCAATGTGAAGAGCTTACGGTCCGGTACCGTAGCTCTTCTATGGTCAGAAGGGAGTTTCTGACACTCGCGCTGTACTGTGGAGCGGGGAGGAACTCCCTCCCTGATAATGCTCGTCTATGGACGAGTACTGCGAGCAGAGGGAGGGGGCGTTCCTCCCGGCTCTCACAGTACAGCGCGATTGGCTGTGCTGTGAAGAAGGACATCCCTGGCTGAGTGTCAGAAACGCCCTTCTGACCATAGAAGAGCTACGGTACCGGACCGTAAGCTCTTCACACTGGGCCCACATTGGGAAAGCCGACAGTGCGCTGAATTCAGCGCACTGTCAGCTTTCCGGCAGTATATAGAAATGTGGGCAAACTGGTGAAAGGTCCTCTTTAAACATTGAGGTGGAATGAAGGGGCTCATGACACTGGAGGCAGACGAAGGGAGGGGGGAGAACGGCATGACACTGGGGCAGAAATGGAGGGTCATGAATCTGGGGGAAGAGATGGAGGGACATGAATCTGGGGGCAGAGATGGGGGGACATGAATCTGGGGGCAGAGATGGAGGGACATGAATCTGGGGGCAGAGATGGGGGGACATGAATCTGGGGGCAGAGATGGAGTGACATGAATCTGGGGGCAGAGATGGGGGGACATGAATCTGGGGGCAGAGATGGAGGGACATGAATCTGGGAGCAGAGATGGAGGGACATGAATCTGGGGGCAGAGATGGGGGGACATGACTCTGGGGGCAGAAATGGAGGGACATGAATCTGGGGGCAGAGATGGAGGGGACATGAATCTGGGGGCAGAGATGGGGGACATGAATCTGGGGGCAGAGATGGGGGGACATGAATCTGGGGGCAGAGATGGAGGGACATGAATCTGGGGCAGAGATGGGGGGACATGAATCTGGGGGCAGAGATGGAGGGACATGAATCTGGGAGCAGAGATGGGGGGACATGAATCTGGGGGCAGAGATGGAGGGACATGAATCTGGGGGCAGAGATGGAGGGACATGAATCTGGGGGCAGAGATGGAGGGGACATGAATCTGGGGGCAGAGATGGGGGGACATGAATCTGGGGGCAGAGATGGGGGGACATGAATCTGGGGGCAGAGATGGGGGGACATGAATCTGGGGGCAGAGATGGAGGGACATGAATCTGGGGCAGAGATGGAGGGACATGAATCTGGGGCAGAGATGGAGGGACATGAATCTGGGGGCAGAGATGGAGAGGACATGAATCTGGGGGCAGAGATGGGGACATGAATCTGGGGGCAGAGATGGAGGGACATGAATCTGGGGGCAGAGATGGAGGGACATGAATCTGGGGGCAGAGATGGAGGGACATGAATCTGGGAGCAGAGATGGGGGGACATGAATCTGGGGGCAGAGATGGGGGGACATGAATCTGGGGGCAGAGATGGAGGGACATGAATCTGGGGGCAGAGATGGAGGGACATGAATCTGGGGGCAGAGATGGGGGGACATGACTCTGGGGGCAGAAATGGAGGGGCATGAATCTGGGGGCAGAGATGGAGGGACATGAATCTGGGGCAGAGATGGGGGGACATGAATCTGGGAGCAGAGATGGGGGGACATGAATCTGGGGGCAGAGATGGAGGGACATGAATCTGGGGGCAGAGATGGAGGGACATGAATCTGGGGGCAGAGATGGAGGGGACATGAATCTGGGGGCAGAGATGGGGGGACATGAATCTGGGGGCAGAGATGGGGGGGACATGAATCTGGGGGCAGAGATGGAGGGACATGAATCTGGGGCAGAGATGGAGGGACATGAATCTGGGGGCAGAGATGGAGAGGACATGAATCTGGGGGCAGAGATGGGGGACATGAATCTGGGGGCAGAGATGGAGGGACATGAATCTGGGGGCAGAGATGGAGGGACATGAATCTGGGGGCAGAGATGGAGGGACATGAATCTGGGGGCAGAGATGGGGGGACATGACTCTGGGGGCAGAGATGGAGGGACATGAATCTGGGGGCAGAGATAGAGGGGACATGAATCTGGGGGCAGAGATGGAGGGACATGAATCTGGGGGCAGAGATGGAGGGACATGAATCTGGGGGCAGATGAAGGGTGTATATGTAACTGGGGGAAAGATGGAGGGGGGACATATAGTTTACGGTTGACTGTAGGAGGATTATACAGTGTGGGGGCACATGAAAAATGAATGGGCGGAGTCAACATAAAAGTGGGTGGAGCTAAATTTGCCACAGTGCGGCCCGCCGACTGGCTGGGATCTTGCTCTGCGGCCCACATGCTGAGTTGAGTTTGAGACCCCTGGTATAGACTATAATGGGGTCTGCAATGTGTCTGTTGGGTTTCTGACATTTTTACACTGAGACCGGTGGAGATTAAAGTCTTCCGTGCAGGACTTTTCTCTCTGACAATTTTCAGCAGAATCTAATTTAATCTCACATCATAACTGAGGTCCTCCATGCCCCTTATCAGTTTTGTGACCCACCGTTGAACCTTTTCCAAGTCTAGGACATCCTTTACTGTTGTCCAGAACTGAACTGTATATTCCAGGTGGGTCTACACCAATGACCAATGGTAATATTACATCACTGTCTCATGAGTCCATACCGCTTTTAATACAAACCAGTTTACTGCTGGCCTTAGAAACAGACAACACTTCATGCTATAATTTAATCTATGATCTACAAGTACACCCAGGTCCTTCACCACCAGTGACTCTCCCTGCTCTACTCCGCCTAGTATATATATTGCATGCAGATTATTTTTACCTGGATGCATAGCTTTACATTTATACACATTGAACCTCATTTGCCATGTGGATGCCCAAACACTCAGTCTGTCAAAGTCTTCTTGTAACCTACGTACATCATCTGTAGACTGTACTGTACTACATAGCTTGGTGTCATCTGCAAAAATGGAGACAGTGCTATTTATCCCATCTTCTATATCACTAATAAATAAGTTAAATAATAACAGACTTAGACCTGACCCCTGGGCTACACTACTTATAACAGAAGACCAATCTGAGCTACAGTTATTGACTACAACTCTCTGGATATGATCCTTCAACCAGCTTTCAATCCAAACTATTTTTTCCAAGCCAATGAACCTGATTGGTAAGGCCTGTGGCCTTACTTACTACATACCTTTCGACTTTTAAAGAACAGAGAGAGGAACAATGTGGGCGATATATGCACGCTGCGGCAAGTGCTGTACACGTGTGTTTAGATGCGCCTTTATACCCTATGTGCACTTTGCCCCTTTTTAATGCAATCTGACCTTTTTCACACTGCCCAGGTACTGGAGTGCATTTTTGCCTTTTCTTATGCCCCTTTCTAATAAAGCACAAGTAATAAATACATTGTGAAAAGGATCTCCATTTAGGTACAATGTGAACCCAGCCTAAAAAATCACAGGGTAAACGCAGCCTTATAAATTGTTGTATGTTAATAATAATAATAATAATAATAATAATAATAAATTTTATTTATATAGCGCCAACATATTCCGCAGCACTGTACAATTTGTAGGGTTCAGATACAGACAGATACAAAACAAAGAACGTCATTTCACACAATGGGACTGAGGGCCCTGCTCACAAGAGCTTACAATCTATGAGGTAGAGGGGATGACACAAGAGGTAGGAGGGGCGGCATTGCTTATACAGTGTTCAGACAATTTTGTAATAGAGGTTTCAGCCATTACACAAACAAAGCTTTATGGGCCGTCACTAGTAGTGTCCTTTAACATGTGGATAGAGCATGGACAAATATGTTAGGCTGAAAAGGCATCAAGAACGGAAGGGTTTGCATTAGGAATTGTGATAAGTCTGTCTGAAAAGATGCGTCTTTAGTTTGCGTTTGAAACTGTAGAAATTGGGAGTTAATCTGATTGTCCGGGGTAGAGCATTCCAGAGAAGTGGTGCAGCTCGGGAGAAGTCTTGTATACGAGCGTGGGAGGTTCTGATAATAGAGGATGTAAGTGTTAGGTCATTGAGTGAGTGGAGAACACGGGTTGGGCGGTAGATAGAGATGAGGGAGGAAATGTAGGGAGGTGCGGCATTATGGAGAGCCTTGTGGATGAGGGTGATAACTTTATATTTTATTTTATAATGAATAGGCAGCCAATGTAGTGACTGGCACAGACCAGAGGCATCGCTGTAGCGTCTAGCCTGGTAGATGAGCCTGGCTGCTGCATTCAGAATAGATTGTAGAGGGAAGAGTTTAGTGAGGGGAAGACCGATTAGTAAGGAGTTACAGTAGTCAAGGCGAGAATGAATCAGAGAGACAATAAGTGTCTTTAGTGTATCTCTGGTAAGGAAAGGACGTATTCTGGAGATATTTTTGAGGTGGAGGTGACATGAACGTGTGAGTGATTCAATATGAGGGGTGAAGGAAAGGTCTGCGTCAAACATGACCCCGAGGCAGCGGGCCTGCTGCCTAGGAGTTATAGTAAGGCCTGAGACTGCAATGGATATATCAGGGACAGATCTGTTAGATGGTGGAAACAGTAGTAGTTCAGTCTTAGAGAGATTTAGTTTCAGATAGAGCGAGGACATGATATTAGAGACAGCAGAGAGACAGTCACTGGTGTACTGTATGAGTGCAGGGGTGATGTCACGGGAAGATGTATATAATTGGGTGTCGTCAGCATAAAGATGGTACCTGAAGCCAAATCTGGCGATGGTTTGTCCAATGGGGGCTGTGTAGAGAGAAAAAAGCAGGGGGCCTAGGACCGAGCCCTGAGGAACCCCAACAGCAAGGGAAAGAGGGGAGGAAACAGAGCCCGCAAATGACACGCTGAAAGTGCGGTCTGAGAGATAAGAGGAGAACCAGGAGAGCTCAGTGTCATTGAGGCCGACTGAGCGGAGCATAGTGAGGAGGAGATGATGGTCAACAGTGTCAAAAGCTGCAGAGAGGTCCAGAACAATAAGAAGAGAGAAATCACCATTGGATTTAGCCGTCAGGAGATCATTGGAGACTTTTGTGAGAGCCGTTTCAGTAGAGTGCAGAGCGCGGAAACCAATCATGTAAGGGGTCAAGAAGAGAGTTAGCAGAGAGATAGCGGATTAAACGAGAATAGACCAGGCGTTCCAAGAGTTTAGAGATGAAGGGGAGGTTAGAGACGGGTCGATAGTTAGCAGCACAGGACGGGTCCAGGGAGGGTTATGTTAGACTTGTACATACAAAATCACTGATAACAGGAGATATGCAGTTTCTTTTTGATACCTGGCCCTAAAAGATGCCTTAGGCTGGATATTTACAGTGTGTTTTTGCTGAATGTGTATAAGTCATTATCATACAGGTGACATGTATAGTGCATGTGCTACTAAGTATTGCTATTAAACACTGCATGCAGTTCTTCAGAAAAAAAAAAACACACTGTGGAAAACCAAGCCTTACCAAAGCTTTATTCACTCATTGTTTGATCCAGTTGACCCTATCTGTGGGTTGACATGCTGGGCCTTTCAACATCAGACTGGCCGACTGAAGGATTCAGGCCAGGGCCTGGCCTCATTGTTAACGAAAAGGGGCCTACTGCCATGTGCCACCGGGCCTCAGAGGAGTTGTGTAAAAATAACAAACATTTATACTCACCTCTCCAGGGCGTCTTGCCTCACTTTCTGGCCTGTGGCTGTCATCACACACTCCAAACGCTAGTGCTGCGCCTGTGATTGGGTCTCAGTGGTTACATAGGATACATATTATATGGTGTGGGAGCTCTGGAGAGCATATTATACTGTATGGAACCACTGGGAAATATTATACTCTGGGGGGGCACTGGTAGCCTATTATACTGTGATGGCTGCTGGGGAGCGTAATATACTCTGTTGGGCTGCTGTGGGGAGTCTATTATACTGTATGGGGTTGTGGGGAGCCTATTATACTATGGGGAGCCACTGTGGAGCATATTATATTTTGTAGGACTTCTTGGGAGCATGTTCTACTGTGTATGGCCACTGTGGAGCATTATACTAGGGGGTACCGTGGGGAGAATATTATATTGTGTGGGGCCACTGTTGAACATATTATACAGTGGTGAGGGCAGGCTAAGGGGAGCTTTTAGGATGGGCTGGGGCCTCCGCTATGCTGCGTGGAGGCTCCCGGCCCACTCTGTGTCTGGCACTGGAATGGCACAGCTGGTCCTGGTGGGGGTAGACCGAAGCCTCCGCTTGAATCTGTGGAGGTTCCAGTTTCCCTCTAGTGCCGAGACCAGCACTTCCAGGGTCAGGGGATCAGCGGAGGGCCGGAGGCTATTTAAGCCTCATTCTGGCTTTGGCCTGCTGCTGGTTATTCATTTTCTTGCGGTATCAGCTTTCCTAGCGATGAGCCTCTCCTGTTCCCTGTCTCATTTCCTTCTACCTCCTGCCTCCTTCCCCTGTACCTGATTTCCTGTGGATGTGTATGACCCGGCTTGCTTTATAGACCTCTCCTCCGTTATCTTGACTTGGCACCTTCCTGACCTCCTGTGTATGATCTTTGGTTCTCTCCTCACCTCCCTTTTGGATCCTGTTTTGGCTACTCCATTTACCTCCTGTCTATGACCCAGATTTCCTGACTATGTTTCTGCCTCTGCCTTCTCCCACCATGTATCGACTTGGCTTGCTTGACCACGAATTTATTCCTTGGGTATCCTTGAAGGACTCCCCTGGATTACCCTCCTGCTCATCTACTACTCCAGTTCATCCCACTCTCCTGGACTTCACTCTAAGGTTAGTGTCTGAGTCCTTCTGGGTCCTCCTACTTTGGGTTTGTTGGGTGTGCATCGTTCTCTGGGCAGTTGCGGATCCGGGCCTCAGACTTTTACCAAGTCCAACTCCACCATCAGGAGCTCTGGTGAAGAACTCCAGGGCCTGGTTCCGCTCCAGTTAGGAGAGAGTAGCACACCTAGGACTGTTTTTGCCCCAGCGCTTGGGGATTCTAGTCACCCAGGACTTACAGAGTTATTTCTTGCACCAGGTTCTTAACAGGAGCATTATACTGTGTTGTGGCAGGCTTTAGGGAGAATATTATACTATGTGGGGCCTCTATGGTGCATATTATACTTTGTTGGACCACTGTAGGGGGCTTATTATACTGTGTGGGGCATATTATATTTTGTGAGGCCTTTGTAGAGTATTAAACTGTGTGGGGCCTCTGGGGAGCCTATTATACTGGGAGGCACTGTGGGGAGCCTGTTATACTATGTAAGGCATATTATATTGTATTATACTGTGCAGGTCTGCTGGGGAGCATATTACACTCTGTGGGGCCACAGTGGAACATTATACTAGAGGGGCACTGTGGAGAGCCTATTATACTGTGTAGGGCTGTGGGGAGCCTTTTATATTATATGGGGCTACTATGGAGCATTATACTATGTTGGGCCACTGTTGAGCATACTATACTGTGTGGGCTTCTCGAGAGTATATTATACTGTGTGGGTCCACTGGGGAGCATTATACAGGGAGGGAGCACTGTGGGGAGCCTATAATATTATGTCAAGCCACAGTGGTGCATTATACTGCGTGGGGCCATTGTGGAGCATATGATATTGTGTGGGGTTTCTTGGGAGCATATTATACTGTGTGGGATCACTGTGGAGCATTACACTGTGTGGGGACCCTATGGAGCATTATACTATGTGGGGCCACTATATGGGGCTATGTGAAGCATATTATACTGTTTGGGACCACTGTGAGGAGCATATTTATTGTGTGGGGCCACTGTGGAGCATTATACTGGGGGAGCACAGTGGGCTTTTCAAGAGCATATTATATTGGTTGGGTGCTCTGGGGAACATATTATACTGTGTTGGTCCACTGTGGAGCATTACATTGTGTCAGTCTACCTGAGAGCATTATATGGGGAGAGGGCACTGTGGGGAACCTATTATACTGTGTGGGACTGCTGGGGAACCTATTATACTATGTGGGCCCACAGTGGTGCATTATACTGTGTGGGGCCATTGTGGAGCAAATTATGTTGCGTGGGGCGTCTTGGGAGCATATTATACTGTGTAGGGCCACTGTAGAGCATTATACTGAGGGGGCACAGTGGGTTTCTCGAGAGCATATTATACTGTGTGGGGCCACTGTGGAGCATTATACTAGGTGGTGGCAGGCTCTGGAAAGCATATTATACTATGAGGGGCCACTGTGGGGAGCATATCATACTGTGTGAAGTCACTATGGAGTATATTATTCTATGTGGGCCACTGTGGGGAGCTTATTATAGTTACTGTGTGGGGCCACTGTGGAGACACTGTGGGGAGCATATTTTACTATGTGGAACTACTGAAGAGCATATTATACTGTGTGGAGGCACTGTAGCGCATATTATACTGAAAAGACCCCGGAGTATAATAATAGTGGTAGTTGTTGGGGTTCGCAGGCCCACTCCTGCTCACAGCTGCTTCTGCTTCCCCCTTCTGTGTTCTATAGCAGAAAGGGAAGTGGGGGCAGCCATGAGCAGGAGCGGGGATAGGTAGGTAAATAGGCTGTTACATGCTGGAGATACTCCAGCAGGTAGCGGCCTGTTAAAAAAAAAAGAAGTTATCCTCACCTTACCTGCAATCTCTTAATGGAGCTGCTGTCGCCTTTTCCTTCACCTACGCATGACTTCTGTGTCTCAGCTCAGCTTTGTTTGTCTTGGGCTGGTTTAGGGAAAAAATTTTATTAAAAATGCCACCCCTCCATTAGTGCCACCTGAGGCAGTCGCCTCACTTTGCCTCATTAGAGGTGTGCCCATGGGGCAGCCTTCTGGGCTTTTGTGATTGTGCCATTATGGGCATTAATGGGTAGCTTGGTCATGCAACCTAGATAACCAGTGTCCTAGGTACTGTATTTTTATATTCCTCTCCTCGCAGAGCTGTAATTAGGCTTTCCTTCACCCAGGGCAAAGGCTCAGTTCACTACCCTTACTTTGTAACTAAATGCAAAAAAATAGTTTATTGACTTGCTCTGACAACCAGCACCTGTCTTCCACATGCCCCATTTAACCCGCCATGGATATGCACCATTTCCTTGCCCTCTATATATAGTACTTTTAAAGGACTGTTCTAGCTGAAATTAATTCATAATCACTAGTTATCAAAATCAATATAAGTTCAAACACATGAAATAATATACTCCCATTTGTTATTATCACAGCAACAATTTGTCCATTTTATTGCATTTTTGCTAAAATTTAGATTTGAATATGTTGTGTTGTAGCCACAACCTATTCAAATCTATTAAACATGTATGAAATACTAGCCTCTATCCGCGACTTCTTCTGCATGTTGTTGGCGTTAATGATCTGCCTATATTCAGCAAATTGCTGCCGTTGATGATTTGCCTGCTCCGGCATTTTGGCAGCTCTCAAGCTGTCCTGCTGCTGAACTTGTTCCTCACACCGTGCCAGTGATGCATCTCAGTAGTTCGCAAGGTGCCATATAATAAGCATGTTGTTGGTGTTGATGATCCACTTACTCCGGCGTTTTGACAGCTGTCAAGCTAGCCTGCCGCTTAACTCGTTCTTGCGCTGTGCCCGTGATTGTTCCGGCATCTCAGCAGCTCGCTGGGACGCCATATAATGAGTGTGTTGTTGGCACTGATGATCCCTCTCAGCTACGCTTGAGGAGAAATCTGTTGACTTCTGGCTACCTTCATAGCTCTCGTTGTTTGCGACAAATTAGATTTTTCTTTTTCTTGGCATGTTTAAAATTGGAAAACTGCCAATTTGGATTAAAGGTGTTTTCCCATCCAGTGTGTCAGCATGTTGCCTGGAGCAGATCAGATAATATGCAAATGTATGTAAACAATCCACTGAAGGTTCTTTGAATGTTTAAACTGAGAGATAACAGACCTGGCTTTATCAGAACCTGAGATAAGCTGCTGCCAAGAGCAGTATAATATATTATGTGAACATACATTCATAACTGTTATGAATGTATGTTCAAAGTAGCTTATGTTTTAATCGAGGTAACAAACTATCTATGTGCCAAATTTCATCCAAATCCATTCAGCCGTTTTTGCGTGATTGAGTAACAAACACACAAACATACAAACAGACAAGGGATCCTGTAGATATGCCATAATACAACAAATGTATGTATATAAAAATATGGCACCTATATAGAGTACTATTCATTCCACAAGAAAAGAAAGCCTCACACTACTGTTTACAACAAAAAGTTATGACCGTCAGAATACAAATTAGAAAAAGTGTTCCATTTCTTGTGTAAGAGTATGTTCACACAGTGGAAAATAAAGAAGAATCCCTGAATCAGCCGCTGCAAGATTGAGTAGGATGCTTCTTTTTTCAGCGTCCTCCTGTGATCTCAGCCTCCCATTGAAAACAATGGGAGTTGGATTCCAGGAGGAATCTGCTCCGGATTCCTGGGCGAAATCCTCCCCAAAATCCGCAGCAAATTTCCCCATATGAACATGCCCTTAAGTGCTGCAGGAATATACTGGTACTATGTAAGTAAACTAAATATAAATAAATAATACGTTTTCTGAGTTAGGGAGCATTCACATTAGTGCCGCTGTTTGCCCTTTGTGAGGCCATCGAAAAGTCAGGCAAAATGGCTCGAGGACGACATGCCAGTGAGCAGTTTAAAAACCATTAATTTCCTGCCGCAGGCATTGTTCGATTTTTCATTTTTTGGTCCCCAAACCACATATCTTTTTTTTTTTTTTGTATATGAGGTCTTAATGTTTGCAGGACACATTTTTCTTCATGATGCTACCATTAATTATTCTGTACAATGTACTGGGAAGCTGGCAAAAAATTAAGAATGGGGTGGATTTAAAGAAAAAGTTAATTTGTGCGGCTTACTTATGGGCTTCGTTTTTACAGCCTTCACTGTGCAGCCAAAATGACATGTCACCTGTATTCTATACTTCTCTACAATTCCAAGGATACCAAATTAATATGGTTTAATTTATATTTTAACCCCTTTAAAAAAAATTCAAGAATGTGCCGAAAGTAGCCATATTCTGACACCTGTAACCTTTTTTAAAAAAATTGTTTATTTAAAAAGTTTTTCAACAATGAAAAGAACAGCAGATTCCATAACCAGTATCGTTTCCAAAAAGAGAAAACCAAAAATAACAGACCGTTAAAGTTACAATGTAAACTTGGTAAGCAAATCGGTATAGGTTATCAAACAGACACGGTACATTGCACAACCACAAAGAGAAAAAAAGACATTAGTAGACAAAGACAAGACAAGATAGGAAACAAGGGGAAAACAGGGATAAGGGAAGGCCGGAAGAGTGCAGTGAGATACTGCGTCATATAGGCTGGGTTGCCCAAAAGGTGTCCCATAACTTCCAAATGGTGTGAAATTGCTCCTCATTATTAAGGACAGCGGTTAGGTACTCCAGAGAACACGCACTCCTGATCCTACAGTATAGTTCCTCCAGGGATGGGGGAGCCTGTTGGCGCCAATGTTTGGCTATTAAACACCGAGCAAGCATCAAAAGAAATAAAAAGAGGCGAAGAGCGGGCTTGCGCAACTTGACAGGCGGGAGATGAAGGAGAAACGTCCTAGGAGAGAGGGGAAAACGCACCCCCTTTACCGGCTCTAGTAGATCCTGAACCTTGCACCAAAAAGGGATAAGGGAAGGACAGGACCAAAATAGGTGGAAGATATGAGCGGGGCGAGCACCACACCGCCAGCAGCAATCCGGGATGGACCTGTCAAAGGAGTGGAGAAGGGCTGGTGTGTTGTACCAGTGCATCAGCATTTTGAAAAAAAATCTCTTTATGAACTTCACAATTCGAATACTATCCCAGGTGAGGGACCAGTCGGGAAGGGGTTAAAGCAAACCGCTGGTGTCCATATGCAGCCTCTCCGCTGTGAAACCATTTTTTTGCATGGATATAAAGTCAGATATATGTCTGACATTATGTCTGTGCAAAAAAAAAAACAAAAAAAAAAACAAAAAAAAAACCCCCGACCGTTTAGTTTAAAAACCTATAGAAATGAATGGGTTTTTAAACTGACCGCTGGTAAGCCATCCCCAAGCAGTTTTTCCTGGCTTTTTGACGGACTCTCAGAACGGAAAACGGCACTAATGTGAACACCCCTTAAAGGTTTTTTTTTAATACTAAACAGAGTATATAAAATATACAAAACCAAGAAAACGTAGGGGGATTACAAACATAGCAAGAAAAGAAGGCATAGGCAGGTGTTATTGATCAGGTGTGTGCTGGCAGAAAAAGGAACCCATTGAAATCAATGGGAAGCTTTTTTTTCAGCGCTGAAATTCCACACCAAATTCCTCACCATTTTCCTCCGTGTGAATGCACCCTGAGGCGAACTATAGAAAGGGGTTCCCCCCTCCAAAAAAAGATACCCACTGAGCTATGGATGCATGATGGGGCAAACCGAATTAGGACAAACTCCCCCAATTGTAAAAAACAAACAAACCCTTATTTGGCCCCGCATGATATGCAACCCTTCTTTTCCTGGACATCAAATGATATATGATCCCCTTTTTCTGGCCCACCATACAGTAAATGACCCCCTTATTTCCCCATACGGTATATTACTCCTTTTTTTGTCCCCACATGGTATAAATCACCCTTTTTTTTTTTCCCCACACGGTATATGAACCCCCTTTTTTGCTCCCCTACACAGTATATGGCCCCTTTTTTTTTGGCCCACCCACATGGTATATGACCCCCTTTTGTGCCCACCAATGTATATGACCCCTTTCTTATGGCCTTCCCACAATATAAAGGGGGCCTTCCCCCTTTTTTTCCCCACAAAGTATCTGACCCCTTTTTTTAACCCCCTGCACAGAATATGCTCTCCGCATTTATGGCCCCTGCACAGTATATGTCGCCTTTTTCCCCCCACCCACCACTGCCACCTCCAGGGTGCATTGTAGTATTGTAGTAGACACTGAAGAATGTCGGGATGCTGTATGTAGTGTCCCAGCGGTCTTCATCGTTGTCATGTAAGTGCAGCTCCACCTCGAGGCGGCAGGTGGCGCCCCCGTTTATTCCATTTGGCGCCACCTGAGTTGATGGCATCATGGAAGGTGCGACCCCGTGTCAGAAAGGGGCAGCATATTGTTTGTGGAGCACTAAGGCGGCATGGTATTGCAGGGAAGTACTAGAGGAGTATCATACTGTGTTACTAATGGGACATCATACAATGCATAAAGGGGACTGTTATATCTCATCAGTTACAATATTCATTTGAATTGTACATCAAGAATTAACTATACAACAACTGACATATACTTCTATCATGGTACACAAAGATATTAGCTATAATCGAAATTATCCATATATAGTGACAAGAATATCTACGTTCCTAAGACAGACTTACACTATTGGTATAAATAATTGGCAAACACACACACATAGGGGTTCACATTTATGGGCAATACAGAGATGAATACTCAGACGGCTGGGTGGAACTCCTGACCTCTAAACATGACACTTTCTGAAGAAACCATGGGTCATTCTGATATACCCCATAGGTGTTATATAGGTAAGAATTACAATCAACAATATTAATTATTTACAGGTGTATATTACTTTGTGGAGAACAATAAATGGATATTATATTATGTGTGAACACTAAAGAGGCTTCACACTTCGTGAAGAACTAAGGGAACAATATTTAATGTGGGGAGAACTAAGGAGGTCACAATAGTGTGTAGAAGAACTAATGTTTTGTGGGACCACCATGAGGAAATGAAGACATTGGCTTCCGCATGTGTGCAATACACTGCAAGAGTTGCCCTTTGTATTCTTTGAAAGTTGGGAAGAATGGCAGAAAACCTGTTTAGGGTTACACAGCCTTAGCAAAGATGGCTGACAACTCTTATAGACGGTAAGTGGTTGCCACCGAGAATTTGTTACAGGTGTAGAAGATCAAGATCAGAAATATTGAATCGAGCTTTGGGGATAAGAATAATCCTGACGACAAGAAGAAACTTATTTTGGGGTTGTTGTTCTTTAAAGAAACACAGTGACAAGGTTGATTTCTGTAGAGTCTTTGATAAAAAGTAGAGTATATGGGAGGCCAGTGACTGAGGCCTGTCCCTCTTTTATTCATGGGCTTGTCACAGCTTGCAGTCCTCTAACCGCTCAGGGGAAGAATGTATTTCTTTGTACATTTACTGTATATAGTAACCGCTTGTTCCCCTCCCTCCGCACCCCATCTACAGCTTCATGTGCTGGTCATGCACTGGATAAACTGTGAAACCCAATTTTTTCTCTTGTCAGAGCCCCAGGTGTAATGTGTTCATCTATACAAGCACGCAAGAGAGTGATGACAAAACACAAGCACTAGAGAACAGCCTATAGCATGAGAGCAGATAGAATTACAACTGTGGTGCAAACACTGATACACTCACATAAGTGCGCACACCCACAACATACACAAAGACTGGCATGCAAATCCAGCAACAAGCAAACAAACAGTCAAAGCATTGAGAAGCCAACTATCCTGATTAATTTCAGAGTACATACAGGCATGTGTCTAAAAATGAGGTGATCTGCCCACCAGAATTTGGTCGGGGGTCAGGTGGCTTCAACTCAGCATCACAAAGTGCAAGTGGCATATATACTTAGAAGAGAGGGTTGTCCATATCAAATAACAAAATGGACTATATATTATAGAGCTTGATTTTTGCCAAAGGTAAGAGGGTGCTTAGTTGAAATGGATAGCATCACAAAATGTGTGTTGGGCATAGAAAATGGAATCCAGGTACCATTCAAGGCTATTTTTACATCTGTCCAGCACTCCGTCACAGTGCTCGCAGAGGAAAAAGTCCTGTGTGGATGACTTTTTCCTACACCAGATTCAGTTTAAAAACAACGGACCCCATTATAGTCAGTGGGGCCCACTGTTCTGTTGATCACGTCCCTCGAAGGACCTGATTAATGGAGAATCAATGCTAGCATGAACCTTGTGTTAGTCACTTTCAATAAAATAATAGACAGCTGTATATATGGCGATTCCCTAATATCACTGATACTTTAAGGGGGCATTCACACGCAGTAACGCCGGGCGTGTATCACAGCCGTACACGCCGGCGTTACGGCAGACTGCCGAACACTTCCCATTCACTTCAATGGGAGCGCTCGTAACAGCGGCGTTTCACGAGCGCTCCCATTGAAGTGAATGGGAAGTGTTCGGTAGTCTGCCGTAACGCCGGCGTGTACGGCTGTGATACACGCCCAGCGTTACTCCGTATGAATGCCCCCTAAAGGGACATTGGGGTGCACTGATTTACAGTGCCATGGAGATCAGCACTAGGACTTACTGGTTATGAACATCGGCAGAGATTTCAGGAATTGGACCCATTTCCCCCAAGGTCAGATATGATTAATCTGTAATTTTTTTTTCTGTCTATGGATGTTGATGACTGAAGGGTTAAATTACATACTAGACATTTCATATTCTAAACTGAGATAAAACCTGGAGCATATTCTCAGAAGTAAGAGTTTAGGAATGACACTCCTTTAGATCTTTGCCTGGAGGATAAAGGGGCCACAGAAGCCATTGATGACACTACTTGTTAGACCATGAGACAGATTATATAAAGTGCTCCTACTATTTGTTACCAGGCCTATAAGATGTATGATTTATTTTATATGTTTCAAAATCTACATCCAAGCAGAATCTTGAAGAATGCAAACTTAGGATGAAAAACCTGAGTGTTAGATGTATTATACATAGTACTGTAAGATTGTACCTGGAGGTTCTAGGATGCAGATTCTTATACGTATGGCATGTGATTGGTGATGACCATATACAGACTGCATTGGGGTCCAAGAGATATTTAAGCCTAATAAGCTTCCTGTAGATGCTCTTCTGTAAACAGGATACATTTTAAATACTTAAATTTTAAATACCCCATTTTTGTTAAGCCACATGCATAGCTCCCAACCGTCCTGGATCTGGTGAGTAATGCCAGCACTTTGAGTTTTTTGGAGATTTTATAAGATTAATTCACTGGCAATAGTCTTTGTGTGTTTTGGTTATAGTCATAACAAATCAACAGAAACTATACCATGTCCTTTGAGTTGCAATCCTATTTGCACTAAATACATGATCTGTAGAATACGTCATCAATGTCAGATTGGCACAGAAATCCCACCATCTGGGATCCCCATTGATCAGCTGTTCTTAGAAGAAGCTATATAGAGAACAGATCCTAAAGCACATATCTCTGCTCTTTATGTAGTGGATGTGTAGAGTTATTGAAGCACTCTTCCAATGGACTGGTATAGGAGCTAAGGGAGCGTTCACACTACCGTCAGTGTCTGACAGCTAGTGTCCGCTGCTAATGTCCGTTCAAAATCTTGTGGGGACATTAGCATCCGACACTAGCTGTGTCCGTGATATTTTGCATTGATTTAAATGGCGAGCGGGTGCCTTCTTTTACTGTCCGTGGGTGTCCTTATCCAAAGATGTCCGACTTTTCAAACCTAAATGTCGGGTTTTGCTGTCTGCTTGAAAAGAAGACATCTTTGGGAACGGACAGTTAAGGACAGGCAAGGACAGTAAAAGAACGCACCCGATGTCCATTTAAATCAATGCAAAATGTCATGGACACAGCTAGTGTCTGCTGCTAATGTCCGCACAAGATTTTGAACGGACATTAGCAGCGGACACTAGCTGTCGGACACCGACGGTAGTGTGAACGCCCCCTAAGCCTTTGGATGTAAACAAGAATTATTTTTTTCTTAGCAAGGAGATATAGTAATGGTGAGGATTTGTATTCTATAAATCATCATTATCTTTGTGTATTCAATATTTTGCTTCTTTTTTCGCATGCACACAGGATGTTTGCCAAATCCATAATTTGAATAGCCACATTAATAGATGAGAGTGTACCTTGTTGGGTGAATAGCACCCCC
Organism: Leptodactylus fuscus; assembly: GCF_031893055.1. Lineage (NCBI taxonomy): Eukaryota > Metazoa > Chordata > Amphibia > Anura > Leptodactylidae > Leptodactylus > Leptodactylus fuscus. The sequence continues at coordinate 76,339,047 of NC_134270.1, forward strand.
TGGTGTTGATGTAACCCTGGCATTGAAACTACATTTTTTGCCAACCAAGACTTGACCAGTTTAACTATTTGTATTGTTCATATGACATCAACATATTCTGCAGCACTGTAAAGAAGTTATCACTCTTGTTAGCCCTTGTGTTCAATGAGGCTCACAATTTATTTTCCCCATCTCAGACGCACAAAATTTCATAGGAAGCTGATGAACCAATATGATTTTGGAGAACTTCCTTGCCTGCCATATAACCCTTGATCCCAGTGCTAACCACTTACCTTGCTGACCATTATAAATATTTTATTTAGTTGGCCCACAGAGTATAAATGTCCCATTAGTGGTCCCCACATAGTGTAAAACACCTTTCATGTTGCAAAACAGAGTGTGGAGGTTAATCCTATCCACACATTGCAGAAAAAAATCTGCAGTGGAAATGCTGTGATGTTGAAAAACGCTTGCAGGAGTCAATTATAACTATGGAAACTCTGGCATTTTCCGTATAGGTATAATAGAGGCAGAAATTCCGTAGAGGAAAACTTTGCAGACTTTCTATGAAAAACGGTGCAGAAAAAAATGCAATGCATTTTCTGCTGAAGTCTTGATGAAATATAACGTCTAGTCCCTCCAATTCGATGATACCTCCCTTTACCTGGATAAAAATGAGAGAGGTGGAGTAGAATTGGCCACAGCAGCCTTCTATTAACAAACAAGAAGGTTACAAAAACAGCAATGTATCAAAACTCGTTGTTCCCTTTTAAAGTCTAAGGAGGTCCTCGGAGCAAACACATCCTCCCATCACCCTGATGACAATCACTTCCAAAATCTCCAAATAAAGGGAGGGTGGACGGGAGTTTCCTGGCGCTGTGTTCACCTCATGGCGACTGCCGTTATTCTTTGCGGGCTTTTCTTTTTAAACCAGGCCGCCTGCAACCAAACTTAACTACAGCCTAACTTACCTACAAAATTGAACAATGGCTCCTGTCCAGTCATACTTGCATCATGTGGACCATCCCCTTAGGCTTTGTCACCAGTCCGGCCCCTTTTTGATGAAGTAACATCTAGTTCCTCAACTTCAACAATACCTCCCCTTACCTGGATATAAATGACTCGACACAAGAGAGGTGCAGTTGAATTGTCCACCCACAAAGCCGCCTCCACTCCTTCCTGGATCGCCAAACTCCAAATGTCAGTTCCTATGGCATTGAGGTGTACCCCATCTCTGCACCAAAAATTACCTTCCCCAGTCTCCAAATCTTTATGAAGAACCGCCACAACCGTCTGTTACTCTTAAAGAAATGAGCAACAGCCCTGTTAACTTTAATCCTGGCTCTGTTGATATTATCTACACACCAGGCCTCCCTCCAAACATGCCAATAAACTATATAATATCGCGGAAAACACATGCACCCCATTACAGTCTATGGGGTCTGTATGGTTTCTTAGTTAACTGCTTTTTAATGCGTTCAGTATTCCGTTCAGGGGGGACCCCAAGTGGAGTCCCTGAGCGGAATACCGAATGCAAATGTGAACCAGGCCTTAAGGGGCAAGAGGGGGCGGATTTTGGCACGGAAATCCACCTCAAAATCCGCCCCCTCATAATAGAGGTCTATGTAGACCGCTAGCGATCTCTTTTCCACAAGCGGTTTGTTCCTACTCATAGAAAAAGAAGTGAGCTGCCCTTTCTTGTGGCAGACACCACGGCGGAAATCGCGTCCGCGTCAAGACAATCCCTCCGGACTAGGCCTTTGGGCCTACTCTGGAACCGGAGGCCTCAACAGGCGCATTTTGCTCCTGATTCTGATGCACTTCCCGCATCAAAATCAGGACCAAAATATCTGGTCACTAGCCCCATGTGAACTAGCTCTAAGGATTCCAGTAAAGAGTTCTACTCAAATATTAACAACATTCTCTGAATGTATGAGTATGAATACTCATGACTCAATGAAGAGATAAAGTGAGTTTTAGAATACAATATAACAGAGTTATAACAAGTAATGCAGAGTTTTCTTTCTACAAAACTATATAGCTTTCTGCTCCTTCTGTTAATTGAAAATCGAACTGCAAATGTAACAAGACAGGCTCCATTTAAAGAAGACCAACTGTTTATGTCAATTGCTGCTCCACTAATTCCAGCAGAGTTTTTCTCTAGCCCACACCATTCAATGCTGTTTGTTTTGGTGCCTGATATGCTATTTATACTCTGTACTATCAGGAGTGCAGTGTCAGGCAAGAAGCAAACAAGGGGTGTGATTCTGAGTTTTGACACTGTCCACCTATTAACAGATCCTAAGAACTTGAACTGTTGGAGGTGTGAAAGGTCCTGTTTAACCCTTTCCCGATATCCACGGTAATTATGAGTTCGATAACAAAAAAAGTAAGTGCGGATAATCACAAAAAGAAAAGCATTCACAACATCAGACATTCCCAAAATAATATAACTAAAATGTACATCCGGTCCCATACAAAAAACGCCTTCTGCATCCCCGTATACGGAAATGTACGAGTGTCAGAATATGGTGACCCCAAGAAATTTTTGTTTGCAAAATTGTGTATCTTTTTAAACATAAAAAACAATATTTGGTATCACCAAAATTGTAACTACTTATAGAAGACAGGCAATATGTCATTTTGGATGCACAGTGAACGCTGTAAAAACAAAGCTCGTAAGAAAGTCCACCAAATTCAAGCTTCCTAGTCTATTATATGGAATATTATATGGTACCATTATGAAGTACAATTTGTCCCACAAACTTTAAGCCAAAACAAGGAGTAAACTTAGCAGAAGGGAGAAGTTTATGTGCTTCCTAAATATTTCACATTCCTGATAAAGGCACCTTTGATTTTGGCTCAAAAAACTGCTGCAAAATCTTCAACAAAAAAGCAGTTTTTCTGCAACATGAGGCCTCAGCCAAAGGGTCCATTCACACGGAGTAAACGCGCGCTCATTTTGGCAAAATACACATGTAAAAAAATACTTGAATTACATTTTTTACACATGTATTTTGACGTGTTTTTTTTTTACACGTGTAGAAAAATGTCATTGAAGTCAATGGGAGTCTAAATTTTACACGTGTTTTTTACACGTGTATTTTGCCAGAATGAGCGCACGTTTTACCTGGCGTAAAACTTTAGACTGAACCTTGTTGGAAATACAGGCAGATTTCACGTTCACTAGCACAGGAGGGAATGACATGACAGGGGCTTTTTTTCATTTCCTCCCAGTAATTTTTTATAAAATAACTGCCAGGGACATGGAACCTGGTGAACAAGCTGAAACTGAGCACTCACGGAAGTAAGAACTAGAAAAGCTAAAATAATTAGGAAAATGATGATATCTGACACTTGTCTTGAGCATTCACTTCTAGGAATCCATATGCTTGCACAAGAAACAGGTTACACAACAAAATATTAATAGTCAGGAATTCTGCAATATTAAATAATGACTGGAACCTGTATAACATGTTACAGACAATACAGAAGGGTCTGGTGTGTGCTGGGCAGAACCACATCTATCACGGAGGTAGGGAGAGTAAAGGCCATGGAGATTAAAATGAAAAAAAAATTCTCTAACTACACATTGCAAAAGTTTTGACCCTCCCATCCCCCTATATAATCACTATTATTGCAGTATGGTTTCGTTTCTCAAATCTAACATTATAATATGGAATTGCTGTTTAGGCTGTAAAAAATATTCTAAAATATTGTTACACATCAGCAGCATGTACAGTCCTATGAAAAAGTTTGGGCACCCCTATTAATCTTAATCATTTTTAGTTCTAAATATTTTGGTGTTTGCAACAGCCATTTCAGTTTGATATATCTAATAACTGATGGACACAGTAATATTTCAGGATTGAAATGAGGTTTTTTCTTTAATTGCCCCATGATGCTCCAGGTGTAGGGACACCCATGGTACATCATAAAACTACTGTAGGTGTATTTGAATAGTCTTTGTTCCTTTGTTCAATCTTTGCTCATGTAAGTTCTATTCCCTTTACTGTAAACATTAGCAGGAGTGAAGTTACACAAGGAGCGTGTCACCATTTTGATTTTTGGATACTGGGTTTTACTTCACCTCCACCCAACTAATACTAACCACAAGACAACAGCATGGTGGCCATTCACACAATCTGAATAGGCTTTCAGTCTCAACCTACCATAAAGATGTAAGCATGAGATGGTTCAAAGGAGAATGTCATTTTTATGGTCAGAACAAGAATAATGTACAATTAGTGTCATATATCTAAGATGGGAAACTATAGGTGGAAATCTTCAACATGTAGTGTCTGGTGGTTTTACACAACCTGGTGGCATAAGACTGGTGATGGTACAAGACTGACTGATGATTAGCCCCATTCATCTGAGCCTAATCTGCTTCAGCTATCTACCACCTGGTGAAAAATGAAAGGGAATCTGTGTCACGTTCGTGTCAGAGTCCAGACACAGATTCCAGGCTGCAGATTGCACCGCTAAGGAGACAGGGGAAGGAGACTATCCCTGGCACTATGGTGGCTAGCTAGGCCCTGCCTACGGGTGGTGGTCAGCTGTCTCCAAGCTAACCTTGGCCCCAACGACTCCTGGCTCTCTAGCACGAAGACCTGACAGACAGGGCAAGAGCTGCAAGAAGCTAGGGACTGGGGATTCTAGGGTGGTGACCCCTGCAGAAATAAAGGTGCAGCTGCGGACAAACAAACAGGACGGGAGGTGCTGGACAACTGACACGCAGCACAACAAAGTACAAAACAAGAGGAATGAGGAGAGGGACAGTGGAGAGGTGAGGAAAGGGTAAACACGAGACTGGGGTAAAATAAACTGGAACCCACCTCAAACAACCAGACAGTGCCAAACAAACAGACGTGAAGGGCAGGGCAGAGAAGAAGTGTGGAGGGAAAAACCAACTCACACACAAACAACACTCAAACTCCTTTCTAGTCTGTAAGCACAAGCAGAACACTCCTCCTCCTCTGCAGCAGATGTCCACCTCAAATTCCTCTTCCTCCATAGATAATAGTCTCCTTCCACAGAGATATTTCTAATCCATACCCTTATATTTACCGGTAAGTTGTAACAGGAATAGTCAGCGATCAGCTGCGGTTAAACACTAACTCAGCATTAGTATTTCCCCAGTAGCCAAGTGAGGAGGCCCCTTACCCCCTATGGGAATGTCACCCAATCAGAAAACAGTAAGAGGGATGGGAGCCCATCACATGGTTGTATGATATTGAAACATGTGGAGCGTGAAGTAACTTCACTCTGGGGCTGTGGATTGCCTGGCAGGGGTATGTGAACATAGATAGTAGAAGTCTTCTCTTTAAGGTTAAGGCCCCGCATTGCAGAACCGCAGCATTTATTGTTGTAGATTTTGCTGCAGTTTTTTGAGCCAAAGTCAGGAGTGGCTCTTATGCTAAGGTCCCACGCAGTTCCCTTTCTGCTTCAGTTATACACCTCCATCGTTTTCATAGGTATAACTGACATGCTGAGATTTCCAAAAACACAATGGTTTTGGAAATCACAGCATTTCCGCTGCCTGTATTTTTCTGCAATATGTGGATGGGATTCTAGCGAATCCCATCCACTTTGCAGGGACTGTAAAACGCTGTGGTTTGTGCCATTTTTTTTTTTAACTGATTTAAGACTTAGAATTCTTCCTTCTGATAAATCCACTCAAAATACACAGCCAAATCTGCAACAGAAAATGTTGCATTTCCGCAATGTAGGGCCTTAGTCCAAATTCTTGTCGTTCCATGTGATAGATACAGCTATTATTACATTGCCGGTATACAGACATAGTGCCCATTGGTGGTACTTTTGATGCACTTCTTGCATCCACATTAGGTTAACATCATTGTGCAAATTTAGGAACCTTGAAGAATCCGCACAGGTGAAATGCGTACGGTCAAAGGTGTATAAAGCCTATAGGGACAGAATTATTTGGTGATTCAGTCAGCTCAGATCCCACATATTGAGATAACAGACAGTGCAGGTACTGAAAATAGGCAATTCGATAGTAATACTACTAGATCAATACTCCGATGTATGCATACTATAAGTGACAAAAGCACATCGAGCATAGCATCTAACACTTAGGTCACATACTTGCCAGAAGTCTTAATTGCACTGTCTGCTTGAAATCAGTGGGTGAATAAGTCCTTTTTCCTCCATCAATTCAATCAGTTTTAAAATGACGGACATCTGATGGACCCACTTATAGTTAAAGGAGTTCACCAGTCTCTGCATGTAGGCGCTATTAAGCCAGGGCCCCACGGGACAGAAACACCACGATTTGCCTGCAGCAGAAATGCTGTGGGAACAGTCGCAGCATTTTACAGTATCTGCAAAGTGAAGGGGATTCATGCAAATCCCATGCCCACTTAGTGGGAAAAACCACAGCGCGAACACGCTGCAATTTCCAAAACCAGAGCGGTTTTTGAAATCGCAGTATGTCAATTATATCTACGGAAACACCGGCGGCATTCCCATAGATATTATGGTAACAGAAAGTCCGCAAAGGAAAACTCTGTGAACTTTCTATGCAAAGCGCTGTGGGAAGAACCACGGTGCATTCCCGCTGTGGTTTTTCCTGCAGTGCTTTAGAGCTGCTTAACTACCCATGAGCCTTAGCCTTACAGTGGTCTTCCTGTCCATTAATCTGATCTGAACAATGGATAAACCAACGCCAGTGTGAACCTAGCGTCACTGGCTAATTGGTCCCTGATGATTCTGTTGTGATGTTTTCTATCATATGGCTGAGACATTGTGTTTTCTTATTTAGAAACTCTAAAATATTGAGGAGTCCATTTCCTCATTTACATAAGACTTCAAAGTTGTTTTTCTCCAAATTTACAAAAGTGACATAAATAACAAAGGTATATAATTTATCACTGTAATGTGATCTGTAACATGGTGATGACAGTTTAATATGTTTGTGGGAGGTGCAGACTCCTTTTAAAAGCATTTTTTCAGCCATTTTAAGATATTCAATAGGGTCTTTAGTGAATTTATGGCCATTACACCAGAAACATAAAATTATATATCCAACTATCATATAAAGAAAAAAAAATTCAATTAGACAAATTAAAATTTTCACAGATTATCTATTGGGTAAGTAAGAGGTTGTTTGTAACCTATTAATTTCTGACAATTCCAATTACACTTTTCTCACGTGCGTACAACTTTACTCTAAGCTTGTTGTGGGTTATATTATGGCGTACTGGCAGTGTCCAGTTGGGGCATTCATCCCTTTGCCCTTTCTACAATCTGGTCCTTATTGGACTGTTGAGATATAAAGTCTTCAATGCTAGAGCTGTCATGTTAGAACAAGACATGAATACATACCCCTCTCTACAGTAGTAATATGAATCCCACATTATTTATGATCCAATGACTCCAAGAGTTTGCATAGACTAAACTCTCTGACACCTTCATAGCCCAGAAAGTAGAGTGAAAAATCTGTATGATTGACATGAAAGTGCAATTTGTATTAGAAAGTGGTAGCGGCAATCACGAGAGTTGGCATCCCATGGCACTTGTAACCTACCTCTAACCTTAGTAGAAGTAATTTTTCTAGGTTTTCTAAGTATTTTACACAGAACTGCGACTTCTTTGTTGATTTATATACATAACGTGTGCACTACTGTAATGCTCATCTCTTTTCCAGTGGTTGAGATACGCCTGCCTGTGAGCGATCAGTATCGGTATGCAAGTTCTATGTGCCCAACTACAACACACAGGCAAGCTGGGGCCTGCACAAATTCAGAACATTCCTCAACTATTACTATGATCTGTATTATTAACACCAGGGGCAAGACTCTACTGAATAATGCCTGTCCCTGCGATCTACATGCAATAGTAGATGGGAAGGGTTGTCTGATAACATCTCGTAGAATGAGTAGAACAGGAGCGGAGGGTGTTGATGCACTTATAACCCATATACTGCCCCAGGGATATAAACATATCTCAAGACTACACTAAAAATAGACAGGCCATAGGCATTTACTACTAAAAGTAATAATGTATCCATGTCTAGAAATGACAGCACAGCCAGCTTTCCATGGAACTGAAGAATAATGTGACAGCCATATTTATCAGAGGCCCAACAAGTCTAGTGTACGCTGTCAAGCTTAAGAATTTTAATAGGTTAAACGTGACTTCAAATTCACCGATTTCAGTTTGAAAAGCAATTATACGCATGAAATGTGCTCAAGTGGCCCATGGTGAAAACCAAAATGGGGCCCTTATATTGGTGCTTGATCATGAAGGGCCACTTCTTCCACAGAGGGAACCTGTCAGCATGTTATAGAACAAAGAGAACTGAGCAAATTGATGTATAGTTTGAGGGAAAAGATTCAATATAACTTTAACCATTGAAATCTCTGCTTTTTATGTTGATAAGGCAAAGAGGTGGTCCTATCAGTAACTGACAGACTCCCCTCCATAACAATGCTTACAGAGGTAGTTGTCAATCACTGAAAGAACTGCCTACTTGACTTCTCAACATACAAAGAGCTAATATTTCAATGAACAATTGCTGATTTTTTCCACAGAGTTATGTATCCGTCTGCTCAGCTCCTTTGTCTATATAATATGCTGCCTTCAGATTGAACCACATTTTTCACATGATAGGTTCCCATTAAAGTAGAGAAGGGCAGAATGACCATTAAAGGGGCTCTATCATTGGGAAAAGTCATTTTTAACTAATTACATCATTGCATAGCCTTTGGAAAGGCTATTCCACACCTACCTTTAGTATGTAAATTGCCTCAGTAGTGTTTGAATAAGGCCGTTTGTATTCATATGCTAATTAGGCTCCAGCCAGCACAGGAAGTTGTCAGCCAGCTCTCCTCTCTATGCTGTGTGCTATGTATGAGAGCAGGAAGGAGGAGGCAGCAGCAGCAACACAAAGAAAAAAAGGGGACGAGTACTCAAAATATTATTAAGTTAAAAGGATACAAATTTTATTGATAAATATAATATAGAGACATACAACAGTGAAGGACAAGTACCATCAGACAAAGGGTGTCTGAACTCAAGGCAATTAAATAGACATAAAAACAGGTATGTAAATTTGAAAGGCAACGGTAAGTATATCTACAAAAGTTACATAAAGGTAAGTATGGTAAAGGTACCTATAGTGACTGTAGACAATATACACAGTACTATGACCGATAGTCCTTGAGTTCAGACACCCTTTGTCTGATGGTACTTGTCCTTCACTGTGGTATGTCTCTATCTCATATTTATCAATAAAATTTGTATCCTTTTAACCTAATGATATTTTAAGTACTCCTCCCCCATTTTTCTTTGTGTTTTGATGTTATTCTTTGTAGTTTAGGAATACATTTGTTTACTTACCCTTTATGTAGGGAACACATTATGGCTTTGATGTGTGTTATGTTCCTTTGATACCATGTTTGCTTTGTATACAGAAGACACGAAGTGCATGAAGAGACTTCCGGGGTGCACTGATAAACTAATTAGCATGTGAATAAAAACGGACTTATTCAAATTCTACTGAGGCAATTTACATACAAAAGGTATGTGTGGATTAGCCTTTCTAAAGGCTATGCAAGTATGTGATTAGTTAAAAATGACTTTTTCCAATGATAGAGCCTCTCTAAGGGTCAGTGCACACTGAGTTTTTTGGCGCTGATTTTGACGCTGAATCTGCCAATTCGGAGGCTTTTTTTGGAGGCTGATTTTGAGGCGGATATAGCGACAAACTCAGTGGCAAAAAACTCTGTGTGCACTGACCCTTAATCATTTGCACTCCCTCCTTGTTTATAGAGGGAATACCTGCCCAGGCACCTTATACCTGGGAAAGGCTGATGATGCACGATGAAGAGCTAGTCGATTCCCTTCATTAGTGATTTCATTTCAGGTTCCCTATATCCTACACAACTGGCAGTATTAGGAGGTAATGGGGAGAATTTATTAACGTGAGTACATAAAAAAATATATATATTGTGAAGTCTGCAGACAAATGTCTGCCTTTTTGTTGTTCTGTGCCGCACATGTTACATGTGAGAAAACTAGACACAGTAGGATTGTCTTAGGGTGAGGGTCATGGTCTCGTGACCCAACAAATTTACTAGAATTTATTCCAGAAATAATTATACCTTAAAATTGAGTGACATGCATGATTCAATGTATGCCTGGAGACTCTAAAACGTGACCTGGTATAAATAACCAAATGTTTATTTGTCCATTCGCACATGTCACAAGGTTCGCTTTTAAACTTGATGGAAAACTGTAGAGGAAATATTGTGATGCAGGTGTATGATAGAAGTAGGCAGCACTGCTGACAGCTAACTTATAACCAGATACAGCTAATAATTACCTGTTTCTCCCATCTTTGCCACTTCTGTAGTATTTCAGGAAAGCCCCTGCTTCTATTTATTGCTTCCTCCTGAGACATTTGTGATCTCTAAGGTGCTTATTATCTTAATGTATTTTTCATAGTATGTTGATGCCAGCTCAGACTTGGAGGTAGGTATGAAACAGCAAAATGTTGGTTAACCCTCTCTATGACGCTTAGCGCTGAGCAACATATGAGGTCTGTAAAAATAAGATGACATATTTCAAGTGCTGAATCTGCCTGTATTAGACATTGTGCATATAGACTTATAGTCTGCTATTCTTAGGGCCCGTTCACACAGAGTAAATGTGCGTGTATTTTGGCAAAATAGACATGTAAAAATAAGACTCCCATTGACTTCAATGACATTTTTTACACGTGTAAAAAAAACACGTCAAAATACACATCAAAATTCATGTAAAAATACACATGTAAAAGGGCCCACACAGTGGTTCAGTGGTTAGCACTGCAGCCTTGTAGCGCTGGAGTCCTGGTGTTCAAATCCTGCCAAGGGCAAAAAAACATCTGCAAGGAGTTTGTATGCTCTCTTCGTGTTCGCATGGATTTCCATCCTATATTCCAAAGACATACTGATAGGGGGAAAAAAAAGTACATTGTGAGCTCTATGTGGGACTCACAATCTACATTTAAAAAAAAAATAGACCCCTGGCCCTGTCACGGTAAAAATGCAGTCAGCAACCACCAACTCCCAGCAGTCATCTCATAGGCAAAATTGATCCTATTTTTGTACAGGTGACATTAGAGAGCCCTTTTCCTTCTTGATGGAGAATAGCTATTTTGTCAAAGAAGAGAGATTTGTAGTTTCAAAGGTATAGTGTGCTATCTCAGACATGTTAAGCCCACAATATTTCACTTAAAATAATAAACTTTATTAATCATCAAGTTTAAAATGAGCAAATGCTAGCGCACACTTATTCACTGACTACCAGGTGCAGGTGATACCACTAGTGATTCCATTTAGCCAGTAGCCAACAGTATATGGCTGAATAGACTAACTATGCCACAAATACTATTAATAGCATAGTCTAGAGCACGGCTCAACAACCTTTGGCTCTCCAGCTGCTGTGAAACTACAACTCCCAACATGCTCCATTCACTTCCTTGGGAGTTCCAAGAACAGCAGAGCAAGCATGCATGCTGGGAGTTGTAGTTTTACAACAGCTGGAGAGCCAAAGGTTGCCTACCCCTAGTCTAGAGGATGATGGTAGTAACAATCAAGGCAAAATGCCACCACTAAAATAGCAGCACTTTAGACATTATGCCGCTATTCACAGTGCATTCCATAGCATTTCGGGATAATCCGAAGTAATACACATTACAAATTAAACAACCAAACAAAACCCTACAAAAACAGAATGCAAATAAACTTTGTAATGTTGAGGGCTCATGTTGTAGAAATGCAGCTTCCCTGTCGTCCTCAACAGCGGCACAATGTGGGGTATTTCTGCCCCTGTGTGCTGGTAGGACAGGCGGATATTTAATTAGCCAATAAACGCGTGGCAGGCCCTATAAGAGGGCACAAGAACCTCCCCTCTGCGTGTTTTTTTTCTGTCCTGTGTGGACAGAGGACAGGTGGGAGGACTTGTGTCCTCTTACAGGGCTCAGCTGGGCTGAGCGTGTTGTTTTCTTTTAAAAGTCTCCAACCAATTCCTCGGTTTTCTAGTGGATTCAGAAGCGATGCAGATCTTCCTCTCCAGTCCAAGGAAAGAAAGGATCCAGGCCAGTGCGCGATTCCTATTGTGCACTCAGCGGGTGACCATCCGCACCGCCATGAGAGTCCTGGGCCTGATGTCATCCTCGGCCAGGGCGGTCCCTTGGGCTTTATGGCATTTGCGTCCCCTACAGATGGAAGTGTTGAGAACCTGGAACAGGTCTCCACGGGGATTGCACAAGAAGATCTGCCTTTCTCCCGCTACCCGTCTTTCCCTCAGATGGTGGATACACCTGAAAGACGGAAGGTCCACGGTCCCGACAGTGTGGACCCTGTTGACAACAGATGCATCCCAGTGGGGATGGGGAGCCCATTGTCAGGACAAAACTGTTCAGGGACGATGGAGATGTCCGGAGCTGGGGTCATCCAATCTCAAGGAACTCAGAGCAGTGTACCTGGCCCTAGTACACTTTGCCCCAGAATTGAAAGGCAAGTCAGTCAAGGTCCGGTCAGACAATACGACGGTGGTAATCTATATAAACAAACAAGAGGTCACCAGCCTTGCTGAGAGAGACGAATCTCATATTTGCCTGGGCAGAGAAGAATCTAGTCCAGTTATCCGCTGTTCACATAAAGGGCTCCCTGAACATAGTAGCGGATCAGCTGAGTCGGGGTATTACCGTATCAGGAGAATGGTCTCTCAATCCAGACGTATTTCAACAGATCGTCCAGAGATGGGGTCTCCCGGAGGTCGATCTTATGGCTACCCGACTCAACGCCAAGGTAGGGACCTTCTGCTCCCTGTACCAGGAGGACAATCCCTTGGCAGTGGATGCCCTGTCCATCCCATGGAGGTTCAGGCTGTTTTACATATTCCCTCCAATTCCAATCATACCGAAGGTATTGATAAAAATAAGACAGGACCAAGCCTCGGGAATAGCCATAATCCCGTTCTGGCCAAAAAGGGCTTGGTTTGCTCAGCTCATACAGATGAGTCAGGGCATATATTGGAGGCTTCCCCCACTCCCAGACCTGGTAACCCAAGGAGAGCTGAGATGCCAGGATCTGAGGAGACTCAACCTGACAGCCTGGAGGTTGACCAGTCCCTATTGAGAAATAGAGGACTGTCACAAGCCGTCTTGAAGACCCTATCCAGCGCCAGAGCAGATTCGACTAACAGGAACTACCGTCAAATAGGTAACATCTTTAATGCCTGGTGTCTGCAACATCAAATGGACTCCACCGATCCCCCGACGGAGGTGATCCTGGACTTCCTTCAAGACGGACTAGACAGAGGTCTTGCTGCAGCCACACTCAAGGTGCACGTGGCGGCCCTGTCCGCCTATCTAGGGAGGCGTCTGTCTCAGGATTCCTTAGTGAGCACCTTTATAAAAGGGGCAACTAGGCTGAGACCGGTGGTAAACACCCCTGTCCACCAATGGGACCTTATTCCGGTCCTAAACGATCTATGTGTTCATCCATTTGAACCTTTGGAGGAAATCTCCCTCAAGTCACTAACCGGCAAGATGGCGCTACTATTGGCAATAACAACTGCCAAACGGGTGAACTGCAAGCCTTGTCCACTGAGCAGCCATACACCACCTTTTTCTCTGACCATGTGCAGCTTAGGTTCCTCCCGGGTTTTCGTCCCAAGGTACCATCCGCTGTAAACAGGAACCAGATAATCTTCCTTCCGGTATTTTTTCCCTTCCCTTCTTCGGCTGAAGAAGAAAGATGGCACAAACTGGATGTGGTCAGATGCCTGCAGATCTATTTGCAGCGCACTCGCCCTTTTAGGCGAACTGAAAACTTGTTGGTCAGCTACACTGGGAGAAACAGGGGCGCCAAAGCCGCTAAAGCCACTATATCCCGGTGGGTTACCGAGACTATTAAAGTCGCCTATACCGCCCAAGGTCTGTCGGCTCCATCATTCCTTCATGCCCATTCAACCAGGGCAGTGTCCACCTCTCGGGCAGAAAGAAGTGCCTTGCCGGTGGATCAAATATGTGCAGCTGCCTCATGGGCATCTGAATCTACCTTCATCCGGCATTATCGCCTGAAGGACCAAGTGGCAGACTCCACTGCCTTTGCCCATACCATCTTAAGTTCAGTTATGGGTTAAATCCCACCCATCTTGGGGACCTACTTGCTATATCCCCACATTGTGCCGCTGTTGAGGACGACAGGGAACGAGTGATCATGAAGATAATCTTGTTTCCCTTAGTCCTAACAGCGGCACAAGATTTCCCACCCTGGGAATCATATCTTATGTATGAAACTGTGTATAGATATTATGGAGGTACTTTTGTATTTACACGCAGAGGGGAGGTTCTTGTGCCCTCTTATAGGGCCTGCCACGCATTTATTGGCTAATTAAATATCCGCCTGTCCTACCAGCACACAGGGGCAGAAATACCCCACATTGTGCCGCTGTTAAGACTAAGGGAAACAAGATTATCTTCATAATCACTCGTTTTTGTTGTTGCAGATTTTTCTGCAGGTTTTTGAGTCAAATTCAAGAATGGTTACAAAAGAAATGGGAAATATATTGGAAGTTCTTAAACCTCTACCTTCTGCTGAATCCATTCCTGGCTTTAGCTAAGAAAAATGAGCAAAATCTGTAACAAAAAAAGCTGCGTTTCTGCATCTGAGATGTAGCAGAGCCGAGTATACGGCAGTAAACAGAAGAGTAGATAGTATCTATCTATTTGCGAACTTCGCTCAACTTACCTGCACAGATCCGCTGCCGCTCCCCGTTGTCCTCGCTCTTCTTCTTTCGCCTTCACATGCTTCCAGAGCACCCTGTGCGCCCCCACCTCCCTAGACTGGTGTTAGAAATGCTAGGAAAAGGCACCCACACTCTCCTAAGCCACAACAAGCCCCGCCTACTCCCATCATCTCTAACACTAGCCTAGGGAGGTGGGGATGCACATGGCGCTCTGAAGGCATGTCAATGAGAGAGGACCGGACCAAGAAGAACGGGGAGCGGCAGCGGATCTGTGCAGGACACCAGGAAGGCTAAGTAGCTGGGGGATTTTTTTTTTAATCACAACACAGCGTGGAGTCCAAAAATTTAAAAATTTTTGGACTCCTTGCTGTATAGTGAATAGAATTGTTTTTAAAATCCGATCTTCGATTATTAAAAAAATCCCATTGACTTGCATTAGGATTGAAATTGGGATCGGGATGGGGTTCGAATGGAAAATGATCGGAAATCGGATTTTAAAAATGATCCTGAAATTTCAAGATTGGCTCAACCCTATTCTACAACTTCTTTCTAACATATATTTGGTAGGTCAACAAGAAGAAAACAGATAGGTGGTAATATGACTGGAGAAGCAGGGTTCCCAGGGCTTGTTTGTTTTCTATTACTAATGACATAGTAATAGACAGTGGCGTAACTACTCCAGCCGGTAACGGGCCCTACTTAGTTACCGATCCTGGCAGGGGCTGGGATCAGCAAGTGACGCCGTGGGCTCACAAGCACTGTTATTCTCGGGGTCTTTTCTGACCCCCAAGTATAATGACTGGAGGTGCAGGAGAGGTAACGGAACATAAAAAACTGTGTTACTTACCCATCCGCGCTCCGGGCATACTTGGGGCCTGCTTGCATTACGTCACATGACCGGACCTGCATTCTTATTCGTCACGATGCAGCCCCCCCCCCCCCCGGTCACATGACATCCCTCATTGAAGATGGCCGACAGTGCCGGAGAATGCAGCAGAGCCGGGAGATAGGTAACTGTGGGTTTTTTTTAAATTCCCCCTGGGTCTCCGATTATTATACTCTGTGGTCTGAAAAGACCCCCATAATATAATAATTGTTTATGGGTGTACACAATGGAGCATAATACTGGGTGTTAGGGCCACAATGGGGAATAATACTGTGTGCAGGGGCCACTATGAGGGGGTGGTGGTGGGGGTAGTGGTCAGTTGGTCGAGATCTTCGGCGTCAGTCAGGGGGGGGGGGGGGCAAGTCAAAAGTTCGCCACTGGGCCCAGCCATTCCTAGTTACGCCACTGGTAATAGAGGTTGCAGTTGCTGGGATCAAAAACCAGGGTCTATCAAAATAAGCCTCGTTACATATATAATAATAATTTCCAAGAAACTACAAAATCTTAAATATACCAAGTGCTTCTGTGGGATTTATGGTCAGTACATGGTGCCATTTGTGGCAGTCAGTGTCAATGTAAAGATGGTCATTCATTGTCAACACAACTGAGATCATGTCAGGCTGTGTGTGCACTACCTAATGCCACGGTTTATGGTGTCCTGTATATTACTAGATCTGCAGAACACTGGGTTCTTAAAGGGGTTGGCCACTTTCAGACCATTATTGAGAAACACGTTATTGTTTGTACAATAAAAGGATATACAATTTTGCAATATACTTTCTGTATCAATTCCTCCCGGTTTTCTAGATCTCTGCTTGCTGTCATTCATTCTTTTATTTCTAGTGGATAAAACTCTGACCATGGTCATGTGATGAGCACACAGGTGAACAGCTGATGAGCAGGCAGCTGTCTGATTACTGTGCTGTGACCAGGGTTGAACCATGGCTTTCTGCCGGCCAGAAGCGGACGTCAGAAAGCCGCCCCTGCCCCAGAGGAGGGGGTGGAGCGGAGGGGGTGGGGCTGAGCAGAGGGGGCGGGGCTGAGCGGAGCAATCGTCTTTAGCAGGCAAAGAGCAGGCAGGGAGAAGACCTTCTCTCTGAATGAGCGTGAGGGGCGGCCGCTGGAGCAGCGGTGCTCCAGCGGCCTCCCCAATCCACCGCTCAGTGACAGTGACCCTAAGCCAGTCCAGGACAGCTTGTCCTGGACTGGCTTAGGTCAGCAAAAATGCCTTCCTCCTTGTGGCCCTGGCATAGCGCCGCCTGAAGCAGTCGCTTCAGGTCGCCTCATGGAAGGTGCGGCACTGGCTGTGACTATAACGAGCTGTGCACCTGTGTGTTCATCACATGACCATGGACCATAAATCACATGACCATGGTCAGACCTTTATCCCCTAGAGGTAAGCAATATGAATGACAACAAGAAGAGATCTAGAAAACTGTGACGAATTGATACAGAAAGTATACTGGAAAATTGTACAACTTTTTATTATACAAACCATAACATTTGTCTCTCAATATTGGTCTGAAAGTGGACAACCCCTTTAAAGTTATTCTGTTTGCATTTTTGTGGGGTTTTATAAATGTAGTTAAAAAATAATCACATGCCTTTTCAAAAACATGAAGAGAGCAGAAGCTGCGCACAATGGGAAACAGGATAATACGTGTCATTGTATGCAGCCGCTGCTTTGATATTTATGTATTTTTAATTAAAAAAAACTGCACATTTTGTCAACTGTGCTTTTAAAACTCTAGATAAAAACCAACCAGCCTAAGTTGTGGAAATTATTTATATATTACTATACTATAACTCTTAGTTAGATCTGCATAGCAGTTCCTTAATATAACTTTTCAAGTGAAGATGACTGATTCAATGTAATAGTTCCATAGATATTAGGAAGCTCCAGGTTGCAATGACGCTTGACTGGATGTGTAGTCTTTCCTGGCCCTCTTGACCTCAGGCATACCTTGTTAATAGTAATTGCAGCAGTTGTAACCTTAGCAGCAGGTGCCCAGTACCTGCACTAGCAGAATAACTTCTAGGAAAAGCAGGTGCTCCAAACTCTGCAAGTGACATATATACGAACCCTGAATGTTTTCAAGTGAACAAAAATGTGCAGGCAATATTCCAGGGAGAATAAGGAAAAACATGTCAGAAGACTACAACTGCAACATAAGTCACTGAAATACAATGCGGGAAACTTATCAACGCATCTATGCACAATTGGCACAAGGCTCTTTCTTGCACCAAATGTGTAACACATTCCCTGCTCATACTATCACCCAAAGTCTGTACTCCCCCAGACACATTATATAGCCAGCTGGTGACTCACTGATTTGTATTTAATTTATATGGGAACTTTAAAGTGGTTATCCCAAGAAAGGAATGTATTCTCTATCCATAGGATAGGATAATATATGTGATAAATATGTGATCGCTGGAGGCCCCAGCACTCAGACCCTCACCAACCAATGGAACATGGTCTGAACCTCCTGTTGTTATTCACTACAAACCAACAATGAGGAGGAGCTTGAGTGTTCATCAATGTGTCCTGCTACTCCATTCAATGTCCATGCAGCTGACAAAAAACAGCTGAGTACAATGATTAGCTGTTTCTGTAGTCAACACTGCACTTTATGGAGTGGCAGGAGACATGTGTGAGCACATCATAAATGTTTTTTGTGAGATAGCCCTTTTAGGCTGAAGCCTCACGTTACGAAAACACAGCTTTTTTTGTTGCAGATTTTGCTGAGCTTTTTACACCAAAGCCAAGAGTGGATTGAGCAGAAGGTAAAAGTAGAAGAACTTCCTATATATTTCCCAATACAATTGTAGCCACTCCTGGCTTTGGCTCAAAAAACTGCAGCAATATCTGCAACAAAAAACACAGCTTTATCGTAACGTGGGGCTTCAGCCTTAAAGGGGTTGTCCCATCACAAGGATCCTAGCTATACTGCTTGTTAATGTGAATGTAAGACTTTTCCTAAATACATTGCTTCAGCAAAACTGCTTTGTTTGTCCACTATCTTACTTTATTCAATTCATTGTTGACGCAGCCCTTGACTTATCTGGTCAAAAGTCAAGTGATGTATCTGCCTGCTCTCAGGAGGGAAGGAGGAGGGGCTAAGTGCACGGGAGTGAGCCTGGAGGGGAGGTAGTTTACACTTTGGGGGGAAGGGGCCGCCAATACAGGCCCGGCATCCGCTGTAATAGAAAGGAGGAGGAGCGGAATAGCAGCATTGCTCCTGCCGCTGCTGGCTTCATGCAGGGCAGGTGCGTAGCAATGTCGCAGACACCTGTGCCGGCGTCTAACCCTCCCCGGCATCCGCCTTTCTGTTACAGTGGATGCCGGGTCTGTATTGGCATTGTGAAGGCTGGAGAACTGACTGGTCTCACCATCTATGAGCACGCACGCAGGGCCAGCAGCATAGAAGCGACGTCATCTCGCTGCTGGCCTTGCATATGTAACCCCACCCACCAATGACGCAACAAAGCAGGAAGAAAGAAGATTTTACAGCAGCGAAGACTGGTGAGTATGCGACGTGGAAATACCCCTTTAAGCACAAATTCATAATAAACTTGCACAATCAGTTATGTCAGGATGGAGATTAGTCAGTACTAATGAGGCGAGGTGAGATGGCAGCCTCAGTGGCACTTTTGAGGGGGTGGCAGGGGCGGCATGAGGACCCCCCCCAAACTGAATACCAAACGCAATTGCAAGCGCTTTGCAGTGAAAGCACACAGACCCCATAGACTATAATGTGGTTCGTGTGCTTGCCGCACGTTGCCTGCATGAATCAGGTGGACAGGAAAGTAGATTGTAAAATACTTTCCTGTCCGCATGATCCCTGCAGAGATCTGTGCTTTCACTGGCACACAGCTTGCAGTTGCGTTCGGTATTCCGTTCAGGGGGGATCCTCATGCAGACTCCCCCAGACGGAATTCCAACGCAGATGTGAATGAGGCATTAGCCTTAGGGTAAGTTCACACTGTTTTTTTTGGTCAGGATTTTGAGGCCTTATCCGCCTCAAAATCCTGACCAAAAAGCTGGCTCCTATTGAAATCAATGGGAGCCGGTCAGTTCTTTTTTCCGGGAGCTGTTTGTTCCGGCTCCCGGAAAAAAGAAGCGACATGCTCATTCTTCAGGCCGATTCGCCTTGCAATTCAGCCTGAAGACACTCCCTCCTCCCGACTATGCCCATTCATTGGTCCTAATCCAGAGCGGAGTGTGCGGCTAGATGCCGATGCAGTGCACCGGCATACAGTCACGGCTACCCAGCTTTTGGTCAGGAACCTGAGGCGGGCTCCGCCTCAGGTTCCGGACCAACAATCGCCGTGTGAACTTAGCCTTAGGGTTGTCCTAGAAATTCCTTACCTGATTACCCTGATTACCTTGTGCTGTCTCCGGAGGGTGGGGGCATGATGATTTTTAGGGTGCATGCAGATGAAGTAACGTGGCACTTATTCTTACACGATAACTCATGTAAGGCTCAGCGCTGCAAAACAGAATCCCATTGACTTCAATGGGTTCTGTTTAACACGTGTAACACATTGAAATCAATGGGAGGCTTTTTAACCCATTAATTTCAATGTGTTACGCACACTAAATGTAACCCATTGAAGTCAATGGGATTCTATTTTGCAGCGCTGATCTTTACACCAGTTATCGTGCAAGAATCAGTGCCACATTGCATTGTGTGCATGCACCCAAAGGGCCCGTGCACACGGAGTAAACACGCGCTCATTTTGGCAAAATACACGTGTAAAGAATACACATGTAAAAATCAGACTCTCGTTGACTTCAATGACATTTTTTACACGTGTAAAAAAATGTCCAAAAAATGTGCATTTTTTGGCATGATTTTTACATGTGTAAAAATGTCATTGAAGTCCATGGGAGTCTGATTTTTACATGTGTATTCTTTACACGTGTATTATGCAAAAATGAGCGTGCGTTTATTCCATGTGCACGGGCCTTTAGACAGCAGGCATGTTCCGTGACCCCCGAGTCTGTGATCATCTGTGGCTGTCAGGAACCATTAGTTAGACTTGCCATCTGTTATGTACTTCAATGCTTCTGTATTGGAGTATATAACAATGAATTTAAAAAAAAAAAAAAGTAAAAAAAAAAAAAAGTAACTGTAAAATTAATAAATAACCCTTAATAAAATGCCCTTTTTTTTCCCATATATGGTATAAAACAATGTAGAAAACCAAAACACAGTGTAAAACAGCACACATATGGTATTGCGTCCATAACAAACTGTGCAATAAAACTAAACGATTAGTCAACCTGCACGATGAACATCGTAAAAAAAAAAACAATGGTAAAAAAAAAAAAGTAACGATTTTTTGCTATCTCTATATGTAAGTCAGCTCCCTTTTAGTGAGGTCAATTGGGGGTTTTGTTATAAAAGATAAACTATGAATACATTTCCTATAATAATTAGCAGAGCCCAAAAATCTATGCAATCGTCCAATAAAATTTGGAAAAATATCATTAACTAAATTTTGAAAAACAGCATGAATATTACTAAAACCAAATGGCATGACCAAATATTGATAGTGAGCCTTTTGGGCGGCGATTCTCAACCAGGATGCCACAACAATCCAGTAGGGAAATAGCTGTATTTCTCCTTTTAACTACATCAGCATTAGCTTTAGCTTCCTGTTCTATTTCTCAGACATCAGCTATTGATGCTTGAAGACCTGCTGTATCAATCTGCAAAGTAGGAGGATCATAGAGTTCTGGGGGACCCAGCATGTGTAAGTGCTGTTTTCTTGTTTTTGTTTTTAAATAGCACAAGTCATTATTTGTTGTCAGGACGACATTAGTTGTCTGGGGGCCACTGGGGGACATTATTACTTTTCTGAGGCCACTGGGGGACATTATCATTTGTCAGGAGGCCACTGGGAGACATTATTACTAGTCTGCCTGGGGGCTACTAGAGAGTATTACTACTTGGCTAGGGCCCACTGGAGAGCATTATTAGGTGTCTGGGGGCCACTGGAGGACATTATTACTAGCTTAGGCTCCACCAAGGACATTATTACTTGCCTGGGGGCTACTGAAGAACATTACTACTTGCCTGGTGGTCCCTGAGGGGCATTTCCCCGAGTAAATTATTTTTCCCAGAGATGCCTCGAGTCTGAAAAGGTTGGGTCTGAAACACTGCTCTGGGATATTAGAAGCTGTCTTCCACTGATCCCTATTGCAAATTTGCACACAATTTGAACCACAGACAACTAAAGCATTGCTAGCTATCACAATATTATGAAAGATAATTTTTACAGGCAAAAGAATTTTCTTTTTAGAAATAATAAGAAATACCTGACTGCCTACTTGGTCTTCCCAACAACCCACTAGACATTTGAGTTTTTCCTAACCAGAAAGTTGGGACACTTTTTAAACATATGACCTGCATCTTTACAGTAGAAATATAGCCTGCTGTCTCTAGAATAATCTCCTGTCATGAACAGACATGGTAGATCCTAACTGCATAGGTTCTGGGTGTGCCTCAGGAGTGGGCTGAAGTGGAAGCAGAGGAGTGGAGACCAAGCTATGTTCTTTCATGCATTCTCGTAAATGCTAGTCGAGACAAATAGCCAGGGTCCTACTTTTGTTCAGAGATGTGAGTTGCAGATGGTTGACCAACAAGTTCTTAATAGCTTCAGACAAGCCTTGATAAAACTGATAACAATGACTTTCACTGTAAAAAAATATTGTTCTACTTGTCTTAAAAGAGCCTGTAGGACACAAGACTCATATAACGCTTGTCTATAGAAGTTTATGAGAGGGGAGGGAGAGGAGTGAGCAGAAGACCCTCAATAGAAGCTTTCTATCACTACTAAAGTATTTTAATTCAGTACAGGTCTAAGCGTCTTAATATATATGTTCTGCCTAATATTTTAGCTATTTCTGAGCAAAAGAGACAGGTAAAGAATAGATTTCTCTCCTTCTAAGATACATGTACACAAACATTTGCATGTAGTGGGTCAGCGGACCTATTGATTTCCTTCATTCAGGGTAGGACCTGTCCTGAGTCTTCTCTTTCCCACCCACACACATACCTGTGATAATACATGGGCTTGTGCATGGGGACATAGAAAATAATGGGTCTAGCACACTGATAAAAGAAATGTTCTTATGCATAAAGCCTTACTGTGAGCAGTATATGGCAGCTAGTTTCAACCTACCATTCAGAGGAATGGAAACAAGAGATACAGCATACAGAGGGGAAAACTACAGACTATAAGTCATATAAAGGCCAGAAATAGTGTTACTCCTCATCATGAACATACATATAACAGCTTATCCGGAAAGGTGAAATGAAATGACAGGTACGGTTTAAGTCATATGACAAGTTTGTGATTCTATGACCCCCTACCATTATAGTGTTATCAAGACTCTGGGTCAAAGGGAACCCATCAGCTCCATTTCAGCAAACATTTATACAATATGCTAATAAGTTACTTTGGAGTCAAGGGATGGAGAGCTAATGTCAGAAGTGAAACGATCAATGCCACTATCAATGCCCGTATTTCAATCCTTCTGCTCTAACAGGCGTCCCCTGTCTGTTTGATGGGCTTGAGGCACTGACAAAAACACAGAGGTGGGCGAATGACAACATGATGGGCCAGGATAAGGGAATGAGGAGCTTGACCCCTAAAGAGATAGATAGTGTACTGAGTAAAAGTTATTTTAATATGGATCATAACAGCATTATAAAGACGGCATTATAAAAAGGATGCCCGCAAATTAAAACTGTAAAGATAGTGATAGGTTGTCTAACGTGCCCTACATATATAATTAGTACCAAGAGTAGGAGAGTGTGCCTACCCAAAAAGGCCGTTTAAAACATAACTTTTATTAATAATGTTAAAAGATTCCCCCAACCAAAGAAACCTTATTCTCCATAAAACAACAACCCTGTGATTGGTCCATCGCCTTTTTATGTCCGGTCTTAGACGCAGTGTACTTCGCGCCATTCTTGAGCCATAGGCTTTTCTCCAGCGCTGTTACACTGCGTGGTTACTTTGCTACAATCTCCTGTATTCACTGCGGGCTCGGTCCGGTCTCCTGGAGGTAAGTTCCCCTACACAACGAGCAGCTTTCATCATTGTCCACAAATACTGTTATACTCATTATGTTCGAAACTTTGTCATTCCTAGACTGGTTTGGAGTGCCTTTCCTCTCTTGGCATTTACCGTATTAACGGAATACAATTACATCTATTTGAACAGGTGAATTTGGCTAATTCTTTTTGTATTGTTATTTTGTTCTGTATTGTAGTTTTGTTCTTTACTGTTCTTCTTGGTATTTTTTCCTCTGAATCATCTCTGTTACTGTGTACTCACAATTATTGCCCTTGACTACTGCACCTATATATTGCTTTTTCCTCCTATTCTTAGAGCAAGCTGCCTTCATTTCATGATTGAAAATACTAGATTTCTGTTATACCCTGCAATGTTCATTAGCATGGTTTTATTTATGTTTATGTATGTTTTGTGTCAATGTTGAAGCCGGATATGGCTATATTATGATTATTTTATGTTTTCCTTTGTTTATTTTCAATGTTGTGTTTTTCTGTTATCCCAAATGTAGAGTCTGATGAAGGTCCATGGGACCGAAAACGTTCACTTGACTTTACTAATAAAACCTTTGACACTGATAAACGTGAAGTTCATCTTTATACTACAAGATGGGTTGGGACCCTTACTTCACTACTTGGAAACTACTGTATCCCTCTTTAAATTGCAGCACCGCTTCTATTACTTCGTGTCAGACCCAACAGATCACATACTAATGAACTATCATGTGGACAGCTCATCAGTATGAAAATTCAATTGGGGCTGAACTACCCTTTTAACAACTTACCTCCCGCCCTGTTCTTATTGAGAGAAACCAATTATTAAAGAGGTCTTAGAATTCATATTGAAACTTCTTCTCTGGGTTAGACATCTCCAAATATTATGGTCCCAAACCTCATGACCATGAAAAATAATTCTAGGGACAGATCCTAAAAAATGTGTGAAAAAAATTATGGATGGAAAAGACTGGTCAGCTTTCATGTGCTTGGGTTAGCCAAGAGGATCCATCAGCTCTGCTGACATGTCTGTTTAGGTAAATACTAAATAAAATCATTTTGAAACATTATTTTTAGCATTCTTTCATTTTTGGAAGTCTTCTTTGTGTGGGAGCCATTTCCATGATTTCCTTACACAGGGGAACTGCTATTTATACCATTACTTACCATATAAGTAAACAGTCACCCCGGTGAACCCTAAATGAGGACATGACAACATAATGTACTAAATAGAGCCAACAGATTTTAAGTAGCAGTGTCTGACAAGCTTAAGCCTCAGAGAGCTTGGGTATTGCTGCGGATAATTATAATACATAAAGGTATAAACCGTCAAGCCTGACATGAGTCGTCTTATTACACTGATCCATGTTTGGGTAATTATCATAAACACAAGACTCACTTTAAGGATTATACAGACTAATAGATGTACTTCTGGGGATGTCCTCATTTTGCCGAATAGTGAAAGATGCATTACCTTAAATGCTCCATTCAGGTCTCTGCTAAACACAGAACTGTATGTAAAAAGTATTTGCCCCCATATCAGTCTAATAATTTCTGATCTGTAAACAAAATATAATATTAAGCAATTGAAACCTTAGTAGCCTTATAACACTGGATTTTACAGCTATACAGCGTTATCCAACACCCATATCCCCATGAAAAACGTAAACACCCCCAATGTTCACCCATTCCGATAAAACTTTCCATTATCTTTGTCTGTTCAGTAATTTAAAATTTCTGCACACATATTTCTTAGTTGTATCTGTTCTTCGGCTACTAGTGTGGCTACTATTACAACTCTTAAAAGGGTTATCATTCTAGATCACTAGAACATTTCTGAAAGCAAATTTGTCTAGTTGAGGAGCCTTACAAAAGAGGGAGATGTATAACTACATTGCTAAGCAGAGGATAGAAATATTGGTGTCAGTACAGAGTCCAATTTTTGGGGGCCATTCACATGGTCGAAATTTGAGACAGACATCCACCTCAAATTCCTCTTGTATTTCCAACCCTTCCAGCCACCTGCAGTGGAAAGATGAAGCAGAGACTCTGATGAATGAACATAAACAGCAGGGTGTCTTGTACGGCAGACTCTGTGGTCAAATCAGCCACAAAATCTGCGCAGGAAGGAGAAGGGCGCTTAGTTTTTGAATATCCAGCTGCCATCTCTACCTGGAATTGAAAAAAATGGGAGGCAGGATCAGAATGGAATCTGCCCCAAATCAGCACCAGATTCTGATGTGTGAAAATAGCTTAAAAACAGAAAAAGGAACAAAATCTATACCATGCTATAACAAATGTATGATATTTATGATAAGCCAAACATCTAACTATACCCAGTGCTGCCAATATCCCCTTTGACTGTACCCATTCCCTCCCAGTCCCTTTGTGCCCCCATACAGTAATAGTCTCCCTCTTTGTGTAACATATGATGAAGTTTCTTAATTAACACATTATAATGCCCTCTTAGTACTTCAACATTATAATATTGCCATTATACTTCCTTATTATCTCCACACCTTGCAATGCCCCCTTATTGTCACCCACACAGTATAATACCCTCTTGTGGCCCTCTAAAGTATTAAGTTCACCAAGTGCTCCCACATAGTATATTGCCTTCCTTTGTACCCCCCACAGTATTTTTTTTCTTTTTAAATGTAGATTGTGAGCCCCATATATGTCTTTGTAGAATGGGAGGAAATCCGCGCAAACACAGGGAGAACATACAAACTCCTTGCAGATTTTATTCCTGGCGGGATTCGGACTCCAGGACTCCAGTGCGGCAAGGCTGCAGTGCTAACCACTAAGCCACCGTGTTGCTCTCTAAGGTAAGTAATTATTTGTGCATATGGGCCTTTGTGAAACCATGTGACATTCAGGGACCCTTGTCCTGTTCCCTCAGACATAAAGATTGAACTTGCACAATTTAGCCAAGGCCATTTCTGTGCACTGATAACCAGCTCTTCAATGTGAGGTAGCAGATTATACAATAACAAGATGACGCCTAGTGGATACTATTAGGAATGCAAGTTTAAAGAGACATGATACCGAAAACTACCTCCTTAACCATAGCAGATTTCCTGTTACAGATTTTCAGTTCCACTATATATTTTGCATACTGGCCTAGTTTTTTCAGAAAATTACTCTCTGTAAAAGACCACTTTCTTGTAATTTTTGGTGGTCATTTCAGAAGTTTCAATGTATGTAGGAAGAATCTGAAAACACTTAATAGAAAGAGCTTGTCAACCTGTCAAAGACACATTAAAACAACTGTGCAAGAATGTAGTTAGGACCATCTGATTGCCAGATTCATGGAACCCTGTACAGAACAAAACAGGCTCCATTCACATGGGCGAGCAGGTTCTTAGCCATGTGTTTAATGGATCACTGTTGCATCTGTTGTTTTCATGTAATTTAACCTTGTGAGTAGGCTCTTAAAGTGGTATTCACATTGTGTCATTTATGGATACATCTATAGTAATGGGATATACAATAAATGCCTGAGAGTTGGGACCCGCATCTATCTCAAGTATAGGGCATCATTCCATAACCCCACACAAATGATAAAGGGCCACACACTCACAAGTCTTTCCATTCACTTGTACAGGAGATCCACAGCTAGCAGGTCAGGGGAATACAGACTCCTTTTCAGAGTATAACAGTGGTGATGGCTGTCCATTCTAAGTCTTAAGGCCCTGCTTGAACCACTTTCATATTTGGCTGTAAAAAAAAAAAAAAGGCTAAGAGCAGCGGCGTAATTAGGATTGGCTGGGACTTCAACATTTGACATGGGCTCCAGCAGGTAACGGCCTATTTAAAAAATAAAGATTAAAAATTCAAAAAAAAAAATCAGGGGCCTGCCGGGCCCTCTAATGTCCCAGGCCCTGTGGCATCGGCTGCCCCAGTATTTACACCACTGGCTAAGAGGAAGGAGTTCTGCTTTTACTCCTGCCATTCCTACGGCAGATGTTGTGGACTTTCTGTAAATAAAGCTTGTTAATAAGGTATCGGGTTAGTGCAGGAGTCTGAAACACGTAGTCACATGGCCCGCAGCCTTTTCTCCAGTTCTGCAGAACTACTTAGATTAACAGTAACATACATAAAATAACCCCGGGCCCACTATTACAATTTCCCAATGTTGCAGGCCACAAAGAGAGCATGTGATTATGGAGCAGCAAGATAGCACTGGGGTCACATTAAACTGTGTGGGGCCATTAAATTGTAAGAGACCACTGCTGGGGGATATTAAATTGTACAGGACCACTTCTGGGGACATTAAATTATACAGGACCACTGCTGGCCTGGGAGATATTAAATTGTAAGAGCCACTGCTGGGGACATTAATTTGAACAAGGCCACTGCTTGGGTTAGTTTAACAATAAAGTTGTATTGTATTGAATTTTGAAAAGAATGCAGCCGCTCGGTTAGGGCCTTGTTGTTTTCTTTTCTATATGGCTATCTATTTCTGACTATGCCGGACCTTTATAGTCTCTGAGCACTACCTGCTCTTTTGCCTCATATAACAGATAGGTGTATATAGTGTGGAGCATTGACTCTTTCCTTGGGGAATAACATTATTAGTTTTAGCTGTGTCCAATGTGAGTCATTATTACACAGCTGAGACTACCCAATCTGAATGTGTATTGCTTGATATATTTGTTATGCCATTAGTATGTAGGCATGCTGTTCTAACATTATTATTAGGTGTGGCGCGTTCATTTAGTCATGGAGTCACCCAGCCTTCATGTTCGGTCCAGGCTGCTCTTTTCCCCCTTTCTACTCTGTGGCTCGTTCTTCTACTGGGATTCAGTTCTGTTTTATGCAATTATGAATATATAGACCCATGCAAATATAAAACTAAACTAAAGGCATTATCCTTCTATTATCACAGCGTTTTTATGTTGGCCATTTTGTATGTTTTTTACTGTTGTCTTGTGATCTATGCGGAGGCCTGGTGCATTCCACAGCACAGCTTGTACAGACCTGCTCACTACTATCAACTATGCAGTGCTCGCAACAAATAATACTGACCTCGGTCACAGGATCCCCCAACGTCGTCAACAGGCACTTGTTGAGTATCCTTTATGGATGAAGTACATATAAACTAAGGGGCATTAGATTGATCTTATTTGGATTACACTGTGTGTATATAGCAGTCTTGAAGTATGGTAATACTGGTTCACTCACAGCCTGGACCAACTTCCACTCTTGTCCACAGGCAATGTCAGGTAGCAAAGTTTCATTTGCGAAGCTAAAGAGTGTTGGTGCACACTCCTTGTACTAAGAAAACCCCTAGGATGTCGACACTCAGAATGTATCATAGTAAAATGTATCCCAGTGGCAGAATAATTGTCAGGGCTGATAGGCACTTGCAACACATATCTGCAACATAATGTGTAACTTAAAGAGGACCTTTCACCACCTGGGGCACATGCGGTTTAATACACCGCTAGAAATCAGCGCACTATCAGCTATCCCATTCTTTGCTCCTGGTGAAGAGCTATCAGTGCCATACCGTAGCTCTGCACTGTCAGAAGGGCGTTTCTGTCAGTTAGGAACGCCCTTCCTCACAGTCGCGTCTATTGTGCTGTACTGTGAGAGGGGACGTTCCTTACTCTTATTCTTGGGAATATCAGTGTGACGTGTTGTGCTTATGGTCAGGCTCATTAGCTAGCAATACATTTAGGGCCGTTCTTTTTATCCATGGTGTCTTAAAGAGGCCCTTTCACGTCCTCGGGCACATGCGGTGTAATATACTACTAGAAAGCTGCTGAATTCAGCGTATTTCCCATTCTGTGTCCCTGCTGAAGAGCTACAACTAAGCAACATAGCTTCTGAAACATGTCAGCCAGGACGCCATTTCTATTTTTATGGAAATTACTTTTTGCCATCTGAACATGTTTTTGTAAAATTTTATATGAATTGAATAAAGATTTTTGGATTTTGATACACATGGTTGCTCGACTACACTTCGTTTTCTCCATTCTGTAAATCACTACTGTCCTACAGAAGTGCCCCGCTACCTCCCACCATGGAGGGGCAAAATCCGCTCACCCACTCCAGAGTCCTGCTTCCCGACTATATATAAGACCCTGTCATATTTTCAGAGAAACTGAAAAAGTGTGATGCCTCTTAAAAGACCGAGAGAAAAAAAAAAAAAAGTCACTTCCAAACCTAGGTGCGACAGGGAGGGGTTAAACTGTCTCTGTATCAGGTCTGTGTAATTAATCCATTAATATATATGATGTAGGTGGTTGGGTTTAAGAAACGTCCTTGACTTGAGAGACGCGTTTTGGTGACGCTGCAGGTTGCGCTGACAGGTCTGGACAGTGGTAGGCTCAACCTTTATACAGAGTTCACCAACACCTTCAGATTATCACACATCTTACGAGCTCTGGGATTACACGCAATGGATATTCACAAATCAATCTTTCCTCGCACTTGAAGTCACATGCAGTGTTGTTGAACAAGTCATCTCCCAAGCCTGAGGGAACATAATTACTGAATAGCTCACAGAGCTGACGCCGCAAAACTTCCTTCTAACGGAAAGCTAGAATCAAGAAATTCGAGTTATTTAACAGTATGTAATGCCATTAACCCTTAATAGAAGTTCTTTCTAAGAAACATTTGTCTTTTTTAAGGGCTCTCATCTTATATCAAGTAAATAATTGTTAAAGGGGTTGTCCCAAAACTGACATTTTGAATGGTGAATGCTCAACCACCCCTCCCATTCAACCAGGGGATAAGACCCTTTCTTCTCATGATATGTGGTGGTCCCAGTAGTAGAAGTGTAGTTTTCTGTCTGGTGAAGCGCAGATCCCTGCCAATGTCTGCTTTGGCACAAACAGGGACTCTAAATTAGAAACTCCACCAATAATGGCAGTCTTGGATAGAAGGGCTAAAGGACCAGGTTGATTAAATCATTACCAGGAATCCATAAGTCCCTCACCTGGCAGCAGTTCAGTAGGATGCTGCATTGAGACGCATCATGCACCGCTACTGTAGGGAAGGGGGCTCTCATCTTCTGTCTGTTGGATAGCTGTGGAATTGATGATATGTTTGCTGAAAGTTTGGAATGTTTATTTGGTCAGAATGCTGCTGCCAATAGCCTAGAGGTAAATAGGGGGTAGACTGTACCTGTGACCAGAAGAGGGGAAGGTTGAGGACAATATTTTTTTCTGTACGATGAATTCGAACCACCATTTTTTTTTTTTTTGCTGTTTTGCCTCTGATAAGAATTAGAATAAAAAGTGATCAAAGCAATAGACATTACCCAAAATGGTATAACTAAAAAGTACACCTTGCTCTACAAAAAAGACACCTATGCATGCCGTACACTAAAAATGTTACAGGTGACATAATATGGTGACTTTCAGGGAAAAAAAAAATTGCAAAGTTTTGGATTTTTGTTAATGGGTTAAAATATAAATAAAACAATCTAAAATTGGTATCCCCAGAATCGTCCCGAAACACAGAATACAGTAGACATGTTATTTTGGCTGTACAATGACTGCTACAAAAACCAAGCCCGTAACAAAGTCACACAAATGCAGTTTTCTCCAATTCTGATTTTTTTCCCCCAACTTCCCAGCACATTGTACTGAACAATAAATGGTACAATTATGCAGAACAATTTGTCCCGCGAACATTAAGCCCTCATATAGCTCTGTGAATGGAAAATTAAAAAAAGTTATAGGTTTGGAAGGCGAAAAGTCACTAGACTTCTTGTATTCTGTCTTGATCCAGTTGGTTTCTAAAGACAAATCTTTCCTTATAAGGGCCCCTTCACACGGCGTAAGCGCTCGGCTCATTCCGAGCTGTACACGCGAGCGCTTCTAAACACTTCCCATTCACTTCGACTTTACGAGCGCTCCCTTGAAGTGAATGGGAAGTTTTTAGAAGCGCTTGCGTGTACGTCTCGGAATAAGCCGAGCGCTTACGCCGTGTGAACGCGCCGCTCATTCTGACACGTAAACACGTGTCAGAGTGCGCGCAGTAAAACAGAATCCCATTGACTTCAATGGGTTCGTTCTTACGCACGCTACACATTGAACTCTATGGGAGGCTTTTTTTACCTATTGCTTTCAATGTGATCTATCCTTAGGATAGAAGATGAATATGAGATCAGTGGAGTCCCACACCCGGTTCTAACCAACTCCATGCAGTTATAACTTCATCCAGGTACATAGTGTGTATCACCCCATTAACCATTAAAAGAACAGGTTTGGTGGCCTCCAGTGTTGAAAATAGTATTGCATTTTTAGGCCTCAAACAGTAAAATTTACTGAACTAATCAAACATGAATGGGTGAGAGCCGGCGGCTCCTTGTAGTGCTCTTCCTTC
Source organism: Leptodactylus fuscus (assembly GCF_031893055.1). Classification (NCBI taxonomy): domain Eukaryota; kingdom Metazoa; phylum Chordata; class Amphibia; order Anura; family Leptodactylidae; genus Leptodactylus; species Leptodactylus fuscus. Next base: position 76,371,108 of record NC_134270.1, read on the forward strand.
CCTGTCCTCATTTATTACTTCATCATGGGTAAGCCCTACTTTGTGCTATGAATGCTGCTTGATTAACATTTTCGCGGCCTCATATGGTTCTATAAAAATCTTTTTTGAGCCAGTTTTTCAATAGTATGTGTACACACTTTATGTGATAAATTTTCTTGCTTCCTGCTCAATAATACTGTACGTATGTAGGATCGGCCACAACATGTTGCAATTTACATGAGGACTAGTGCACCATTTGGTAACTATTTCATACATGTTTGTAATAATGAATGACATTTGTGGCACTACTTGGTTCTTTGCCGTACTCTTCTTTGTATCATTACTGTGCCATTTGCATCTTATTTTTGTATAATTTTTAAATGCATTATTAATAAAATGTATACGTTTTATTTAATATTAGTCTTGGTTTCCTTGACTATAATACTTTGAGTGTTACTATACCTATTTTTGGCTATCTTATAATCTAACATGAAGCAGAATGTAGTAGTCACATCATTTGCCCAGTATTCATACTCAGTCACTCAAAATTAAAAATAAAAGAAATAAATCAAACATCACAATGAAATATTTGGCTATTTTATAAAATAGATAAATGATAAATTGATAATTCACTACAGGTTTGAACCTGTGTTTACAATCTGCTCACTCTTGTTGGGTTTTCTCTTTGTACGTGGCCTAAATTTGCCATTTTGCACTATATCTAGAGAGAACATCTCAGTGTAATATACCAGGTAACAAGGCTAACCTGTCACACACATTAAATATTGAAATTCCTAAATGTACATCCATCACGATAAGGAAAATCTTCACAATCTATCTATAGCAGCTTTGTCAGGTTAACTTGAAATATACATGGCTACTCAGTTTTCTGGTTCATATACATAAACCTTCACATTTGCTCTTCACCATTATAATAGAACCAAATCTCAACTGTAAATTTATATCTAATGTGCACCGTTATGTGGACTAATAGCTCTGAATAGATTTTTTACACTGTCATTTCAGCATACCTGGAACCACTGCACCTAGGCATTGTGCGCACTTGGAAAATCACATCAACTACAGTATTCTTGGGGCATTTTAGGTGCATTAAGACTGCTGTGGCTACTAAATTCATTGTTTGGACCTACTGAAATTGAATATTAAAAAACAGTCGCCCCCTGTTGGAAAAAGAGTGGAAAAAAAGCATTGCACTCAAGTGGTAAAACTTTCTAAGACAGTAGGCAAGCGTTACAGGATATCTACCCAAACACAGCAGCTAGCATTCTGTGCCAAGGCTTGGGGACAACTGTTGGAATTGAACTCTCTAGGTCTTCCACAGATGAAGGTGCTCATCAGAAGTGCCATATTACACTATACAACACCCCAGTGTCTGGTCTACTGCCGTGGTAGATACATCTACAATAATCTACATTTAGTTCCCCTTGTGGTGCCTATAAAGCTGTTCGTAGTCTCCCTTTTCCTTGCTCGACTTCTGCGTGGCTCGGACTTTTAATATGTGCTTTCATATTGTGAAAAGGTTTAGTCTGAATCCGTCTCCAGATCAGAAGACTCCTGTTGTTGTAGCATCCTCTGTGCAGCCTCATCTAAAGGTTCCAACCGGCCATCAGATGTTACTCCCATGGGCTGGATGATTTGTTCTCTGTATAAAAGTGAAAAAAATAATCTTATTAGAAACAGATAAGATAAGACATATTAATAGGGTCTTCCCATCATCTCTGGAACACTAACCCATTAGAAGAGCTAGGGTTCAGGCAACTGATACACCAAGTGACACAATTATATGCTCCACTATCCAGATGAAGATTAAATGAAAACGTGAGATTGTACTCCTTCTTTTATTCAAGTCCATGGGAGTTGGGCCAATTGCAGTCATCGTATAACACTTACTTACCTCCATAGAGTTGTATGGACTGCCTGTACTCAACTCCACAGGCTATAACTTAATCAGATGCTCCCAGAAGAGAGAATTTCCCCAAAAAATTGTTTCTAGAATTGTCCAATTCTTTACACTTTCTTTAAAAGGAAGGCTGTCAGAGCTGCTAGAATTGTTTTACAGCGTGTTTAAGAATAGTGGGAATCAAGGATGCAGACACATCAACCATTAAGGAGAAATAATAATCTGATATTATACATGTATAATATCAGAAGAGAGAGAACGACGTGCACAAGTGAATGAAGATTATATAAGTAGTTACTCAACTCTGTCTTGGGAGACCTCATTTCATTGTGCTCACATCTAAGTTCAGATGAGATACTGTACCTATTATGATGCACACAAAGCATTAATACTCCCCCCAGGTCCCATGAGGTCGGTGGGCATATGCTTTTCACCTTGCACTTAAAAGATTTGTGCAGGCAAAAATGGACAACCCATTTAATGTTTAAATCAGCCAGGGGCAGTGAAAAACAAAAAAAGAATTCATTCCTCACCTTTCCAGAGTGCTCTGATACCTCGTAGCGAGGTCCAGTGATAGCGTGTAGCGGAAGTCCCAGCCACACGTGACGCTGAGGCCAATTAGCGGCTTCAGCGAAGGACATGCGATGTCACTCCCTGTGACATCATGGGTCTCTTCCTGAGGCCTGCTGAGGCCGCTGATTGAATAGAAGTACCAGACCACGCTGGGAGGACACAGGAGCAGAGGACAGGCAAGTAGGATTTTAATCTTTTTTTTCCACCTACACCGGCAATTTTTTTTTTTTTTTTAATAAGCCTGGACAACCTCTTTAACTGTTATGCCGGGTTCATACGGGAGTTTTTTGGACTGCATTTTGAGGTGGAGACAGCCTCAGAAACCAGTACAAAAAACGGCTAGCTGCGACTCAATGCCGGTGCAGTGCATATAAAACACAGGCATACAGTTGCAGCATTCCACTCCGGATGGGCCCAAATGAATAGGCCTAGTCGGGAGGGAGTGTCGCGAGGTGGATGTCCACGGTTGAATCAGCGCAAAAACCGCCTTAACAAGGGGCATGATGCTTCTTTTTTCCGCGAGCAGGAAAAAAAAAAAAAAAAACGCTCACGGAAAAAAGAAAATGACCGGCTCCCATTGAAGTGAATGGATTCTGGATTCCGCATCAAAATCCGGTCCAGAAAAAAAAAAAAAACCTGTGTGAATCCAGCCTAAAAGAGATTATCTGTATAATAATTTTGATGGCCTATCCTTAGGACAGACCATCAATATTAGATCTACGGGGGTCTAACACCCGGGACCCCTGCAGACCACTGATACTAAGAAAGCGCGGATAGCAGTATTGTTTAAATACTGCAAGTTGTGCTTCCTACTTGCCGTACAAACTGTGTGTGTGGAGTGTGTGGGTACTGCAGTGCTGTCCAATTAAAAAGTATCTAAATGATACCACAATGATACCTGATCAATGTTGGAAACTGGATAACCCAATTAATACCCCAGACTAATAATTCCAATGCTGCAATTGATCCCCTGGTTCCTAATGATTGTTTTACAATAGGTGCACATGTAGTGCGCATGTCTCATGATCATTTGCTAAGATTGTTGCCTCATGCCGAGCAGTGTCAGGATACCTCCCTTCAAAAATCTAAAGCAAGGCTCAGAATTTACTAATCATGTTGAAAGTTGTAACTCTGAATTAAAAGAACTAAAATGAATCATTAGAATAACTCTTTACAATACCATAACTACAAAACCAGGTTGAAGTGTGAGACACATAAGCAACCTTATCATTACTGATGCAAAATGTGATGTAAGCAGAGAATAAACAAACTTGTATCCAAAATCCAAATACGTGCCTATTAGGCGGTCCTCATCATGACAAGGGCCCTCGCTCTACTCCACAATTTCTGCCCAAACTGATAAAATGTCAAGAACATACGACCCATTTCACCACAAGGTCATGTAACAGCAATATAATTTATGGTATCAACATCACTAATGACTAACATAAATTATGCTGTATGTGTTCATTACGGAGAGGGATAAGTAATGTATGAAATGCTTCATTTATGCAACTTTCCAACCACAACCTTCTTTCCTTTACTATCAAAGATTATTGTTCTTTAAATAACATTCACTTGCACTCAGACACCCTACAGTCATCACTGTCTCCTCTCTTCTCTCTCCTGCCCTGGCCTCTACAACCAGATTCTCAAAACCACCCTGGATAAAGTAGTACCCTTGACTGTCCAAAACTCTCAACACATTCACCAGCAACCTTGGCAAACTCCTCAACTCCTTTAGCGATGCTCAAGATGTGCTGAACGACTGTGGAGAAAATAAAACACATCAGATTTCCTTCACTGTAAGTTTATTCTCAAAGCCTATAACTCTTCCCTTCACCTTGCCAAACAAACCTAATTCACCACTGTCATCACTTCCTTCTCCTATAACCCTAAACAACACAACGGTACTGCCTTCGGTACATGGCCATGTACTTTAAGACAAAATGGACTACCTCCGTCAAGAGATATCCCAATCTCTGAGCAGTATCTGTTCCCTTCCCTCCCTTAGGCCGGGTTCACACGGAGTATTCTGGCTCGTCATTTGGTACATAGACGCCGCGGGAGGATTTGCGGGCCGTATACGCTCCCATTGTTTTCAATGGGAGCCGGTACCGTACACGCGGCGCTATTTTGCAGCCGTGACTTTACGGCGGCCGCAAAATAGCGCCACGTGTACAGTACCGGCTCCCATTGAAAACAATGGGAGCATATACAGCCCACAAATCCTCCTGCGGCGTCTACGTACCAAATGACGAGCCAGAATACTCCGTGTGAACCCGGCCTTACCCTTCACGATAACAGAGGAAGCAGTCCCCTAGCACTTTCTTCTTCTTGCCCTAATACTTGCACAAGTCATCCTATCCCATTACATCTCCTCTGGTCCCCTGCTGTTACAATTCACCTTAAGGCGCGTTCACACCTGCGCCCAATCTCCGTTTTCAGGTTTCTGCCTTCTGCAGACAGACGACGGAAACCTGGCAGACAGTGTCCGGCCGTGATCGCCTGTGAGCGTTTTGTGCTCCCCGCAGCTAAACAGTTTTTTGTTGTTTTTTTTTTGTTTTTTTTAAACAAACACAAAGTCCTGCATGTCCGACTCTGTGTCCGATTAAAAAAAAAACATTTCGCTGCGGAGAGCACAAAACGCTCATGGGCGCTCACTTTCCAAACCCATTCAAATGAATGGGTTTGAAAAATGAGTGCAGGTTTCCGTCTACTCTCCGGTTTCGGGCAGGAAACGGAAACCTGCAAAACAGAGACCGGGCGCAGATGTTAACCAGCCCTTACTAAAATTTTTAAACTTCTCTCTCTCTGTTCTGGAATCTTTTCTTCCTCCTTCAAACATGATGTCGTAACTCCACTACTGAACAATCTGTCCCTTATCCTAACTATATACATCATCCCGTAACACTGGTTTCCATTCCATCACAAAATACAATATGAAATTATCACACCCACAAATCCATCCATAGCGCTGCCCCTCCTTACATCTCATCCCTCGTCACTGTCTAGTGACCTAACCACCTTCACATTTTGCCAATGACCTTAGACTCGTCTGTTATCTGAACATCTGACTACCATCTCAAAGGCTTTCCTCGAGCTGCACCAGTATTCAGGAATGCTCCTTCTAACCTCTTGTGTTCTCCTATTTCCTCATAGATTGTAGGCTATCAGTAGCAGGGTCTTCACTCCTATTGTTTGATATGTTCATTTTTTTCACGTTGTCAAATACTGTCTGTTTATTTACCGCCAGCACTTAATAAATTAGTGGGTACATTAAGTCCAAAGCTATTCTACATGAAATGATCTGCTCACTGTCGGCAGCTGCTCTAAAATTTGGTTACTGGATGGCACTGTTGCATGTAAGCCCTTATGTTTACATGGGTCACCCAAGTCCACAATTTGGGCAAAGTCAAGGAAGACGCCTTTAGACAACATGTAGGTGAATAAACTATTTGTATTAAGCCCTTCATTTTACTTTCTCAATGTAAACAGAATATGATTTTTGACCATCTTGCACTTGGCCCTGTTACTTATTTTAAACTGCAGAAATTATAGCCACTGAACACCAACTTGCAACCATGGAATAGATATTGTAAATCTTACCGAATCTCACAATACAAAAACAGTGACTATTGTAAAGGCATCTGATATTTGCAGTTGTCGGCCACTTGCTAGCTGTAAGCATCAGTCAAAAGGAAAAAAAAATAGCAACCTGAGTAGTGGAATCCTTACCGAGATAACTTGTCAAACATGCTGACCAGCTTCATAGCCTCATACTCTTTTTGCTCCTCTGTCATCCCATCCATAGGATTGGGCTGCTTTTCTTCTACACGTCCGGTTACAGGGTTAATACTGCACAGAGGAATAAAGTCTTTGAAAACATGTATATATTATAATTCTTAAAAATAATCTTTATATGCTGAAACTGTAAAACCATCACTATATCACATGAGACTAGACCAACGTTTCACTAAGTGTGAAATCAGTCTTTAGGCCGTGTTCACACAAGGGTAATACAGGCCTCAAATAAACTGAACTGACAGCATGATAGATCCTAAGTATGTTGACAGTTGTAGTCATCAGATCCATGGCTGAGCCAGAAACTGAAGCCACAATGTGGGTGCACATGTGCACTTGTGAGAAACTGGATTTCTCAGTTCTGCTTCAGAAAACTATTACAATAGCAAATATCAAAGTTATAACTTGACAACATGACCCTTTGAGTAAGGACAGTCTCAGTTATATCTCTGAGAACTGCAGCTATTCCCTAGGAAATATCATGTTAAATTACTGAAGCCTCCATTTATTCTTCTGTGGTAGCCAACATCTTACCACTAATCCATTCTAATGATTTATGCTGTAAATACAGAGCAGTTCTATTGAAAACAATGATATATGAGCAGGGCACTCACTTAGGTTTGGCTTCCCTGTATTCTTCTGTATCAGTGTCTTCATCCTCAGAATATCGTCCTTCTCCTCGTCCGCCTGCCAGCAATCCCCGCGCAGCAAGTAAGCCTGCAGCATTACCATATCCAGTGTATTTCACAAAACGCGATACTGTATTCCAAAAGGGACAAATGACCATGTTAACAACAATCACAGGTAATATGTTATAATAGCCTCCTAAATGTCAAACACAAGTAAAAAGCTTATAAAAGGTTACCCCGTTTGTGGTTAGAGTGCCCTTTTAACACCACCCCATGACTAGAACAAACCACTTTGCTATACAGTCCCAGTTATATGGTCCTCCACAACTCACCATTTTCTTTACAAAGGACAAATAGGAATTCTGCCGCGCAATGTTTTACATCTGTGTCTACATGAGTCATCAGACGGACCAGCTTATTGCGCAGGGTATTTCCAACCTCTGGGCGGTTCTTCACATCTCGTAGAGGTGGTAACACCTGAAGGTCAGACATAGGTGGTAAAAAAAAAGTACAGTTCAAAGAGCTGCACCTTGGCAAAAGATACAGATTTACTTAAAGGGGTCGTTACTTTTGTGGAATCCCGTTTGGTTAGAAGGATTCTCTAAAAATGAGCTAAATCACATAATATCTGCTGTAATTTGTGATGAGGGGGGATAAACCAGTAAGTGTTTAACTCCCCTTCAGCACCACCTCTGAGCAAATAAAATATTGTACAATTCTGAATTACTGAAATTGATGGGAGGTATTTTTGTTTGTATTAACACTGGAAATTCATTTTAAAAAGTCAAAATTTGTGGCTCATGGTCAATTCTACACCACAAATTGTGACTTAAATTTTTACCCCTGCATGCAACCTTACTGAAAAGTAGCTGCGCCATTATTATTGAAACCCCTCCTTTCAACTGCAATCTCTCTCTGATGATGACCTGGTGACCTGTGAGGACTTACTAGTTGAATAAGGGTGGCACGTGGTTGGCTACTCTCTCACCTTAGCCCGAAGGAACTTTCTAGTCTCTCGATGGACACGTGAACTTTCAGTAAGGAGGTTCAAAACAGGAGTCAGAGTCTCTCGTAACTTGTGGCCCTACAGCAGAGACATGGAAAACAACCATTATTTTAAGAGTGTAAAACATGAAACAGGCGAACCTACTACACATATCCTATAGAAGAGAGAGCAATAGGAACAAAGAACAGACGGACAGAAGTGAAAGGTGGTGAAAAGGAGAACAGAAAAAAGGAAGAACCAGCAAACTAAACAGGGCCAGGCAATTTTGCCTAAGAATAAAAGTTTCATTTTTTTTCAAGCTTATGGGAGATTCTTAATTTTAATCATGATTTTCTTTTTTCTGCTTAAAGAGGACCTTTCACCACTTGGGGCACATGCAGTTTTATAAACTGCTAGAAAGCCGAAGAGCTATCACTGCCGGTACCGTAGCTCTTCAGTGTAACAGGCGCTGCTGTGAGGAAGGGCGTTCATGACTGACTGTCAGAAACACCCTTCTGAGGGTACCGGTACGGTACCGGCACCGATAGCTCTTCACCTGGGGCACAGATCGTGAAAGCCAACAGTGCATTGAATTCAGTGGTATATAAAACTGCATGTGCCCCAAGGGGTGAAAGGTCCTCTTTAACTAAAATAAAGTTGAGCTGGCACAAAGAGAAGGAGACACAAAAAAACCTAAAATATTAGCATTGCCCACCAACCCTGTCCAACCTCCTGTCCAGGAACTGAAGCAGAACCTCTACCGTGTCCATATTCATTCCCATATACTCCACAGAACCAAGCTCCACCTTAGGGGTCAGCAGAACATCAAGACACATCAAGGGAAGGTTCACCAGAAGATTCACGGTATGTCTGCACAAGAAGCCAGAGGACATTGAATACTGTTTATCACGTGAAAATCACAACTCTAAATTACACTATAGTGAAAAATGCTGCCAAGACTTTAACAGTCAATGACTGTATGTGAGCATATAAAGCAGAACTCACAAGAGTTATTTGAGGGGGGTCCAGTAGCTAAAACCAGTCCAAATGTTAAACTATTAGTGTAGATGTGCACCAGCAACTACGTGGTATAAGGAAATGTGTGAGTTTAGCTAGGTTATGCCACTGTTACATTTGTCAATATCTGTGTAATTTTTACGCATCTTATTATAGTGCTAACAAATCTTCCTCTGTAGGTTTTTATTATTTCATCCAGCCAGTTGAATACATTAATTCTGTATACTTTATATTCTACACACGTCAGGTGAAATCATATGTTTGAAATGGTAATAAAACAATGAATCACTTGTAACAACCCTGCATCACTAGTCAGCAGTCTCACCCATGGAATTCCTCAGTCCGGTCTTCTCCGTCACTCTGTCTAAGTAAGCAGTGCCTAAGAATGGCTGCCAGATGGCGATAGAGAGCTGCGTCTTCCTATAATCATTGGGGGGGGGGGGGGAAAAACATGATAAAACAAATTGATCATAGAGAAAGTAAATAGATAACTAGATAGTAATACCAGCTTACAAACAGGGCTTTATCTGGTTTAATTGTCCTCTATATCATTAAAAAAAAAAAAAAAAAAAAAAAAACCATGACGTTAATGGCATGGTCTCTTTACAGACCATCCCATCCTCTGCTTATCAGGCATGTTCTCACTCTGACAAACAGTCGATTGTACCAAGGCGATCTGTGCCAGCCTGGCATTTCCCCTTTAATGGTCACAGCAGTGAGACTGTAGGACTTGGGACCTGACTTGGAACCTCTCTCTAGCCAGACAGTCTTTTAAACAGAAGTGGCTCAGACTAGATGGGCCTCTCCTTTTTTTTTTTTTTAGTAAGTTTTGTGTATCATTTAGTTTTTGCCAGCTTAAGGACGCATTACCCAGCATGACCAGCTCAGATCTTTTATTAGGGAACAGGTAGCTTAGTAAAGTAATCATGTGACTGAAATTCTCAATAGCTATGGTGCAGCTTATGTGAAGTGAGCGGCCAAAGTACACGATCTGGGAGAAGAATTCCTATTTCACATGACTGCAAACAGGGAAACAAAACAGAAACCTTGAATGCAAATAGGAACTCCGAAATACTGGGGCACATTTAATAAATGAGACTAATTTATGGCTTCTCATTTCTTATTTACTTGTCTATATTTTAGACACATTTATTATCAAACTGCATTATGTACACCTTGTAAATCTAAAAATCTGCCTATAATGTACTTTATATCATAAAGACACTGTCATTTCGACACTTCTGATTTTTAGTGCATTTCTTGCTCACTGTTGCACATTCTTATATCCAAGCAGCAGTTTTTCGTTGATACAATTAAATATTAATACATGTACATTTTTAACTAACTTACCAGCATTATCAAATCTGCATTAAAAGGAAACCTTTCCATAAAACTTAACATTTCTCATTTTGGCACAATTTTTTGCGGCATCTTTTTGGCGCTGCAATCACACTGCAGCTGCAAATACATTGAATGTGGGCCTGGTTTTCTAAAGATATATTTGTTTCTATTCATCTCCAAAAGAACAGGAAGGGGTTAAAAATTGCACTAAATAATCACATACACTATTCTGAATTAAAGGGAGTTTACCACCACCAAAACCAGCGTTAAACCAGGTAGTGCAGTAGCGAACATATCTTACTTGTCAATGTACAATTTCACTGCTAAGAAATTAAACTTTTATTCCATATGCAAATGAGCCGCTTGGTGCACCAGGGAAAGGGCCAATCCTGCCAGAGCACCCATTTTCACCATTGTGGTCACTAATCACTGCTCATGGGACATGTCAGTCTGTGTTTGGGTGCAGCACTGTATGGCGACTATATAAGAGAATAGGTGCTCCTGCAGTTCTGGCAACACCCTGAGTGCACCAAACAGCTCCTATTAATGCAGATTTTGCAGTTGCCGATAGCAGAAAAAAGAACGCTAGTGGTCTCCATAGAGCACCATTGTAAAGGGGCGGATTATGACGTGGATTTCACTGTCAAAATCCACCCCTTTAGCCACGTGTGAACTAGCCCTAAGAATTTTTTGTATGTGCAGTTTTGAGCGCTGTAACATTTTTCTCATATGTCTCATTCAACTAATTTTTCATTTTCTTTTCGGGGATAGATATGGTTTTAATTTTATATTGTTTTTATTTTTGTATGTATTTAATTTTTTTTTATATTCAGGAAAATAAAGACAAAATAGAAGGGAAATTGTATCTGGTTTTCACTTTTCTTTTTTTTATTTAATAGCACAAAGTTTTTCCTCTCCGTTACAGTAATTTTTATTTTGTATGGTGTCGTCAGGGGTGGGGCTATAACCTTTAATAACGGCGTTTTATTGGCGTATTATTATTTTATTTACTTTAAAAAAAAAAATATATATATATATATATATATATATATATATATATTTATTTATTTATTTATTTATTTTTCAGACTGTTTCCCCATAAAGAAACCTTTGGGAACATCTGATCACTTTTTTTTTGTATTAGTGACTGATTTCCTTGCAACTGGGGCTGGTACATTTAGCCTCAGTTGCAGGAGGAACACAGCCTCCTGCACACTACTGTACAGTTTATAGAGCTGATCTGGGTCCTGTAGTCCAGCAGTTCTTGTAACTCGCTGAGCCCGCTGGATCACGGTACCACCGGGTCAGAGGGTGGCCTCATCATGGCGGCTCCCAATAGCTGTGTATACAGCGCTCATTGAACGCTGTATACACAGCGATCAAGTAGGCAGGGAAGGTAATAAACCTTCCCTGCCTTCTCTCTGGGAGCTCCGGCTGAAGTTACAGCCGACTCCGTTTCAGAAGCTGCACGATCTCCGTGCAGCTGCTGTGTTCTGATTGGACGTACTGGTCCGTCCTGTCAGAACAAGGCAACCACCTTCCGTACGTATATAACCTATGGGCTGTCTGGAAGTGATTAAACATTTATTTCAATAAAATACTCATATTCTTCATTAACCCCTTATTGCATGGAAAGCCTTAACATTAAGCATTACGCTTTAAACATACATCACTGCACAAGCTCCAAAGCTGTGCACAAGTGATCACTACCGAAAGTCAGTGGTGACCGATAAATGGAAAACCACTGATCACAGCCATTTACCAGTGTAATTGCAACAGCAGTATCCAACGGCAGACAGGGATCTAATAAGAGCCCCCAGACCAGAGTTATGGTCTAGAAGTGTCTGTCAGTATAACACTTTATTTAAAAAAAAAAAAAAAAAGGGAAAACAACTCTCCCAATGAACCTTTATAAATCAGAAGAAAAAACTTAAGTCATGGATCTCTGAATAAGATTTGATTTGCACCTGTTATGAGCTTTCAATCTTCTCCTGGTTTTGGTTCAAACACTGAAGGAAGTCACTGAACAATACAATCTGAATGAGATCTAACTCTGTCAGCACTGCCTGGACAACGTCATGCTTGTAGGGACACTCTATAGTGCTGTAATGCCCAGTTGTCAACCTATTCCTAGACTTCCAGGAGGAATAACAGAGGGACAATGTTGAGTTCCAACAAAAGATATATAGTATATCTTCCGGATCACATATATTTTTTAACTACATTCACACTCCACCGGGAAACCCATTACTTCAGAGGAACAGGAAAAAAGTGAACGATAATGGAACATGGAAAATAGCAGACATGAACAGAGCCCAAGGAACTATCATGAGGTCCACTGGGTGTCCATTTTTTTTGACTGGGAAAAAAAATGTGAGGGAAGCCTTTCACTGTGACTACCAGCTGGCAATCCTTATAATTTAGACTATTAGATGGCCGTACCTTAATGGATAATCTCATAATATCTACACTTAGAAAGTTTCCCCAGTCTTGCTAGAATGGAGCTCTGCTGACCTCTTATAAGAGCTTTTAATATATTTCATTCAGCCTGCAAGGCTCTCATTAATAGGAGAGATTATGACAGTAATTACTGTGAATTGCTCTGGGTAATTTCCAGATAATTAAGTCTGAGAAGTGAAAGAAAACAGAGCTATCATAGCGGTGGTATAGCAGGCCATCTACTATATCATCCGTCATGGAGGTATAACATTATCTACTAATGGCCCCTGACCAACTTGCTGTCCGTGACTGGGAACGCTCTAGTTTAGGACCAGAGCCTGGGCGCCTGAACAGATGTAATACTTTCACAGCTGGGGGTATGATACAATGGTAGGCCATCTGCTGTAAGCTAAATACATCCGCAACACAAGTTTTCTATGTATCATTACAGGAAAAATTAAGCTTCAGGCTGCTTGGGTCACAGATGATTGTCTAAATCAGGGGTAGGGAACCTTTGGCTCTCCAGCTGCTGTGAAACTACAACTCCCAGCATGCTCCATTCACTTCCATGGGAGTTCCCAGAACAGCAGAGCCAGTATGCCTGCTGGGAGTTGTAGTTTTGCAACAGCTGGAGAGCCATACGTTCCCTACCCCTGGTCTAGATGGATACAAATGTTACAAACCCTCAACTGTGGCACTTGGTACACACTAGTGCTACCTCAATGTGGTTCTTATCCAATGGAGGATCAGAACAACGGGGAGGCAGACCACTAAAATAGCGGTTACACACATTGTATATACATCTATAATGGGGTCTGTAAGGTGTTTGTCGTTTTAAAACAAAAATCAGTAGAGGAAAAAGTCCTCAGTGTGGGATTTTTTACTCTGCAATCTTCAAGCAGACACTGCAATCGAGTCTCCAATGAAGATTTTTTTTGGCGAATTACAGGAGCTTTGCAGCTTCTGTCTAACCACGGCTGTCAGCAGAAAGAGTCGTAGTCAGAGCTGAAGTCAGAGATGGGCTGTGGAAAAATAGAGAAGCAAGAGTAGACACTTCTGCCAATGAGAATTGAAACATTATTTATTTTCTTTGCACAACTCAGATTTTAAATATTGTAAGAGAGTGAAGGGTATGGTCTGGTAAGACAAGTTTATTCCAGCCAGGCACCTAAAGGGTGTGTGGTAAAGATTCACACCAGGGAGGTCAGCTGACTAATCAGGCCCTAATAACAGTCTGTGTGTGAAGACTAGCAGTGTGACACCACAATGACAGAGTTGAACTGTCCAGACCGGACCTCCAAAGCAGGTACTGTACCACCCGTTGTTGTAGCCAAAGTGGGAGACTGGTAGCCAGTCTTCTGTATAGTCAGGGAAAAGTTTCCTTACGTATAAGTTAGTTTCTCAGCCAAGAAGGGTTTTGTTTTGCTTATCCTGTGGCTTTGCAAAAGCAGTGTATGTGAATAAAGCCTGAACTTGTGTGCAATCCAGTGTCTGTGTCCCTGTTTCCTGCACTACTACAGGCATCTACCTGAGCGATTCCCCACAATATGCACTTAAATCCATAAAAAAGAGAGAAAAAAAAAAATCTTAAAAATATTGAATATGAAGTGACACATAATAAAATTGCTGTTGTCCAACCATTTGTGGTTGTCAGAATCTGCTTTATCTGTCACAATGCTGGGGGTTCAGAAAGACGCACCTTGTTGAATACTATATTATGTGGGGGGGGACTGCAAACTACAATGGGGTTTACAGGGGAATTCCACTGCAATTCTGAATGGCAGGTTTCTTAAAAGAGGTTTCCCATCATATGCCTCTATGGCATAAATCTCTTATTTTATGTTTTTTTTTTAATAATGGAGTTTTTCAGGAATGGAATAGATGTCCCATTATCAGGTTGGTCAGAGTCTGACTCTCATAGTTTACGTCCAAATGTCTACTTGCCTTCTACTTGGTAGTGCCGCGCAGGGTATTGTAGCACTGTCCCATTTTATTTAAAGAGATCACTTTTGGAATTATATTATATAGCTGTATGTGTTATTACTCAACCTGTTTTTCTATCTAATGTACACCTAAAAGGGGTTTCCCACTATATACATTTCTCTCCTATGGCTCTGCATCATAAGAATTGGGGTCTACAAGTGTGCCTGAGTGACCCATGCGAATGCAGGGGGTGATGCTAATCTGCCTCAAGAGTTGTGTGAACTTAGCCTAACAGTCTATAAATGTTAGGAGTTAGAAAGCATTCTAATAGCTCATATTCATAAGGGGTTCCATGCAGTTAATGTAAAGTGCTGCCCAACAGTCTTAAAGGAAACTATCCTTATTACATGGCCCCATGTTTAGTATGAAACCCTAGGTAGATGGGAAACAAGGCATGGCCGTGTTCAGAGGAAAACAATGGGGCAAAAGAAAGGCAAGAGAATAGAGAGATACCGAGCACACTTATAGTGTAGATGGTCTATTATAAATATATAGATGAATTATCTGGTGTTTATGAAAAGAACTCAGGACCTGGTGGCCTCTCACCTGATCGGGTTGTGACTCCGTTCAAAAAGAAAGGCAAGGGATGACATTATTTACAGTATAGAATTAACACAAGCCATAAACAAGCAAACACAATGGTCAATAGCAGCGGTGATCACCATTCAACAACATTCCTTTTACCATGCTGGAAAGTTCAGAAGGCACCTTCCATGTATGACCAGTATTACAGTTACAAAAGAGAAGGAACCGCATTTCGAACATGCAGGTCTACAAACCTCATCAACTTCTCTGCGGCTGATATCAAAGGTGATGTTGAAGAGAGTCTTTAGGATTTCCATCACTCTTTCAGTTTCCTCTTTGCCCAAAGGTGATGCTAGACGATCCGTTACCACCTCATAGATGTCAGACCATTTCAAAGCCAGAGTGCTTTCCAGGGCATCGGTTAGAAGACTAACACCTCTCAACTCACGAGCAAGCTGTCTCCGTACATCGACTCTGAGAGCTGTGAGAAGGAAGAGCAGGCGTAGGTCGAAGAATTTGCTCTCATGAGATGACCTGGTCTCGTTGTAAAGCTTGAGACGGCGAGCTAAGCCGCACACCAGACGTAACTCTGTGGCCATTTCTTGGGCCTCAACACTGTTGTATACAATATTACAAAGACCTTTCAGAGCTTCCACTGCACTCTCGCTGTCTGGGATACGAGGCACCTCCACCTCATCAGAGTAGTCCAAACCCGCATATCTGGCCAAGATCTGCATTGCGGAGTGGCTTGTGAAAGGGGCTAATCCATATTTGTCTCGGGAAAGAATGCGAATGGTTTCTAGACAGACTAGCTGGCAGGAAGGCTGCAGATCTCGCTCCAGGAACTTGATCACCACTTCTCCAAGTTTCTAGATGCACAAAAAAAGAAAAAAAAAAAAAAGCAGAGTGAGGTGAGCAAGAGAGAGAGATAAAAAAAAAACATCTTAAAAGGTTACTATAGAATTGTATGTCATGGATCATAATTTATGAAAGGATAAAAGACACAAATCTATAGGTACCAATTCAAAATACAAACGTAAAGAATCTTCTAAGGTTGGAGTCAGTTGCACTAAGGGGGCATTAAAACCACACCACTACGTCATACAAGACTTCTAAGGCTACGGACACACTGCTGGTTTGGGCGTCACAAACTTTATTAAACAATTGGAACGTATTTTATATAAATAAAAACAGAGGGACTGTCAATAGTTAAACCCATTACAAGGCCTTAGATACACAACCGTGTGCATTGTCATTGTGTTAGTCATGTTTTTCACAGCCAGCACACTGACCCATAATATTATATTGCTCCATATACACGCAGGTTATCACAGGCTCATCTGTGGAGCCATGAGCCTGGGCTCACTGAATTAAATTAATTATTCTGGGTGCCAGCCAGACCCGGCTCATGCACACAATAATGTAATACCTTGTCTATGGTATCCATTCTTTATCCAAAACTTTTTAAATGGAATCTTTAAACAATCAATAGTTTTCCATTTTCCGAATCTCACCTGTCGCAGTTTGACATCCTGATCTTCTGAATAATCCGAGTCATAGTCAGAGTCTGACTTAGGGACCCAGTCCCGGAATTTCTTTTTCCTGAACTATAGGTATGAATGAGGGTGAAAATGTAGATGAACAAAGTGGATTCAGGCAAGGGAGCAGCAACAATAGGCATCAGGTAATGCGTCTATAATGGAGGAGAGCATCCATAGATCTACTACAACCCCCATAGCTTTGCAGGGGCCTGGGAAATGAAGGGACAAGCATAGTGGACGTTACCTACGGCAATGCTGGCTTTGACATCCACAGAACCAGTCACAAGTAATTCTACCATGCATTAAAGAAGCACTTCAGCATTTCCTATATAGTGCCACAAAGGCTAATATTAAAAGGGGCTTTTCAGCCCCAAAAAGATTTTTCCTACTGATGACCTATCCACAGCATAGGCCATTCATATGTGATCTGTGGACATAGATCAGCTGTTGCAAAACACTCTGCATGGCGGAGATTGCCAGTGGATGGGCAGCGCGTCTTCTATTCAAGTATCAGAAGTGGCACAGCCCCATCCCACTGCATAGTGGTGCTCCTATTAGATGAATAAGAGTGGTGCTGCATGTTCACTAGTAGCTTTCGGCTCCCAGAGGCTGCTGCAACTGCTGATCTGTACAGAGATGAACCCTCTGTGGATAGGCCATCAGTATGAAAACTCAATATGGTTCTGGAAATCCCCCTTCAAGGAGTAATGAATAATATAGAAGCTCCTGTGTATGCCTTCTATCCCCTAATTCACACATAAGAGTCTCTGTGTTTCTTATATGATGAGATTTTAGCTGGTCTTCCCTGCCTAATGCTGTTTATAGGTGTCATCCCTGTCACCTCTGACAAGCACAAGGCAGGAGAAAGAAGTGTGGAGTTGCACCTCATAGAGATACATAGGAGATTCTGCACACAGCACACACAAACAGTAGTGAAAGATGGTGTTAAGGCAGCTTTAGAGCTCTGCAGCTAATCATTTTAACAACTCACTATATCACTACACTGCTTCCATAAATAAGGCAGAAATTACATGTTTACATGTGGGTAAAAAATATGCAAATCTATTCTCCTGGATGGAATTAGGAGAACAGAGTGCACTCTGTACACCACCCTATAGAGGGCAGCATCCTTAACATCATGAACGACTCGGTTATAAAGTCTTTTAATCATGATGTGGATTTAATTGCCAAATCAGTATTTCTGTCCCAAAAGGAACAGATTCCCAGCTATGGACAGCGCTCTTTCGGCCTATTGGGCCATCCTCAGCATAGCGTATGGATACTGATTTCGCAGAGTGAGAGACTATAGACCAGGGTCAGGGGACACTCGTCCACATTAGGGAGAGTGTGTGTTCCATAGCTGGGAATCTGTTTCTTTTGGGACAGAAATACTGATTTGGCAATTAAATCCACATCATGATTAAAAGACTTTATAACTGAGTCGTTCATGATGTTAAGGATGCCGCCCTCTATAGGGTGGTGTACAGAGTGCACTCTGTTCTCCTAATTCCATCCAGGAGAATAGATTTGCATATTTTTTACCCATAATCCCTAGCGGAGCAAGAATGACTTGTAAGTCTCCGTACTGCCTATGTAGGCACACGCTCTCCCTAATGTGGACAAGTGTCCCCTGACCCATGTTTACATGTGTAATAACACTCTAAAGAATATATTTGGGGAAACATGGGAAAGAGAAAGGCAAGTATCTGTGAGCTGATAGAAAGGATTTAATAGGTAAAGAATGCTGTAGTTAATAGGAAGTACACAACTGCCCATAATGAAATGAATCAGAATGTATAGACGCAACTGGTCCAGGTTGAAACAAATTTCACTATTACTGGTTAGTTACCATTATGTACAAAAACATTTACTGTTTACTAAGTGCTACTTTACTACATCGGTGTTACGCTAGGTTCACACCTGCATTCAGGTTTCCATTTGGAGGGGGGGGGGGGTTGCCCAAACGAAAACCTAATTCACTTAAAAAAGCGGTTACCTGTGGACCCTATAGACTTTAATAGGGTCACCAGATTTCCACTTGAAAAGGGAAAAAACTGCGGAGAGAAAAGCGCTCCTTGCAGCCTTTTTGTCTCCGTATTTTTCAAGCAGAGAGGGTGTGAACCCAGCCTTATATGAAGGTGGTATTCCCACCTGGGACAGTCATAGCATATCAATGGTATATGCTACCCATTTCCAATAAATGCTGGTCCCTTCTGTGGGTCTACTGGCCGCAGTAACTTCAGTTTGCAAGCACGGCTGCCTCTTTTTTCCATTAATTGCTATGGGACTTTTGGAAATAGCCAAGTAAGTAGATCTGCCATAAACATCCCAAGTTAGGAATATCCCTTTAATAGTCCTCACCAGCTTCTTTGTATCATTCTGTTTTACCTTGAGATATTACCATACATTAGATTTTTATCCACTGCTCAACTGATTCTTAAATTCTATGACTTAACCTTTTACTTTTATGCAAAGCTCAGAGTTTTTCTGCAGGTGAATTTCTGCAGAAATTCACCAAAAAAAAAATAAATAATAAAAAAAAACAAAAAAACACCTGCCAACTATCCTAGTCATTTCTATTGCAGAAAGTAGATATTTTTTTCAGCTAGTGAAAAAACAAGCACCGTGACCTATCAGACCGATTCCGCCTTATAAAGTCCTTTGAAATGAATGAAAAGAAACTTTTTTTTTGCAGAGGTCTTTGTAAAAACTGCTCCAAAAAGTGTCAGCATTTTTTTTCTGCCTTCCATTCATTTCAAAGGGGTTTGCAAGGCAGAATCAGCCTGAAGACAGGTCATGACACTTCTTTTTACTTTAACTGAAAAAAATCCTGACCCCCTGAGATGGATTTTGTAAAATCTCTGAGTGAATGTACCAGTAGTTAAAAGAATTAAATAATGTCAGTCTTTTAACCTAAGTAGGCTCAGAAGATCCTCTACCACTGCTTCATCTGAAGATGGAGAACAATGAAGCTAGATGGAGGGGGGATCCTCATATATAATACCACAAATCCAAATATAAATACAACATACAGACATCAATAAAAAAAATTTCATCATTTGAAACGTCAGCCTGACTCCTGGCATCCCTATCAATTGGTAGATTGAACAAGCCTTTTCAGCTGAAACCCATTCCAACGAATAAGATTGGCCTGGAATACCAGAAATTGCTACTACCAAAACATATAGCTACCACCAAATGTGGACGGGGTGCCCTTCGGAGTGCTCCAGCCCCTTTAGTCAGCTGATCATTGAGGGGTGGCATCAATAACAGAAAGTAACTTTAAGCAACTAATTTTAATAGGTACCCTCCAGACACACCAGGTGCAATAACTAAAAATATAAAAGAAAATGCTGCCCCTGGGAATAAGCTGATGATTGACAGAAATAAAGAACTAGTCCATTCACATTTCAATTGGCAGTATATTCTAGAGCAACAGGGTATCTCTACTACTTCATAACATTGCCACTGTATGAAAGCTGGAATCTAGTCTATGCACGGTCACAAGCTGTAAATCTGAGATATACATGATCCCAGCTGGAACCTAGTGTATGCACGATCACAAACTGTAAGTCTGAGATATACATAATCCCACCTGGAACCAAGTGTATGCATGAGTGTGACCATACTAGTCACCTCATATGGATATCCCATTCCAATTCACAAACCTTTGTGTCCAGCACAAAATAAACCCTTTCTGGGTGGTTATGATACAAATCAAAATTATGATTGAATGTTTTACCTCGATTACAATTAATAAGATAAGATAATAGTCCCACCATGGGGAAGTTCAGGGTGTTACAGCAGCATGGATAATACAGTAATATATTACATAAAAGAACACATACAAGCTCAGAATAGCAGATAAGAAAAGATACTAGGAGTCATAGCAACTAAGAAGAAAAGAATGACTTCAGGATCATTTAGTTCTCTGTGTGAAGTGATCTCCGCTTAGCCTGATGTAGATTATATAGCCTGACTGCGGTTGGGAGTAAGGACCTCCGATAGCTCCTTCTCACGCTTGGGGTGAAGCAGTTGGTCACTGACAGTACTGCCCGGTGCTATCATGTTCTCATACATGAGGTGGGATTTGTTCTCCAGCATGGAGCTGACCATGGACAGAATCCTTCTGTCACCCACCACCTGTACTGGGTCCAGGGGGCTCCCCAGGACAGAGCTGACCCTTCTAATCAGTCTGTCAAGCCTATTTCTGTCCCTGGTTGACATGCTAATCCCCCAGCAGGCCACTCCGAAGAAGATGTCTGATGCTACCACAAAAAGGCCCTAAGAAGTGGTCTCTGGATTCCAAAGGCCCTCAGCCTCCTGAGCAGGTAGAGTCTGCTGTGACCCTTTCTGTGCAGCACATCCAGGTGATCAGCCCAGTCCAGATTATTATTGAGAAGCACGCCCAGGTACTTATAGCTCTTGACTACCTCAATTATTTTAGGACACGTAATGCAAAGTCACTGAATTTAGGTTTTGGTTATTCACATATCTGCAATCCTGACTGGATAGTGAACAGTTAGCAAGATATCCAATGGCAGTGTAAGACAGGATGGTATGGATGCAAAATAAATGAAATAATTGAGGTCAGCAAGTTCACAACAATTAACTGAGCTTTTGATTTATTTATTTTTCAATTAATTTCACAGCCCTAAAAAAAAAAAAATTATTAAATTCTACACATAAGGTAAAGGACGGTTCTAATTTTAAGTTCGTAGACCTACAATGCAGTGCGCAGTGCGTACTAAAGGCCATGTGGTAACAAATGCATATAGTGAAATGTTAATCATAGTTGAAGGCTGAGTTTTTGCTGCTTCTTTGACCTCCATCTATATTTGACCAGTGAATGAATGTTCCTTGTACATAACAACGAATTTGACTTGAGCCAATTCTTCAGCTGACGCACATTTTGCATTGCCAAGGGATACATAACTCCACCTTTCCAACCCCAGGGATAACCACGATGACGCTACTTTGTGATCACGGAGGAGTCTTCACAGGCAGAATCAGCCAGAATAAAACAAAGAGCGTCTATTCCATTCTATTTCATCAGCAGCAGTCCATTGCCATGTGATACAATGGCGTGATATCCAAACATATTTTTATGAAATTACTTAAGGCTAAGGCCCCATGTGGCATCCAGCAGAAACACATCACAGTTCCTCCCGCAGCGCAAAATTTTCCACAGCGTGTATTTTAATGCAAAGTGGGGATGAGATTTGCTGTGATTGTAAAATGCAGTGAGTAAACCACCGCGGTTACGCCACGTGGGGCCCTGGCTTAAAGGTGTTCCCTAGAATGCAAAATCCGCATTTGTGCCTAAAGTATACTGCATCAAAGTAACCCATAAGCAAGTCAAATATACTGTAGAAACCCATGCTGAGAGAAAGCACTAAAAAACATCACCACACCGCATTACGATCACCTGTTTTCAGAAGGCTGTTTACATAGAGTCAAAGTAGCAAGGGGAAAAAAAAGACTGATCTGTATCTCTGTCCATGGGGCATACCACAATTTTATGTTCCAAACCTGGATGTGAATGCCAGCTTTTTGTATTTGCTAGACCTGCAGATTTCGACCTGTTGACCCCTAATGAGTATGGGAATCTCCCGATTCTCCACCAAGTTGGGGGAAATAAGAATCAGGCAATTTAATTTTCTGAGGTCATTCCTTTAGCTTTTGGGGAGATATGTTGCGAGAAGGGTAGACACAGGCCGAACAGTGAGGGGAAAAGCCATTAGATAAGAAGCTCACCACTTCCCGCTGCTCTTTCTAATCATTCTCATCTCTGTTCCTGATAAGGAGGAAAGCGTCACAGAGAGGTAAGGTGCTGATGGCATAATGGCTTCTGACCTCACCGCTTCTCTATAAGATGTCTACCTTTCACGGTTATAAATGCTGTTGCCCATGCTGGCCTTTCTCTTTAAAGTGAACCTGTCATAACGCAGCATATTCTGCAAGCAGCCGTATAAGAGCAGAAGACGCTTAGTGGAAAAAGATTCAGTATAATCTGTCAGTAATCCATTGAAATCTCTGCTTTTTGTATGTTGAGAAGTCAAGGAGGCAGTCCTATCAGTGACTGACAGACTTCCCTATATGACTGTGCAGAGAAGTCTGTCAGTCACTTATAGGACCGCATCCTTGATGTCTCAGTATAGAATTAGCAGAAGTAAAAGCATCTTGACCTTCTAGGTCACTTACAGTCAGGGAAACTTACTTATGGAAGATGTCTCTTCTGTGTCTAGAAATGCAAGGCAAATATCTCTTCTCCATTACTCATTTTGGGGTGTTTTTATATGCTGTATGACATGCATGTATATAGTTTTGCAAAGTGTATATATCAGCATCTTCTGTGTATCTGGACTATTCCTTACAATACGCCCTTTTGTTTTTTCATGAACGGGTTCAGCCTGATGAATAGATTGGTCACCCAAAACACTATAGCACTATAACATAAGCAGTGATTGATGCAATTGGTAATCGAATAGAGAACATCCCATCGAAGCAAATTATGTGTTGTTACTCTATGATCTATTGATCCTGTGGGAGGGTGGCGGTCCCCAAATAAATGTGTACCCTTGCTAAAGAAACAGTGTGCTGCCTGCTGTATAAATAAATGAACAACACGACAAGTCATACTGAATCTTTTTCCGCAAAACCATATATCCAACTGTCCAGTATACTAAACCACCCGCAGATTACACTGCATTGTTCAATGTGACAGGTTCCCTTACTAAAGCATCTGACAAGGCACCCTCCATACCTGTGCTGTTAGGTTAGGTACTGCAGCTAACCAGCATTCTTCCAGATAGACAAGCATAGTTATATCCTGGAAAACCCCGTTAAAGCAACCCTCCAGCACATCATGAAAATTTCCCAATAAATTCATATTACATTGTTAAATTACATGGGGACCTCTTTTATTCTTTCTCATACAGTTCCTTCGTTCCCCAGTCTCCACGTTATTTCTGTAAAATTACACTTCCCCCCGCTAAAGGATGAACTAGCTGAAAGGAGGAGAGGTGTCTTAAACTACTAAGCTGGTGGCCATTTTACAGAAATGGAGAGGGGACTGGCAATTCATAGGAACTGTGCCAGGATGATTTAACGCGGACCTCCAATTATAAAACCACTTTCCTTAAATTAATGGAATTCATTCAAATTCGTAAAATATCGTACTATAGAAATCCAATTCATTCTCCACTTATTAAGCTGCTCTCCCCTTCCTTATCTTCAGTCTGTATGCTTATAAAGCGTTTCTCTCTATATCCAGCCCAAAAACAGAACTCTACGGAGATGGGAGGGGAAGGAGAAGGCTGGTAATTGATTTATTTCTTCATTCTGTGTAATTGTAGAGTCTTATCGTAAAACAGTGTTAGAAGAGCTTCCACACTGGTAGTATGGCAGTCCATAAGTATTTTCCTCTTTCCATTGAAATCTATGTAAAAAGTAATTCAGTTTATAAATGGAGAAGGAGACATTGACTAAAGTCTATGTACACCTTTGTGGTTTTCAAAAATGACCGCTTTATATTTATAAGTGGCTGAAAACATTGTAAAATAGGATTTTATTAGAAATGGTGTTTGCTTTTCCTTTGCAGTCTTCACTTGCTCTCATACAGTGCAAGCTGCTCTTTACCCTTTTCAGACAGATCTCTGATCTCTAACCTTCTGTTAGTGTTATCTCTGTTGTCCTAAGTGCTCATTAACACTACTAAATAAGTGGAAATCTTACCTAATAGATTGATTCTTAACTCTTAGCTATTTTAATATAAAGAAGCTATTAACCATACACATGATTGCCGAAGGATTATTGGCCCCAAATAACACAAACAGAAATGTCTACAGATGCCAAGATTGAATCCTGCATCATTTTTTAAAAGTTCTTCATTTCATTCACATATATCTCTGTATGACATGCAATTCAGCCAAACATACCGCTTCACATACATATCTTATGCCTCCACGTAGAGGCTTGCATAGCTCTAAGAGTAAGTGCAGTCTACTCCTAGACTATTGCATTATGTTACCTCCTCCAGCTCCTGGCGCTGCAATTCAATGATTAGACATAGAAAAGTAAATCCAATAAGTAAAGGAAAAAAGTTAGGGGGGGGGGGGGGTTGAGTAATATAAAAATATGACAAGAGTACAACAATGCCACACAAGATACTGTGAACTTTGACCACTAGTAGAAAGGCAGACAATACAACAGGGAAGTCAAGTGATAAATATCTTATTAGAGGTACAGTATGACCACATAGCATAGCAGCCTATAGGTTTAAGATCTATACAATGATCTGTAATATGACCATGTTCATGGGCCCTAATAGGGGTTTTAACCAAATTGAAATTTAACTCTTATAGGAGATAAGTGTCTTACCCTGGGGTCTGATTGTTGGGACCCCAGTGACTATGACGACAAGGATCACCACCATCTAAACAGTCTCTACCCTCACCTTCTGTCTCTATCCCTCTTCCCTCATAGATTGTAAGTAGAGATGAGCGAGTAGTGAAATATTCGAATATTCGAAATTCGATTCTAGTAGACCTCAATATTCGAGTATTCGTTCAAATATCGAATCCCATTATAGTCTACGGGAAAAACATGGCCAATTCAGGGAAACCAAATTCAACCAATTGGAGTCACGAAGTCCACGATGACACCTCCGGAAATGATGCCAACACCTCTGGAATGCAACTGGGACAGCAGGGGAAGCATGCCTGGGGGCATCTAACACACCCAAGTCCCAGTATTATTATTATTATTATTATTATTATTATTGCTGCTGATTTAGCTAGCCAATGACTGTATACGTTTTTTTCCCAATGCCTATGTTTTCCTACTTCCTTTCCCACCTCTCTTGCATAGTTATTGGTGTAAAAAAGCGCCAGTGAAGATGAGAGGGAAATAGAATTTTTACTGCGTTTACCGCGTAGTATTCGACCGAGTACGGGCATTTCGAATACCGTAGTATTCGATCAAATACCTACTCGATCGAATACTACTCACTCATCTCTAATTGTAAGCCCCTGCAGGCAGGGCCCCCTATCCCACTGTGCCAGTCGGTCATTGTTAGTATTATAACTGTTTTGCGTACTGTATGTAAACCTTCAAATGTAAAGCACCATGGAATTAATGGTTCTATATAAATAAACAATAATAATAATAATAGCATATCACTAGAATATGACATTACTTTGTGATCGTGGGGGTTTAACCTCTGGAATTCCCACGAACCTTAAAGTTGCAGGAACTGCAGCTGATCTGTAGTAACCTGGTATGGCCAGATGTCAGGCCCACATTGTTATCATGTTGATCACCCATCCTTGGGATAGGTCATGAATATGTTTAGCCAGAAAACCCCTTTAATGCAAAAGGTATGTGTAAGTAGTTACAGAAAACACCCTACAGTGGAGGGGAAATGTCCCGTAAACACTTCTCACCTTTCTCTGCTCTCTCTGCTCCGCATTGAAGAAGAAACACTGGGAATTCTGTAAGAGAATAAAGAAAACATTAAAAAGAACTTTAAAAAAAAGTAGATCATTGACATTTCATATTAACCTTTAATAGATTTTTCCCACTAAGATAAAAATAGCTTGAGAAGATGGCCAAAAAATGTTGCCGTCTGTCAAAGTCATTTTTGAAAAAAAGCCCCGTTCTAAAATGATGGTATTACTTGTGTTCCATACCCATTTTGTTTAAAAGACACAAATTAGTGCTTGCTTTAATGGGGTCAGGCTGAAACTAACTAACAGAATATACTTCCTTGTCTATTCGGCTGAGGATCCAGCAGGTAGTCTCCTTTCGGGTCCCTGGTGTTCCTGTCTCTTGGTGCACACAGCAGTGTGTCAGCCAGTCAGCACACCAACGCTCAGCCACTGAATGGAAAGTCTATGTGGGAACCCCAGCCAAATAAACAGGCAAGTATATACCATTCGGTATTTTAAGCTTCCCTGTTTAATAAATAAAAAGATAGACTTGGAACACTCATTCAAGTGGTCATACATGCACAGTTCTTTGCATTGCCTGCACTGCTCTGTGCCACCATCTTCCAGGCCTTCTAGGTTTCATCTTTATTCTAGCATTGCTTTGAAAGCCAGCATGTTAAGAGTGGCTAGCTCTGCAAAGTGGCTTGCAACGGATATATAGAGTGTATGACACACAGTACATAGCTCAGGGCTGACCCAGCATATTTACTGTGTAGAGGTTATTTTATATAAGTCAAAGGTGCTTTGTGACATTTGTCTGATGGATGTCTACTTATAACATATTACTGGCGAAATGGATCACAGCAAGTAATGGCGGTTATATGTGGGGCAAGACCGGAACAAAAAGAAGTTGGATCCAGATACAGTTAGGCATCTTCTTGTTCTGGAATGTAGAATACCACATTGCTGCTTCCAGAGCTGTGAACTGTGGTAGTGTACCAAATGCCCAGGATATGCAACCCTAACAGCAGCAAAGCAGATCTCAATGGGGAAAAAATAGAATAGGCAAAAAGATAAAAATCTTTACTAAAATTTAAATGAAAAAATAAAAAATAAAAATACAGTTTCCCTTTGGAAGGGGTTTTCTGGTAAAATCTTGTTTTCAGAAAAAGGACAGAATGAGTTAAAAGATGAAAAAACACAGGATCCCACTCATTGCTTATTCGGTGCTGCTGGCAGAACAGGTTAAACATCACTCCTCTCATACCTCTCTGGGTGCTGGGGTAGGGCCTCAAAACAAAACAGCTAGTAAAAAAGAACACCGCACTTCAGATCTTCAATGTCCTTAGATTACTTTATTTATGTAAGACAATCCAGTGGTTCTTGAAGTGGTGACTAAATCCAAATATGGATAGATATGCCATTTCAGTACTGCCAAGTATCACCTTTTACTGTTCAGCAATTGTATTTGTTGAAGGTGTTGATAAGACTAATATATCAAAATCCACTGGTCTGCCGACTACAAAGAAACGGAAGAGCATACAAAAACTGGTGTGCAGAGTCCTATGCACTAACTACATTTACCGGCTGGACTGGGATGCCTAGAGCCCACCAATTACATTTACACCACCCTACAGCTACAATCGTATGTTACCGGATATCCATTTGCAAGTTTATAAAACTGCGCCAACACACAGTGACGTCGGTCTTAAGAAATGTCAACCCTAACAAAAGTTGCAAGTGTGGTGCACACAGAGGAAAAAGTCAATTCTATGCGTTAAAAATTGCAACTTTTGACATGTCTTGCCTTCTGTATATACAACCCTTAATAAATCAGCCTGTATTTCAGTAGTAGCTTGCTACTAGTCCTGTGTTCTTGGATCTAGAGGTCACTCTACATTATATATGACATTATATCGCTTGTCCCAAAGACTGCAATACAAGTGTATTGAAATTTATGGAAGAATTACCATATAACTATTGTTATCTTCCTAAGAGAGGCCTAGGAGCCTTCACGAGTCTCCCAGCTACCATAGAGAAGACTCTGATTAAAGGAATCAATACCTGTCTCCACTGTGTAATACAGCAGAGGCCAGGGGTTATGGTGCTTGCCCTGCTTTACACAGCAGCGACCTGGGTTGTGCCAGGAGGAGAGGGGTTCGGAGCTTAGGTGCTGTAATATCGGAAAAGTGCCATGTATATTCATATTAATATGCATGAGACTTTCTTCAATATAAAATTTTACACGCATTATTGCATCTTTTTACCCTTGATGTTCTGAGAGTCCTTTCTCTAATAAAATTAAATCAACAAACATAAATGAATTATGCATCACCTTGTCTGAAAATGCCAGCGCTAGAAACATACAAAAATTATTTTTCACATACAGTGAATGCCATAGAGGGAATAAAAGATCAAAAGAGCTAGATTGACTTTTTTTTTTTTTTAAATAAAATGCAATTAAAACATTGGACATTCCCCAAAATGGTATAAATAAATACTGTACATATATACCCACAAAAAGACACCTTAAAGGGGCTCTATCAGCAAAATCATGCTGATAGAGCCCCACATACTTACGCATCGTGCACGCTGGGCGGGCATTCAGGGTGTGTCTTCATCTTCAACCACGCCTCTTCTTCCTCCGATGTCCTCAGTAGCCGTAGTAGAAGCCGCATGCTACTGCGCATGCGCCCAGGCCATTTTTTTTTTATCAATGTCCGTTCACGAGCGCCGGAGGAAGACAGGACCCGAGGATATCGGAGGAAGAAGAGGCGTGGATGAAGATGAAGACACACCCTGAATGCCCGCCCAGCGTGCACGATGCGTGAGTAGAGCACATTCTTTTTTAGGTTATTATTTTAAAACGGTGCCTGAATAGCCTTTTTAAAGGCTATGCACGCATATGTGGGGCTCTATCAGCATGATTTTGCTGATAGAGCCCCTTTCAAGTATGTCAGTTATATCTATAGGTGAATATTTATTCTGCCAGCAAAATGGCTGTCAGAATGACATGAGGATACCGAATAGAGATGAGCGAGTATATTCGATCGAATACCTCCGCCGCATAGTTCTTGGTGTAAAAAAGCGCCAGGGAAGGTGTGTGTGTGTGGGGGGACAGTAAAAATTGGATGTCCCTCCCACCTTCCCCAGCGCTTTTTTACACCAAGAACTATGCAGCGGAGGTATTCGATCGAATATACTCACTTATCTCTAATATCGAAGTATAATGTCAATGGCAAGTTTCCAGCAATTTCACCATTCATATAGCAAGCATTCAGGTATAAGCTGTCAAAAAAAACAATTTTTACTAATAAAATATATAATACATATATGCACATAAATAAGAAAACTGCAAAACTCTTGGGAGATATAGAAGGTAAATAAACATAATGACATGGTAGCTCTATCCAGAGCGCTCTACCGGGAACAATTAAACCTTGTTTATGAGGACCAGATTTATCGCTTCTCAGATAACATAACATGAAAGAAACTCCCATTTACCGTATCTGGACAATCAGAGACAAAATAAATAAAAGGGAGTCTACTACCTACCTTCCCCAAAACATATTGAACTGCCCGCACCACATCACAGATCACATTACATTAAAGGGACTGTCCGTGTTAAAAAAAAACAAAAAACATTTTAGCATTAAACTAACCCCCCCCCCCCCCCCAATCTAACTTTACAAATTACTTTTATTAGCAAAAGTTGATCTTTACCATTATCGCTGGGTCAATCACGTGACCGCCCCAGGCACATTTCATAGTCTCCTGTGACTCTAAGTCTCGCCGTTTCCGGAGACGGGGGTCGCATACTATATCCCCCCTCTCTCTTCTCCCCTCACGCCCCCAGCCCTCCTCGTCCCCTCCCTACACCCCTCCAAGGGGCACAACGCTAATGAGGTGGTACTTTCAGAGGGGCAGCAATTTTACTTTTTTTTTTTCATAACTAGCCCATGACAGCCGCTCTGAAAACTAAACTAAGAGGACCTGTCCTGGGCTGGCTTAGACCTCTGCGTCTCAGCACAGGCAGCGATGATAATACATCATCACGTCTCCTGCACTGAGATGCAGGAGTCTTATGTGCGGCCGGGTGAAGAAGAGGAGGCGGCAGTGGCAGCTCGGGATGACAGGCTGCGATCCCACTGCCGCTATTAATATACTCAGGGGTCTTTTCAGACACCCGTGTATAATAATTGGAGCCCCAGGGGATGTGAGGTAATATAATAAACAGTGTTACTCACCTCTTCGGGATCCGATGTTAATCCTAGGAGGCTTCGGGCCTATATGGTAATGTCCCAAACGTCACATGATCTGGGGTATTACCATATAGGCCCAAAGCCTGTGCTGGGAGTACCATATAGTCCCAAAGCCTGTGCTAGTTGTAATAGCCTGTTACTGCTAGCACAGGCTTTGGCCCTGTATGGCAACAGGCTTACTGCTACCACAGGCTTTGGGCCTGTATGGTACTGCTAGCACAGGCTTTGGGCCCAATATCCCTTTTAGAATTAACATCGGATCCTAGAGAGGCGAGTAACAGTGTTTATTATGTTCCTTCATCTCCACTGGGGCTTTGATTATTATACTCGGGGGTCTGAAAAGACCCCCCTGACTGCAATAGTAGTTCATGAGTGTACAACTGTGGTGCAGAATAGAGCTTGAAGGGTCTGCTGTGGCCCCTGTAACCTCTATTATGCCCCACAGTCTATTGTGCCATTGTGGGGCATAATATAGGCTGCAGGGGCCGCTGTGGGATATATATATATATATATATATATATATATATATATATATATATATATATATATATATATATATGGGTTGAGTGTATGGAGAAATGAGGAGTCAAAGAGGACTTTGTTGCAAACTTTACAGAGACAAGTCACAGCTGGAAAAAGTGGTCATAGCGGTCCAAAGAGAAAAGACGGGAAATGTGAGCAATTAGTCGATTAGTCAGAGACATCTACTGCAAGTCATAAAATGTTACTGCAATGTATTCACTGTAATCTTACCACTAGCACCCTGAGATCCCCCATCACCCCCCCTCCTGGTATTCAGTCCAGGGGGCATCTTTCAATTGTCTTACTCAGGCAGCACAGAGGCTAGGTTCACCACTCCCTGTCATACTTACCTTTCTTCCTGCCGTCTCCTGTCAGGGTGCGTCATCAGCGACACGCGTGCAGTAATTCTACAATTCGGGCATGTGCAATAGATTTCCCAAATGATTGTGGGCTTCCCAGTGGTCAATTTTAAAACCCATTCATTTGAATGGGTTTTTAAAGGTGACCACCGGTGTCCGCCTGCGGCCTCTACGCAGAGAAATGGTTTCTTTTCAATTGGACACAAAGTCGGACATGCAGGACTTTATGTCCTGCCGAAAAAAAAACTGTTTCCCCACGTAAAAGGCCACAGGTGGACACCGGCGGTCACCTTTAAAAACCCATTCAAATGAATAGATTTTAAAATTGACCGTCAGGAAGTCATCCCCTGTCCAGTTTCTCGGGGCTGAGGACGGAAACCCAGCGGAATGGCACAGGGTGGACACCGGGTGCAAGTGTGAACACCCCCTGAAAGAAGTAAAAACATCAAGGAAACATGACCTCTGTCACTGATACACTAGATAAAGGAGTGTCCTATACTCGGAAACACGTGTTTATGGAAACCAATAAAGAGCATCTGATCAAGAACATCCTAGGTAAGTGCAGATTTATTTCTTCATCTCTGAAGTCGTGTTCCTCATTATAGGTAAAGAAGTGACAAACTTATCAACATTGTAAATCTAAGTGAAAAAATACTGCCCTTTATAAATGTTATTTCTCCATAACTTAGAATCTACCGTAAGTAACAAAACAGGGAAACCTAAATGAAATTTACAGCTCAGGGGGGACAAGTTACTTCCATTATTATAGGAAAACCAGTATCAGACTTCAGAGACAGCACCACATAAAATGTCACAAAAGACAATGTTTCCTCCTAACAGCGGTTCTAAATATTTCATGATTTCAAAGTTGTTACACAGACCTATTTTTGGCATCACCGTATAATGTCGCCTTTACCCAGTAATAGTTATGCACACAAGAACTCAAGAGAATCTTTTGTTAGGAGCAATACATGGCTTCCAAGCATTATATTTAGGGGCATAACATAAAGCTCATGGGTCCCAATGCAAAATCTGTACCAGGTTCACCAAACTATAATGCATCATTTCTAGAATTGCTCTCCTCTTACCCTGAGGTCCCTTACGGACGACCGTGGCCGTGTTTAGTGTGCTATCCATGCATTTCAGATAGCACACTGACCTATTCATTTTGTATGGTTCCGTACTAGACTGTGAATTCCACGGTCACGTGTGTGGGCTGACAGTCTGAGCCACTAAATATAGAGCAGGTCCTATTCCTGTCCTATTTTGTGGCCCTTGCTTCCCTGGCTCGTATTCATTTAATGAAAGGGACCACGGAAGTATGGCCAGTGCACCGGCGACACAAGGGAATAGTGGGATTAAAAAGTCCCCAGTTAAAGCCCCTCTTAGATAGGCTTTTATGATCATTATTATTGGTGCAATATAAGGGGATGGCGCACTGGCACTGCTATAAGGCTATGTTCATACTGAAGAATTTGGAGCAGATTTTGAGGTGGATTCCACCCAGACTGCCTCCAAATGTTTTCAGCGACAGTCAGTGGTGGACACTTTTTTTTTCAGGACAGTTCTGATCTCTTGCTACAAATCTGAGGCCAATGCAGCTGAGCCCCATTAGTTCCTGAGGCAAGTAACCCCAGGCGAAAAGCCAAAATTGTGTTTCAGCTTTCTGCTGTGGTGCGTATAGGCCCATAATCTGGAGAGGAATCTATGGTGGATGACTGCCTCTTTACTTTTCGTGATATGAAGGCTATATAAAGCCTTTCAGAAATTAACTCCACGAGGACTTGTCATCTCTACTGCTATATCTGTTAGAGTAAATTGCCCATGAAATAACAAAACTGCACTGTGACGTTCCTCTTGTTATTCCTCCTGGACATTCACAAATAAATTGACATTGTTGTATTACCGTTCCTCTAGTCAACAATGTGGACCCTGACAGTGTGATACTTCCAGCACTGACTCAATAATATCAGACTGTGTAGGGAAATACCCTATATATTAGGAAAGGGGAATGGTAAAGCTTTCCATGTATTCATACATTTCCTGGAAGAATGACAGAAAACTGGCAAAAAAAGAGTTCTAATAGAAGATACTACAGCATTGTTCTAATAAAAGATACTCAAGCATTGTTCTAATAGAAGATACTCCAGCATTGTTCTAATAGAAGATACCCCAGCATTGTTCTAATAGAAGATACTCCAGCATTGTTATTTAAAGGAGAATACCAGTATTTATTAAAAGGACATGTACGGAGATAGGTTTTTCAAGAAAAAAAAAAATCCTTAGGATAGGTCATCATTATATCAGTGTTGGGGTTCAACATTCTGCACCCCCTCCAATCAGCTGTCTGAACAAACAGCAACATTTGAACAAGTGTGGCCTCACACATTGTCATACACACAGTATAGCAGCTGCATGGTTTTGCATCTCAGCCTAATTTACTCGAATGGGGATGAACTGCAAACAGGCCATGTGACTAATGAATGTGCCATCATATGACCTGCGAGTTGGAGGCAGTGCTCACTGGAGTGCAATTGCCCATATGCATTTCAGGCTAAGACTACACTGTGATTTTGGTTATGACTCCCGTCGTGCATCCAAGATTGACAGGTCACTCTGGTTGACTTTTTTTGCGACTTAATGGGGTTTTCTGGGCAAAAAATAATTTTTTAAAAAAATGTCTATTAGTGCTATTAATGAGGGTTCGGGGGATATTGTCACTCCTTAGGGAGAGACCACCATATAGGTGTGTGGAGACTTGTTAAGCCTTTAGCACTCCACTTTGCAAGGAACTATGGGAAGAATATGCAAATCTGCCTTCCATGATGTAATTAGGAAGACAGTTGCTGCCTCATTGTTGCAAACCAATAGAGGGCGCTCACTGGAATGTGCAAGCCTGTCTTAAGACAGGATTCCAGTGAAATAACCCAATAATGGCTGCTCCCTTTAGCCTCATGCCCGACCTTCCAAGAGGAGAGACTATACCTGGTATTAATCCCAGCGTCATTGCTAAACAATGGCCTCTTGGAAGGTCGGGCATGAGGCTAAAGGGAGCAGCCATTATTGGGTTATTTCACTGGAATCCTGTCTTAAGACAGGCTTGCACATTCCAGTGAGCGCCCTCTATTGGTTTGCAACAATGAGGCAGCAACTGTCTTCCTAATTACATCATGGAAGGCAGATTTGCATATTCTTCCCATAGTTCCATGCTATTAATGAGTTAATAATTGCACCTATATACCTTTGGCAGTGTTTTGAGTGATTTCTGGGTATCTCTGAGAGCTCCTGGTATCTCTTGCATTTGGTTCAGTATCCTGCTATGTAAGTCCCACACTAACCCCTCTCACCTTACCCCCCCTTCCTACACCCCCTCCCTGTCTCTCTAGCTAGCCCTCCCTTTCCTACCTACTCAGCCCAACCCCGGACCCATATTATATGCTTGCCCTCCACGCTTCTTCCTCTGAGATGGCCACTACTTCTTTAAGGATTCTGTCTGTGTGTGCTGTTCTCCAGCAATGTTCCACCACTACTGCGCATACATGGATGCGCAGTAGGGGTGGATTATCGGCAGCAGTGTGCTCAGAGAAGAGTGCACACATACAGAATCAGTAAAGAAGGAGGAGGCATCTCACAGGAAGAAGCATAAAGGGCAAGTATAATGGAGTGGATGGGGAGGGAGAAGTAGTATTGACGATCCATTTCCAGAAATGGATCGTCACCCGATAATCAGAAAATGTCCCTGGGGTGGTCACCGCCCCATGGATATGGGTAAAAATACATTTATTTTTTTTATTAATCATGTTATTTAGAAAGCAGGGGCGGAGGATGTATAGATTAGTGTAGGGATTTCCAGTTATCCCGGACAAACCCTTTAAAGTCTTGTTCACAGTATACTAGGGATCACAATGAGACTCCATTCACTAACATTAGTGAAGAAAGCGCAGGGCAACACGGAGATTTCTGTTTGCATAAGGGGAGTCACAGCCAAGTCAACATGTTGCCCTAGCTTAGTAAAGAGGAGCCCCCATGTCCCATCTCCATCTGATAGCCAAAATAGACATCCTCTACAAATAACCTTCTCTCTGGAGGACATGGCTCATCCATTCATTACCTGGATAGCCCAATGCGAGAGGTTTCACATTTTATACCTATGGAACCAATTATGTGTTAAGGGGTTTTGTAAACTAGAGGCAAATATTTCTGTAAGCATTTATATTTATCAGGGAATGGATATCTTCCCTATAATATAGCTGACCTCCTTAACTGCATGAAAATCCCATGTGGGCTTGCAGGGAAGTAGAAGACTGTCTGCACCTGAATCACACTGACCTGTCAGAATAACAAACGGTGAGAATGTCTTACCCATCTTTATAGTCAAACTGACCCAGAAATGTCTCATGTGATGGGCTACAAAAACCCAAGTGGGAATTCTCAGATAAGACCACACCATCACCTCGGAGAATCATCCAATCACAGTCTCTGCACCCACACAGTTTCCCTCTACACCTAATTCACACAGCGCACCTTTCATACACCAGTAAGAGTACCAGTTCTCATACCGGGCACATTAATCATACCACAGGAAACCCATTAAAATAGTTTTGTGCCTATGAATGATAAATTGCTGGACTCCAGTGCTCGGAGTGGAAGAAAGTCTGAGATATCACTGCTAATCCTGCCATTATTATTTTACAGTAAGAAAAGCAAATAGAGATCCTGAGACTTGTAATTCTGCAACAGCTGGACGAACAGAATCTTCAATTCTGATCCAGGCTAGTACACAGGGCGGTCTTACAGCTCAGGAACCGTACATTAAGTGCCAAGGAAGGGATCAGATCATGTCCTATGTGTTCAAGTAAGCAGAAATATGGACGTACACTGCCAACATTTACTTTAGCCAGCAATAATGAGCTCTCATTTACAACTAGCCCAAGAACAAGCCAACTGTGTATTCCATTCTCCAATAATAGCAAGATAGCTGGGGGCCAGCTGCGGGGACACACTGAGGATTCACTTACATGACTTCATATGCCCTAACAACCCCTATAATAAGAGGATAAGGAGTAGCCATTTCTAGACATCTAATGAGATTGACTTGCAGTAAAACCATAAGGTTTGGATCACACAAAACTTTACTGCTATTTCCTGACTGTTTCCCCAAATGTTGCTATTGAAATGCAATGACTTATTGCAGCTGGAATCCTTTGCATTATTAAGGCAGAAAGATACAGTGAAAATTTGCAATATAAACTGACAAGCTGCAGACTGGGAGTTCATTTGCACTGAAATTTTTTTTAGTGCAACACATAGATACACATACTTTGCTGTTATTGTATATTGCATTGGATTAGCAGCCAGTGAGTCCACAGAAACTGAAATTGTACCCCAAGTGACCCCAGCATCCAGGTAGGCAATGGTATTAACACCAATTCCTTTATTAGATGGGGGACACATATCAAGGGTGTAACTAGTAACCAATAGCAAAACTCTACCATGACCACTTTAGGCTGGGACCCCACGTGGTGGAAACACCACAGGAAAAATCAAGGAGTTTTACA
This sequence comes from Leptodactylus fuscus, assembly GCF_031893055.1. Taxonomy (NCBI): domain Eukaryota; kingdom Metazoa; phylum Chordata; class Amphibia; order Anura; family Leptodactylidae; genus Leptodactylus; species Leptodactylus fuscus. The sequence continues at coordinate 76,407,977 of NC_134270.1, forward strand.
GTCAGGGCAAAGTGGATGGGATTTTAGCAAATCCCATGTCCACTTTGTGGTAAAAATTGTGGTGCTGGGGCAGTTTTGGAAATCGCAACATGTCAATTATACCTATGGAAACACCAGAAGGTTTCCCCATAGGTATAACTGAAACAAAAAGGTCTCAGAGGAAACCTCTGTGAACTTTCTGTCTAGAGCGCTGTGGGAAAAAGCATGATGCGTTGCCGCCACAGTTTTTCCCGCAATACTTTTTTGCTGCGGACCGCTGCGTGGGACCTTAGCCTTAAGCAGAACTTAAAATGTGTGCATTTATTTTGGTCTCCAACATACACAAGGATAATACATAGTGATTTTACAGTACATATAACGGACAAGATGATGTCACAGTACCAGGATATTGTACGGTGTGATGTCACAGTAGGGCTGGGCAATGAATTGAAAACATAACCGAAATTGAAAGTCAACTCAATAAAATGTGACCTTACTGTACATTGATTATTTAAATTACTTTGAATCCATACCATTCTGTCTCACATTGCCACTGGCTAAAAGATAAGTCACACACTGTATGCTATCCAGTCAGGATTGCTAAAAAATGTGTAGCATATAAACAAGGGACGCGATATGTAAAACGAGAGTGCCCTAAAATAATCATTCATCTCAAAGTAAAATGATCAATTAATCATTATTTTGATCTGGGTCATAATCGCCCAGCTCTGTGTTACAGTACAGGAATAATGTACAGTGATATCACAGCACAGAAATAATAAATACAGTGATGTCACAGTGACATCATAGTACAGGGATAATGCACATACAAAAAGTAATGATGTCATATGCAAACATTATGATGTTTTGGTAAAGTAATGAAGTCCCATATAGGTTTCACATCCCCCTCCATCATCCATAGGTTATCACTAGTCCTATATAGTGCTAGGAATCTCTCACACAGAATGACGTTCAGATCGGTAAATATGGCCAACACTTGGACAGAGTTTCATGGGTAAAACTCGGTTGTGTAAATCTAGGGCAATTGCACCCTAGGCCTCAGTGAAATTGGGCTCCCTTAGCTGATGGGCCCCATTGGCTTCCTTGGTGGTTACATCCACAGCCCTCATATATCAGACAAAGGCCCTATACATACAAGAACATTCAAAGCAGATGATGCAAATAGTAAAGCCGCGGGCAGGCAGGGACTCTCTCATCATAGATCACTATAATGAAAGGAGTCCCAGTCTTCTGACTGGATTCAGGCCAGGAAATCTGGCTGATGTGCGGACCGGATTGCCCTGTGTGGATGGTAACAGGTACAGTGTAGGGTAATGTTCGGTAGAGACCTCATATAGCTGATACAGTTGTCCAAATACACTCCTAGGACATGGAGGACACTGGTCACCATGACTTTTTTTTTCTTTATCAATAGCAAATTGGCAAAATATCCTATTAATACATCTCAAGTGGGATGAAAACAAAAGGTGACATCTGCCCAAGTTGAAAAGTAGCAGAAAATCTTCACAAATTACTCAAACTCATCGCCATCATGAAGTCACATCTGTATTTTTCAACACATTCATGCGACTTTTTTATGGCTGAAAACTGGCGTAGAAACAGTAAAAAAATCTATGTAGTATCGAAAAGGAAATACATATTTTTCATCATATTATCTATGAAAATTACATACAGATAATGGCGCATATAATCCACTATCACTAAGAGGTCAAGCTACTATTTTATTGATGAGGACCAGTGAACACATTGTTGCCAAATTTCAGATGCCTAGACCCCTGTGAACGAGTCATAGGGGATAGAATATAGAGACTGACTGTAGTGAACAGAATTACAAAGTTCAGTTATAAAGAACTGGTTATGTATGATCAATAACAAAAAATAATAACATTAACCTTTAGTTATTATATCGCCAACATATTCTGCAGCACTTTACAAATTGTAGGATTCAAGTACAGACAAAAATGAGACATTACAGAGTAATAATCAATTCACACAGTGGGATTGGGGGGCTCTGCGTGCAAGAGCTTACAATCTAATCCCATAAATTGTATATACCTTTTGACCGCTGTTGCTGCATTGAATACGACTGTGATGTTATTTTTTGCTAGCACCCAACCTAGGGATATGAGCGCCATTACTGACATTGACTAAAGGTATGATGGCACTCTGCATAATGTCCCCTATAAGGCACTGAGGCTAAAACTCTTCTATAAAGCGGGTCCCTGGCCAGGACCATCACATTTCCAATTTAGCAATGACTGCCACTATCGCGTTTCTATTTCTACATAAAGCATTGGAATAACTTGAGCAATTATATGAAAGTTGTCTTTATCACTAGGGCTCCTCCAGCAAAATATTCCCTCAGCAGATGACTACAAAGCTTTGTCTGCCACATAACACACGACTCCTAGTAACACTATAAAGAGTGCATGAGCAGATCACAGCCATAAAGCACATCTCTATGACTTATCCCATCATCTGCTCACAACTGGTCAGAATGCAGAAAAAAAAGAGCTTAATGTAAATGGGATTTGCATGCAATCCCCCACCCCCAGTTGTAGGGTTAGAAGCAAACAATCCTCTTGTGAATGCTTCCCATCTCCTCCCTGCATCCAGGCATCATCCTCATGCCTGCTCTAGTGCATCCCTTACCTCCTTATTATACTCCATCAGTGCTTTCTGCACCAGCTCCTGCTCTCCAGTCTCCAGCTTGTCTAGGATGGCATCCAGATCCATGGCTGAGAGGGCAGAGAGTGTGTGCCTGCTGCTTGCCCTGTGTGCAGGAAGTGGCCCTGGCTCTACTTCTCTTCCTTCTGCTCAGCACTGACACAGTGACGTCACGAGGGCGGGGCTGAGCTGTCAATCTTGCCTGCAGCTCACATCTCAGGGAACGTGTGTGGATCAGGGGCACAGGGCGATCAATGTGCTGCCTCCTGTCCAGGACGCTGGTTATTAGGAGCAAATCCAAGGCTGTCATAATCACATTCACTAGTCGCTGTCATTCACTCTTGGCAAAATTGGCAATTCTGCTGACACTCTGCCTACACAAGGGTTAGAAGGATAGCTTGGCCTCCAGCCTCTGAGAACTACAGAAAAGTGGAGGCACTCATTGCAAAAAATAACACAACTTTACATGCTGTTATGTGGTATGTCTCAGGTATACATTTAAATGATTCCACATATAGTCTGAATAGACACTGGGTGCCCTATAAAAAAGCTCACAGACAGCTTCTTTTGGGTAGTGTAGCACGTAGGCCACTTTGAGTGTTTGGATCAGTAGACAAATGAGAGCACACATGGCCAACAGGCTCTGGACAGCCTAAATAGACCACCAGTAAAGAGGATCATTTAATCCAATACCAAACACAAGCAGCTCTCATGCTTTCCTTGTCCACCATCTCATAGATTGTAAGTCCTCGCAGACAGGGCTCTCTACCCCACTGTGCCAGTCGGTTATTGTTAGTATTATATCTACCTGTATATTTTGTGGATTGTATGTAAACCCCCAAATGTAAAGCACCATGGAATTAATGGTGCTATATAAATAAAACAATAATAATAGATGCAGGTAGCACATTACACCCCCTCGTCTCTGCCCAAAACATGTCTAGGCGCATAGCAGAAGGTTATTTGGTGTCACGGCACCCATTACCAGTACTGCCATTGACAGCCAGTCACCATCATCTTCATTTGAAGTGGTGACATAAATGAGAAACTAACAATATTGGGGGTGGACTTTCTCACTTGAGGGGAGAACAGAAGAACCGTGCTCGCCTGGGTAAATCAACAAACTTTATTTGCACAACGCGTTTTGAGCCTATCTTGCTCTTTCTCAAGTGCATACAGATAACCTTCCCACATCTACATACATCAGTACGTCTTTGGAATATGGGATGGAAATCCATGCAAACACAGGGAGAACATACAAACTCCTGTCAGATGTTTTTTTTTTTTTTTTTTTGCCCTTGGCAGGATTTGAACACCAGGGCTTCAGCACTGCAAGGCTGCAGTGCTATCCACTGAGCCACTGTGTGGCCCCTTTTTGTTGCGTTTTTTTGAGCCAACGTCAGGAGTAGATTGAGTAGAAGAGAGACGTATAAGAACTTTTGATAGAGTTCCCATTCCTTTTGTAGCCATTCTTGGCTTTGGCTCAAAAATCTGCAACATATAAAGCTACGTTTCCGGAACGTGGGGCCTTAGCCTTAGGCCAGGGCCCTACGGACCGGAAACGCCACAATTTGGCCGTGGCGGAAACGCTGCGGGAAAAATCGTGGCGTTTTACAGTACTTGCAAAGTGGATAGGATTCATGCGAATCCAATGCCCACTTTGCGGAAAAAATCGCAGCGCGGACACGCTACCATATCCAAAACCGTTGCAATTTTGAAAATCGCAGCATGTCAATTGTATCTATGGAAACGCCAGCGGCTTTCCCATAGATATAATTGTAACAGAAAGTCAGCGGAGGAAAACTCAGTGAACTTTCTGTTCAAAGTACAATGCGTTCACACATTCACGCTTTAGCGCGGCAGTTCCGGCTCGTGGGGCCTTAGCCTTAATCTGATTTTCTCTGTAATCTGATGCACCACAATTATTAAGAGACTCAATTGTTGGTATAATTGTGGCACATTTTGGGATCATTAGTGCCCCAGAGCTGGAGTCTTCGCCACCTATAGCTGATTTAGATTTCAGGTAAAAACATATTCTATGGATAAGTCACTAAGGTCTATAATGGAAAAACTGAACACCAAAAAAATTGGCTGCAACTACAGTTCACCCCAACTCCTTCTTTCCTGATATGACACAAATCAGAAAACTGAGATATAGGCAGCTGTTTGATGGAGACATAAATAGATGTTCTAACTACTCAAATGTTTGCCTAGGATATGGAGGAAGTACACTGGTCACCATGATTTTCTTGTATTAATCAAAGTAAATAGAACACCCCTTTAACCTACTTGTCGCTGGAGTCGGATGCACCACCGTTATTAAGAGACAAGCCTTCTGTTCATTGTGGCAATTTCTGAGCTTGTTAGTGTGCCAGGGCTGTAATCTTTGTCACCTAACAGCTGGTGTAGATTTCAGGAAAAATGTAATAAATTTGTTGAGCCACCCCCTCCCATCCACAACCCACTTTTTATAAATGAAGATTGAGCAGTGTAAAAAGGAAACAGTTGTCCTACTTTAGCAGAAAATGGCATGCAACAAATATTTCCAGAGAATGGCATAAAAATGCATTCACTTCTTAATGCTGCACTGTCTATATTAGTGTCTGTGTTCTTTTGTGTGCCCCCACACATCTGTCCTTTGTTGGCACCTCCAGTGTCTACCCTATATGCTACCCACTGACAAAACTGTAGCCATAGAGGGTACCCTCAAGTGCAAAAACATCGTAGTATTTGAACAGAATAACAAATTGGTGGGTTTCCGCCATCTAGAACAACTTTATGGGTTCTCTGATAAATGGTGTTATTATCCATACCTTTACCTGAGTCTAACAGCAGTTCAGTCATTATCAAACAAATGAAGTGTACAATTTCCATAACCATCTTTCTTATCCTGCATTGCAGCTCCATTTTTATGAAAATCTGAATTTTGTTCTTATGCAAATTAGATGGAAAGGACTTTAGGGGCATTTCTTCGCTCTCTGCTCTAGATAACTGCCCCTAACTCCAGACAAAGTGTGAGAAAGTCTCAGATGTCACTGAATCACTGGAAGGGAAGGAGGAAGGGGCTGGGTGGCAGTTAGGGGAAGGAACTAACAATACCTAGAAGGAAGAAAAATGGGAAGCACCTAAAAATATCAGGATGGATGACCAAAAAATTACATAACCTGCTAAAAAGGAAAAAGGAAACATACAAAAAGTGGAAGATGGGAACTATACCTAAGGAAGAGTACACAGCAGTCTGCAGACTCTGCAAGACAAGCATCAAAGGAGCTAAGGCTGAACACGAATTGAAGCTTGCAAAAGAGGCAAAGAGTAAGGTAAAAGGATTTTGGGGATATGTTAAAAGCAAAAGAAAAGTGAAGGAGACCATTGGAGTCCTGAAGAATGACAAAGGAGAAACAGTTAACATGGTGGAACAGCAGGTGGAGCTACTAAATTCATATTTTGTACCCGTCTTCTCCCAGGAAACTAATGGAAATATCGACATTAATGGTGATGGAGATGAGGGGAAGGAGGACTCCAAGCTGACTATAAGCAAAGGTCTGGTAAGAGAGCACTTAGCCAAGTTACAGGAAACCAAGTCCCCAGGACCAGATGATTTACACCCTAGAGTCCTGAAAGAGATAGCAGAGGAAATAACAGAACCCCTTGCTATAATCTTCGGTAAGTCATGGGAAACAGGGGTGGTCCCTTTAGATTGGAAAAGGGCAAATGTTGTCCCCATCTACAAAAAGGGGAAAAGGGACGATCCAGGAAATTACAGGCCGGTAAGTCTGACCTCGATAGCAGGAAAAATCTTTGAGCAAATTGTCAAGGAACATTTACTTCGGTACCTGGATGGGAAGGCATTAATTAACCAGAGCCAGCACGGCTTTATGACCAATAAATCTTGTCAGACTAACCTGATTTCCTTCTACAACAAAATCACTGAATGGTTGGACCAAGGGAATGCCATGGACATAGTATATCTTGACTTCAGTAAGGCATTTGATAAAGTATCACATAACCTTCTTATTGAAAAAATGATTAAGTATGGCTTTGACAAAAAATCAGTTAGGTGGATTCACAACTGGCTTAATGATCGGGCACAACGAGTAATACTAAATGGCTACACATCGAACTGGAAGAAAGTCAAAAGCGGGGTGCCGCAGGGCTCTGTTCTGGGCCCAGTACTTTTTAATATCTTTATAGATGATCTGGACGATGGAATTATTGGGGAACTCATAAAATTTGCAGATGATACGAAGATAGGAGGAATAGCCAACACTAGAGAGGAGAGAGAGTGTATTCAAAAGGACTTAGACACATTGGAACAATGGGCTGAGGCGAACAAAATGGTATTTAACAGGGACAAATGCAAAGTTCTACATCTGGGTAACAGAAATGTAAAAAACATATATAGTATGCGAGGAATAGAACTAAGTGATAGCATAGGGGAAAAGGACTTGGGCATAATAGTAGATCACAAATTCAACATGAGCCAACAGTGCGGTGCTGCTGCAAAAAAGGCTAATAAAATTCTGGGATGTATTAAGACAAGCATTGAATCTAGATCAAGAGAGGTCATTATTTCGCTGTACTCTTCCCTGGTCAGACCACACCTGGAATACTGTGTACAGTTCTGGGCGCCTCAATTCAAGAAAGACATCGATATATTGGAGCAAGTCCAGAGAAGAGCAACCAAAATGGTGGAAGGTCTGCAAACCATGTCCTATGAGGAGCGGCTAAAAGAACTGGGATTGTTTAGTTTGCAGAAGAGAAGGCTGAGGGGAGATTTAATAGCAGTCTACAAATATCTGAAAGGTAGTCACAGTGCAGAGGGATCTACCCTATTCTCATTAGCACAAGGAAGTACAAGAAGCAATGGGATGAAACTAAAGGGAAAGAGATACAGATTAGACATTAGGAAAAACTTTCTGACAGTGAGGGTAGTGAGAGAGTGGAATAGGCTGCCACGGGAGGTGGTGGGCGCTCCATCAATGGAAATCTTCAAGCGGAATCTGGATAAACATATGCTGGGATGATTTAGGAAAACCTGCACTCACAGGGGGTTGGACCCGATAGCCTTTGAGGTCCCTTCCAACTCTACCAAAAAGTAAGTAAAGTAAGTAATCTAGAACGGAAAGTGTAGAACCAGCAAGAAAAGAAAGACATCTTTGGAAAGTGTAGACGCTGCCCTACAAAGTACTGTCATTAGCTTGATAACGATTTTCCTGCTGAAAGACTCCCTTTATTTAATGATACTTTTGCTATTGTTTTAATATCCTATTGTTAAATGGTGGTGATATGTCATATTTTGCTTTGGGACCCTATGAATTCTAGTCATGCCTATGATGTTCCTTGTTTGGAGGGTCAGTGTTAAAGGAGGCAAACTGGGCAAGTCCAGGGGCCCCATCCTCCAAGGGGACCCCCAGCTGACCCAAAACAATTGAATTGGTGTCACCAGTGGTGTAACTAGGAATGGCGGGGCCCCGTGGCGAACTTTTGACATGGGGCCCCCTCTAAGAGCAGTACATGGATGTGCAGGCTGATTGTGAATAAGAGGGTAACGTGGGGTGCAGGGTGTGTATAAGCAAGAGGGGAAATGGGGGTGCAAGCTGTGTGCGAGCAAGACAGTGATCTGGAGGGGGGAACCCCCCATTCCACCACACTCTTGCTCACCCACAGCCTGCACCCCCATTCCCCCTTCTTTCTCACACACATCCTGCGCCCCCAGGTCACCCTCTTTGCTCACACACAGCCTGCATGCCCATGTACCCCTCTTCCTCACAGCCTATAACCCATTCCCCCATTGTACACTGACCTGTACAATCTAGGTAGCTCCACCCACAAAAGACACTGAGTCTATGTTAGTAGATTAAAGGACCTTTGATGATGTCATGTCTCAGGTCCTTCAATCTACTAGTATAGATGTTGGCACAGGGCCTGGGGACTGCGGGCAGGAGATAGAAGTTTCTCCTGCCCGCTCTCACTATGCAAGTGCCGGGAGGTGGCAGGGGCCCGGACAGCAGGTGGCCCCTGCTTGGGTGCAGTAGTAAAGGCAGCAATTGCTAGCTTTACTACTGTTAAAAGATGGACTGTGGAAGAGGCAGCTCCTCTCCATCTTCAGGCAGCCCCTGGCACTGCAGTAAATGGGGCCCGTTACGTGCTGGAGTTACTCCAGCAGGTAACAGCCTATTAAAAAAATAAATAAATCTGCAGCGGTAGCAGCCCTGTGGCAGCTGCCTCCACTGCTACCACGGTAGTTACGCCCCTGGGTGTCACCTGAAGTTTATGAAGAGCCTGCAAAGCATTGCTGACTCCATAAGAGCAGGGAACTCCAAAGTATATTGAACCTTCCTGAATTTGGCAGGCTCTACTTAGCAGTTTCTCTTAAACTGAAGGTGATAAAGCAGCAGGAGGCTCTCCCCACATTCTCTGTAGGATTCCTGCCAGCCAGTATGTACATACATGTGCTTGCATGTGTACAATTGTATATCCCAGAATATTGGTGCATGCATGTATCTTTGTGTATGTAGATGTCTGTGTCTGATGGGCGTGACTGTATATATGTGACTGCAAGTGCCTGTTATGTGTGTACATGCATGTGTCGAATGTGCGTGCCGGTATATGCATGTGTGTGTGTATGTATGAAAAATTGGACAGGAATAAGACTTAGGGGGCATTCACATGGAGTAACATCGGGCGTGTATCACAGCCGTACACGCCGGCGTTACGGCAGACTGCCGAACACTTCCCATTCACTTCAATGGGAGTGCTCGTAAACGCCGCTGTTACGAGCGTTCCCATTGAAGTGAATGGGAAGTGTTTGGCAGTCTGCCGTAACGCCGGCGTATACGGCTGTGATACACGCCCGGTGTTACTCCGTGTGAATGCCCCCTTATCGTGAGTTTTGCAGCCTGGACAGTCGGCCCACACATGGCATCATGTAATTCACATCTCAGTGTGCTATCCAGGAAAAACCCGGATAGCACTCTCAACTATTCCACGGTCGTCTGCAAGGAGCCTTAAGTGGGGTTTTCTGGCCCAAAATTGATTTTTCATACTGATGACCAGATACCGAAGGCCACTAGAGGATGACCTATCCTGTGGACAGGTAATCAGAATAAAAACTTGATTTGGGTCCATAAAAGACCTTTAACCCTTTGTCAGGGTCTGGGGTTGCTAGGAGGGGTGGCATAGACACACAAGTCCAGTTTCTTTAGTCCAAAACAAAGGTAGAATTTATTTTCACTCAAAAAGGCAGTGCAGCAACAAAAGGAAACAACACAAAAATAAATACCTGCCCGGCTAGACTCTAAGGGCTAGTTCACACGTGAGTATAAGGGGAGGTTTTTGACAGTGGATTTCGCGTCCAAAACCTCCCCTTATAATGGTGGTCTATGGAGACCGCCGGGCTTCTGTTCTCCGCTAGCGGCGAGCTGCTGCTAGCGGAGAAAAGAAAGGACATGTCCTTTCTTCAGGCGGAAGCCGCGCAGGCTCAGCCGCGCGGCTTCCGCCCCCGGCAGCTCCCTCCTATGTCGGCTCATTCATTTGAGCCGACAGCAGAGGTTTAATCCGCGACAGCGATGGTCGCGGCGGGCGGGTTTTGACAAGAGAGAGACGCGGCTCGCCGCGGCTCTCTCTGTGTCAAAACCCGCGCGGGCAGTTCACGTGTGAACTAGCCCTAACTAAACATAGAATAAGTTACCTCACCTAGAATACCAGAAATCCAAAAGCCAGTAGAATCATTCAGGTCACAGCTCCAAAAATATGACCTCTCTGTTTGCTCTCCAGCCAAGCTCTACTAAAGTGTCGCTGCCGGAGCAACTTCTTAAGCCTCCTTGACGAGGAGACTCTCAAAAGCTGAGTCGCTGCCGGACATCCCCAAAGTGTGGACTGGAGGGGGGGGTGGAATGACAGGTCCCACTACCAACATACCTGTCATTCCTAAAAATCCAGCCCTGTAACCGGAACTTTGAAATAGCACTCAGCAGACAAAATTATCTGCTGAGAAACATTCTTTCTGGAGTTTTCTCATCTCACCTTCCTTAGTAGTCTGGGTGAGATGTACACCCCCTCCATTACCTGCCCTAACCAGCCATTGGCTTACACCTTTCTGACACATACCATACTGATTGAGCAGCATTATGCCTGTAACTTTGGGGGCAAATATATGTCAATTAATATCTAGACTATATATTAGCTGCATTACCAAGACTGAATCTGATCTAGAGACCAGGATTTCTTATATTTGCGATTGTTCGATTTTAGGGGCCCATAGTATCACTGTACACCTTGCAAGCAGCACAAGGACATATTGGTACGTCCTTGCAGAACAAGAAAGGAACCACCCGGATGTACATAGTCTATGGGTGGTCCGGATGAAGTTAATAGCCTTAGGTGTTTGCCTACAATCAAACTTTTGCTTTTGCCCAAGTGAAATCTTTTTACTTACTTTAAAATTTAAAAATGTCACAATTTTATGTTTCCAACTCTGAGATCAAATGCATGCATTGTCTCTCATAGTTGAGGTCTACCTATGATGTCAATTACAGGCCGCTCTCATCTTATTAAGTGGGAGAACTTGCACAATTGGTGACTGACTAAATACTTTTTTCCCCACTGTAGTCACAGCACAGTATTCAGACATCTGCCTGGTAATGAGCTGTGCACCTGTGTCCCCATCACATGATCAATGACTGTATATCACATGACCATGGTCAGAATTTTATCCACTACAAGTAACAGAATGAATGACAGCAAGCAGAAATCTAGAAAACTGTGAGTAATTGATACAGAAAGTATATTGGAAAATTGTACTTTTTCTTATACAAACAATAACATTTGCCTTTCAATATTGTTCTGAAAGTGGACAATCCCTTTAAGGGGAAGATCATTACCTGAGTGTGACATTGAAGAACCCATCAGCAGCAGCAGCAGGGCAGGCACACATAACACAAGCTGGTCTTGACAGCAATGCTGCTGTACTATAAATAATAATGCTGCCATGAGTGCAGAGGTTTTATTTAGAACCGGCGGGAGATAACATGTAGGTTGGAGAAAACTTCACTGTTTTGTTTTTAGAAAAAATATGCAAAGTGTTTTGGAGCATGATCACGGTATATTATATAGAGACTTATACTGTATGCTATGCAATCAGAGTGTCAGACTGTGGTTATTTGTTTTCCCTGTGCAGCCAAAATGACGTTACCTGTATTCTATGGGTCAGTATTACCCCTTTAAAAAATCCATTTCTTGGAGTCAGCATATTCTGCCACCCATATTTTTTTTTATTTTCCATGTATGGGGATGTATAAGGCGTCTTTTTATATGAGGTAGGGGGGAAGGTAACTCGGTAGAAGCAGTGGTGTGGACTCAAACAGTCAAGACAGGGAAACAAAATATGCAGCAAACTGGTTTATTTAAAAAACAGGAAAATAAATAAACCTTCACTTCAGGCACAAAATAAACAACAAATTCCTGCTCATCCGACTAACTAAACAGAAGTAATAACCTAACTATACGTGTGGCTTACTACCATCCAAACGAATAAAAAAAACAAAAAAAAAAAAACACTGTACCATATAACAAGACTTTCAGTGTCAGTACAGATCCAGGAACTTCCTCTCCTCCAAGTATCTGCCCTGAAGTTCAGACTCTGCAACCTTTTATGGCCCAGTAATGAGCCCAGGACACACACCTGGGGCTGAAACCTATTCCAGACCCGCACTGGACCACACATAAGTCAGGAATCTGGAGTTAATATAGCAGGACTCCAACACTTTACCTTTAACCTTCTCACAGGGGCTAGATGTACTTTTTATTTATTTGCAGAAATGTTTATTGCTTTATCTGCTTTTTATACAAATTTTGTAGGAGGTAAAACGTGTTCACCATATTGGAAAAATGTTTTTAGAAGTTTGTAGACCTGGCCCTTTCCTGGATCTCCTGCTTAGATTATTGTAACACCCTTCTCCGTGGCCTCCCAGAGAATACTCTCACATCCTTCCAGTCCACCTTAAATTGTGTGGCTCAATTAATCACCTCTCCCCCCATTCTTCATCGGCTGCTCACCTCTGCCAATACTTTCACTGGCTATCCGTTGCCCAGCGAATAGAGTTCAAGTTACTAATGCTGACATACAAACCCATCCACAACCTGTCTCCTCTATAAATCTCTGACCTAATCTCCCGCTACCTGACCACATGTAACCTCAGATCCTCCAAAGACCTCCTACTCCGCTATGCTCTTATCCACTTTTCACATAACCATCTCCAAAATTTCTCCTGTGCATCCCCCGTACTGTGGAGCTCCTTACCAAGACACATAAGACTGACCCCCACAATCACAGGCTTCAAGAAGGCCCTGAAGACTCACCTATTCAGGAAGGCCTACAACCTCCAATAACTCTACTGTCACCACACCACCATCTGAACAGTCTCTCCTCTCACCCTCTGTCTCTATCCCTCTTCTCTCATAGACAGTAAGCCCATGTAGGCAGGGCCCTCTATCCCACTGTGCCAGTCGGTCACTCTTAGTATTACATTTGTTTGTATATTTTGTGTACCGTATGTAAACCCTCAAATGTAAAGTACCATGGAATTAATGATGGTATATAAATAAACTACAAAATTAATATTAATAATAATAACTGGTCTTGAATCTCGTTCTGGAGGCCAGCAATCCACGGTAAAATGGCAGCACTCTTGCACCACCACAAAAATGGCATCTCAGTCAGGTTTCACTGAGCTTCGGCATTTTGCCCATGATCAGTGCGATCACTGATTACAGGAATTAGTGCCAGGTCTTTGCTGTACTACACAGGACATATTTTAATACCCTACATCCACCATATTTTTACCCATGACAACATAGTTTTAAAATTGATCATGTATTACAAAATATAGAAAAGAATTCTGCTTCATTGTTTTCATGGAGTATTTTATAAGTGATCATTTTAGATCATGGTGGGGCTTGGACTCATTTGGCACTACTAGATAATCATCAGTGTAGTTTATATTTAAATGATGCCAAGGGAAATATCGTCATATAATGAGCTGGTACACGGAACGTTCATATACCACCCTATGCTGACCGCACTTGGCTGGGTTCCTAGGGAAACACTCTGTTGCCAAGGAAACAGAACAGCTGGAAATTTTCCTGAGAAGATGTGGTATACAGTGAGTGCCTGTCTGGAACACATGTTCCAAATGTACACATTATACCGAGCAGTAAACACAGTCGTACTCCATGTTCCAAGGAAGATGGAATAACACATTTTGTGCTGCTTATGTTCTCGCATTAACCCCTTAGAGACACAGCCCAAAAGTGACTTAAGGACCAGGCCTCTTTTTTCAAAACTGACATGTGTCACTTTAAATGGCAATAACTTTGAGACGCTTTAACTTACACAAGTGATTCTGAGATTGTTTTTTCGTAACACATTGTACTTCATGTCAGTAGTAAATTTTCGTTGATATGTTTTGTCTTTAATTATAAAAAAATAGGAAATTTGGCAAAAATTTGGAAAAAAATGCAGTTTTCAAACTTTGAAATTGCAAGCCTGTCAAATGGAAATCCATACTGCCCAAATTTTTTCGTAACTATAATTAACCATGTCTCTGATTTATGTAGCAATCACATTTTAATCATCCTTTTATTTTTTTCAGATATTATAAGGCTTACAAGTCAAGCAGTAATTTTCCACATTTTCAAGAAAATTTCCATAACACATTTTTCAAGGGACCAGTTCAGTTCTGAAGGGAACTTGAAAGGCCTCTTTAATAACCCCCCCCCCCCATAAGTCACCCCATTCTAAAAACTGCACTCCTGAAATCCAAAACAGCAGTTAGAACGTTTCTTAACCCTTTCAGCATTTCACAGCAATTAAAACAAAATGGAGGTCAAATTTACATTTTTCAGTTTCTGTCACTAATATATTCATTTAGCCCTAGAATTTACACATTTACTAAGGGTTAAAGGAGAAACTGCACCCCACATTTTGTTACGCAATTTCTCCCGAACACGACAATACCCCATATGTGCTGGTACCCTAATGTACGGGCACACGGTCGCTCTCAGAACGGATGGAGCGCTAATTGGATTTTGTAGGCCAGATTTTGCAAAAATGGTTTGCAGGTACCATGTCCCATTTGCAGAGTCCCCAAGGTGCCAAAACAGTGGAAACCCCAAAAATGTGACCCCCGTTTTGGAAACTAGACCCCTCATGGAATTTACCATTGAGTATAGTGAGCCCTTTGATCCTACAGGGGTGTAACAGCAAACAAAGGGTTAAAACCTCCGGGGAGCACAGCTACCGGAGGTAAGTGGAACCGGGTGTTAGCTGACTGTAAGAGCTAACAGTACAAATAAACCACCTTATTATTGTCATTTTTACTTTTTTTTTTTACATGACATCAATTGATTAACCGTCAATTAACTTGTCTAGTGCCAACATAATCCATGGTCCGGTATATTAAATATATTCTGAATGTGTATGATCATTTCTGTCTCCATACATTCATTTGTAAAGTAAGTATGCAAAATACACAATACAGTAATGGTTTTGCTTAGTACATACCTATGGCAGTTAAATGATAAATTAACTTTCTTGAACTGCGATTCAGGCAGCTGAAATTATTGATGTGAATTCTAGATCCAGTTTGATGCTTACTTATATACCATAATAAAAAAGCTTTTAATAGGTCATGATAATATCAGAACATTCTCAAAGCTACAGGGGGAGGGTATATGATGGATAGTATAATTACACAGCTGGCCATGGAGGGGGATCCTTTCATATGGTCAACTAGGACAAAGACCGTATTATTACATCAACTCTAATGGGGCTGGTTTATATTATGATTGCAATATTTGCAAATATTAGTAGTGGTAAGGTGAGAAGTAACACTGTTCAGACTTAGAGAAGGTTTCAGATCTAGTCTTAGACATAATGTTCTTTTGGGCAAACATAGGGCTCTATAAACTGTGAATGACTAACTGAAATGATCTTTCAGTCTTTTTTTCCTAAGTGATCAGTCATACATGGTCATTGGTGATTTAGTGATGGCCAGATAACATGGTCCTTGGTGGTTCATTGGGCCCATTAATCTATAAGTGGGTTGCAGCCAGTTCTCTCCAGTTCTGCCAATCCGATTGATTCACCGCCATGGAGGAGCCTGTGTCCTTCTTACATGGAACTCCAACCCCCAATGAACAAGAAAAGAGCCTGCTCCAACCAGTAAGCCTGCCAGAAATATATCTAGTCTAATTCTCCATCATATAATGATTCTGAAATACCTTATCTTATAATTCTGCATTGTGCCATTCCTTTGTTATAGCAACTGGTTAGTGGTGTAACTAGGAATGGCGGGGCCCTGTGGCAAACATTTGACATGGCCCCACCCTTCCCCACCAACGCCGGAGACCCCGACCAACCAATCCTCCTCCCCACATTCCTGCTCGCACTATTATGCCCTATAGTGGCCCCTGTACATAGTAATATGCCCCACAGTGGCCCCTGCACACAGTATTATGCCCCATAGTCCACCCTGCACACACTATTATGCCCAGTAGTAGCCCCTGCACACCTGTATTATGCCCCATAGTGGCCCCTACACACAGTATTATACCCCATAGTGGCCCCTGTACACAGTATTATCCCCCATAGTGGCCCCTGTACACAGTATTATGCCCCAGAGTGGCTCTTCACACAGTATTATGCCCCATAGTGGCCCCTGCACACAGTATTAAGCCCCATAGTCCACCCTGCACACACTATTATGCCCAGTAGTAGCCCCTGCATACCTGTATTATACCCCATAGTGGCCCCTGTACACAGTATTATCCCCCATAGTGGCCCCTGTACACAGTATTATGCCCCAGAGTGGACCCATAACACAGTATTATGCCCCATTTTGGACACCTATGAACAATTATTTTACTTTTCAGACACCCAAGTATAATAATCGGAGACCCAGGAGAGGGTATAAACATAAAAAACACTGTTACATACCTATCCCTGGCTTCAGTGCAGTAAAGGTGACAAAAAAAAGTCCACACAAAACATTTACATAGTCCAATAATGAAACATAATCTCAGTCACAAGTTTAAGGATTTAATAATCTTAGCTTTTATTTAAATAGACCAAGCATTGAAGCGTATGATATTGATTTTCAGAGAAAATTCTTCTATTTCGTTTCTGACCCTTCCTTATAAGTCCTTACAAATAAAACTGCTGGTGGTAGCCATTTTTATTTTAAAGGGCTTCTATCATTTTAATTGTCACTTGAAGATTTATGCTTATTCATACAAATTTTATGTGCTGAAAAATATTCAAAATTGTCTGCTGTATTTAAAATCAAGCTGACAAGTTAATTGTGATCATGGTAATGTGGCAGGTGCTTCTTATATGGCGGAGGTTGAAATGCTCTCACAATGCTTTGCAATGATTGTTAGAAGAACTTTCTTTAATTATTCTATAGCTCCTTCTATTCCTTTAATCCATCCTTGACTATCCATCCACCCATGAAGACGTGTTGCTGCATGGACAATATAGTGCACATTTCCTCAGCAGAGCGTTGCCGGTGTCCATTGTTGTGATATAATGTTGCTGGGGTAGAAACATCTAAACTTTTCAATCCTTAATTTGTTGCAGGGAATGTAGATGAACATGGAGTATGATTCTTGTGTTTTGCCTCTATGTAATTTTCCATGCATTATATTAGCCATGTTAAATAGGTTTAGTAATACTGTAAAGAGGAAATATAACAATTAATACATCTAAATGAAAATCATGAAAGTTATTAACGCATTATATGAAAGCTTATTTGTAAATATTAGTACAAAACTTCTTGAAGAGTTATGCCTCAGGTGCACTATATTTTACAGGGTGCGATCTCAAATAATGCAAGGCAAACCCACAAAATGGAGTACTTACTTCTTGTGTCAGGACATGTATGTAGGCTGTCATGTAGGTGTTCCTACCTCAGTGTCACAGTGTCTTCCACTTCTGTATTTTTACAGTTAGATACAATGATATATCTTTAGAGTAACTGGCCATAGACACTACAATAAAGAACATTTTGACCCACCAAAATATCAAGATGTTTATGGGACTAGTATTTAAATTTGTTATTTTTTTTGGTAACTGGATTACAACTTATTTAAGATTTTTTTTTCTATTGTAAGACTGCGGACCCACTTTGCGGAAAGGCAGTTTTTTTTTGTTGCAGATTTTGCTGCAGTTTGTTGAGCCAAAGCCCAGAATGGCTACAAAAGGAATGGGAAATTTATAGGAACTTCTTTTACTTCTCTCTTCTGCTAAATCCACTTCTGGTTTACGCACAAAAATCTCCAACAGAAAAAGCAGCGTTGGGCTTTAGCCTAAGGGTAAGTTCACACGGGGTTTTTTGTCCGGAACCTGAGGCAGACCAAAAACCGGGTAGCCATTGCACTGCACTGGCATCCAGTCGCGCACTCCACTCCGGATTAGGCCCAATGAATGGGCCTAGTTAGGAGTGTCTTCAGGCCGAATCGCAAGGCGAAACGGCCTGAAGAATGAGCATTTTGCTTCTTTTTCTGGGAGCCGGAACAAACCAAAAAAAAAGTAAAAAAAAAAGTTGTCTTTTTGGTCAGGATTTTGGTCTTTTTGGTCAGGATTTTGAGGTGGAAAACTCTGTGTGAACTTACCCTAACCGAGTGAACTCTAAGATCATGGCATTCACATTGGATAAAAAATGACACAAGACTTTTTTTTATCCTGCTTATGCTAGGTTCACAATAACATTGCATCTCCGTCGACCTGGAACATTTATCTGTTCAGGAATGAATTGATACATGTGTGTCATGAAAGGGTAACACGGTGAGTATTACAAACACTAATATGCAGGCTGGGTGATCGAGGACAGTCCTCCACAGCCTCTATAATGACTGACTGCTCTCAGGTTCCAAGATCTATCTGTTTTCAAGTGCAAATCTGTTCTGACTAAAGCTATACTGACACGACACTGAATAACAGTCAGAAAAAAAAAACGGACGACACATGGCATTGAATTCAATGTCTGAATGGGGAATATTCACATGACCATTATTTTGATGGTCCTTTGTAATGGACTGTAAAAATGTAAGGGGTTCCATGGACCCCTCTATACACTCAAATGTATGGGGGATCTGTGAAATCGGGTTCCTGGTGGGTGCAAGACGGCCATGAAAAACTGACGTTTTTCAAGGCTGTTTTGCAACTTGGTTGTGTGAATGTAGTCTTAGAGTGCACTCATGAAAGCATTTTATTATTCAGTTATCATATGCCTAAACATGCTGCATTTCATGGTACTTAGTCGCAACAATAAATTCTAAATTTTTCCTTTGATATCAAATTTAAAGAAAATATAGGACAAATATACTATATAGAAAAGAATAGAGTGTAGAAAGTAGTCAGGAAGGAGAATTTCTATATCTGCTCATTTGCTCCAACAGCATCTTGTATAGACTTTTTTTCACATGTACTGTTCATTATTGAGATATTCACCAGTAGACGAAAGCTATCCCTGCATCCTGCCCTCCCCTTGGCTTCTCTTAGTCATTAATCCTAGTAGCTTATGGTACAGGCTGCAGAAGGCACGTGTCCAGTCTACAAGAGTTGGGGGGGGGGGGCATTGCTGCCTACCAGATTATCGTCTTATATCATTATCTGCTTCCTTGACATACTCGTTACAAAATAATCTCATTATTTACTGTGTAAAGGGGTATTTTTTCATGGCAAGAGAAATCACATAGAAACGTATGTACAAATATTTATTCATGTTGGTTCTATATTTTTATATCACAGGAAAATGTAGAATTTATTTTTGCTACTCAGTTCCATGGTATTTAGTATGTTAATGCATATGTTAACCAAAAAAATAATCTCCATGAGTTCATAAGAAATAAAATGTATGCCTGGGGCAGAGATGAAACAATGTGAAGACAAGAATGATGCTAAGACATGCAACATGGATTCACATTGGCACTTGCATGTTAGTCAGTCCCAGAAGACTAAGTGTAAAATAAATAAATAAATAAATAAATAAATAATAATAAATATTTTTTTTTATTTACATCAACAAAAACTGGCACATATACTCACCAAATTTATTAGCTTTTTAGACAATTTCTGTGACCTGCCTGTCAAGAAGTGTAGCTTAGTGAGAAATGATGTGGCTTATCAGAAAGCGGGTGGCTTTAAGGGATTGTCCAGAGTCAAGCAAATATTGAGAGACAAATGTTATTGTTTTTATAAAGAAAAGTTGTACAATTATTAAATATACTTTCTGTCTCAATTCTTCACAGTTTTCTAAATATCTGCTTGCCGTTATCAATTTTGCTTACTTTCAGTGAATAAAAGTCAGTCCATGGTCATGTGATATACGATCCATGGTCATGTGATATACGGTCCATGGTCATGTGATGAACGCTCGGTTACCAAGCAGATGTCTGATTACTGTGCTGTGACAATTTGTGCACCTGTGTTTATCACATGACCATGTGCAGTTATGTATCCACTGGAAGTAGGCAGAATGAATGACAGTAAAGAAGGAACTAAAGAAGTGATGAATTGACACAAAAACATATATGAAAATTGTATAACTTTTTATTACACAAACAATAACATTGGTCTCTCGATATTTGTCTGGAAGTGGACATCCCCTTTAAGACACATCCCTTTGTGCCACCTATTGTACCATAGTGTAAAGTCAACCAACATAAGTCACCAAAGATGTGCTCCATTAGATGTCTGACACAAGTGTACCACATTACCTGCCACCAATACTAGTGTGCCTCTTTAAGTCCCCATGATACAGCCATAACTTTTATATGCTTGTAATAGCTATACTATCTTATTTGCCTGAAACATGGGTGGACGAGTGTAACTATATTAAACATCATGTACAACTGTTGTTCCAGGATGTCTGGAAGGTCCGAAGTACTGACTGATGTATATGCTGTGTATGCTTTATTCCAACCTAGGAAGAATATGCAAATCTGACTTCCATGATGTAATTAGGATGCCAGTGCCTTAAATATGCACCCCAATAGAGGGCACTGACTGAGAATGTGCAAGTCTATCTTGCATGATGTAATTAGGAAGACAGAGTCTCAGTCAAGACATCCAATAGAGGGCGCTCCCTTTAACATCATGCTGACCTTCTCAGAGGCCTTTGTTTGCAATGATGTTGGGATTTTACCAGATATAGTCTCTCAGCCAAGGACAGCTGTTCCAACCTAGACATGTAATACTTTAAAGGGAAACTCTGAATCGTAATTATTCATTAGGATAACTTTGTAATAGAAGTAAATGAATGGCTTTCAATGTGCCTGCATCACTTACCTGGTCTCTGCCATGTTGCTTTGACGGATATGGTGCCCTGTACAGAAGATCCAAGATTGTGGCACAGAGCTGGTCATCTGTTATATCCTTAGGACTCTTATCTTCTATTGTGCTAAAGAAAAAAATTACATTATTCACGTGTAAAAGAGATTGTAAACCTGGCAAGCCCTGTACTGTGACTCTGTATAAAAACACTATAAAGCAAAATTGATAGGGGAAATACGCAGCACAGTGTGTTATGAACTGCACCCTTGACTAAATCAGCTCTGCTATTTCCTCTTTTGTCTCTGCTATACTCTGGGTGCTCTCACGGCTATACCCTGTGGCAGGGAACGGTCTTCTGTGTTCCAGTTCTAAGGTTTGCAACTCCCATTGACTGTTGATGATTGACTTTGCTATTTAGACCTGCCTGTCCCGTCAGTCTTTGCTTGAGGTGTTTGTTCTGTTCTGCATTTGCTCTGTTGCTAGACTATGTCTGTAAAACGGAATATGTTGGTGCTATATAAATAAGTGAAATAATAATGATTCTGCCTTTTGCCTGTTCATGAGCACTCCAAAACCTGATTCTAGGATTATGAGAACCCTGAAAATTGTGACTGTATCCTAAGTCAGTGTTCTGTCTATATCTGGTGTAACCCGTGACCTGTCTCTATCCTGCGAAACTCAAAACTTCAGTGTACCCTGAAACCCGAGTCTGTATCCTGTTGGAATCTGATGTACATGGAAACCTAAGTTTGATACGATGTATCATGATTCCTGAGTCTCTATGGTGTGGTGTCCTACTTGTCAGTGCGCAGGTATCTCGTTTTCGGACAGAAGTCTGCTGAGCCATATACTGCCTACGCCATGCTTTGACTTGTCACTTTGGTATTATAAACTTCCCATTCCTAGCCGGTAACAATTTAGGAATCCATAATCCTTTTGACTTTCATGTTGCTTTATAGAATTCTGCTTGATTTTTGTTGTTCAATGCCAGTTTCTTAAGATAGCATCATTGCAAAGTGTAAACTCTATTGCAATAGAAAATTGGAGGAGTTGCCCATGTTAGTGAACTAGGTTCCTGCCTTCATTCTCAAGTCTACCCTAGGTCAAGTGTATAGCCACGGCGGCAAATATGGTCAAACGCTAATACTAATGATAAAACTAACTAGGGAACTCCCTGTACTGGTTAAGATGTATTATTAATGTACACCCTGATCCCCACATCCCTATTCATTACTTTTGTGGAGGGCTGCCAGAACTCTAGTTCTTCAGTCTTTCAATCAGCTACTCCAACTCCGCACAGACTCGGGCCTCTGCTCCTTTCAGTAGAATGCAGTCACTCATGTGAACCAGGGTCAGAGTAGTGCATATAAGTTATAAAACTTAACCAGTGCAGGTAAATTTTATTTATCCTGGGTAATACCTTTAATATTTTAATATTCATCTTATTACAATGGTTGTCATTGTTACTATTATAGGGGCACTGTGGCTGGTACTCTACGGGTAAGTTCACATGGAGGAATTTGCCACAGATTCGGGGATGGATTTCTCCCCTGATTTTGCAGCAGATTCAATCAATTCAATCAGATTCAATTGAGCATTCTGCTCAATCTTGCCATGGATTCCGCAGCTTGGGACTCTTTGTGACTGACATGCAGGGGAAGGGTTATTTTATCCAGGTTTTATCTGTAGACTAAAATAGATCCTGCAGTCTTTTCACACTGACATTTAATTCTTTTTTTTTTATATCATTTTTGCCACAAAATCCATTAGTCCCATGACTGGACCTGAAGGCAAAGGTACTTCCATTTGTGCCCATCTCCACTGGCTTCATCAGGATACAATTTTTGTTATAATTTAGGTTAATGGCTGATGAACTCAAAAGCAGATGCAAACACGTCAGTAAACCATTAGGCTCTGTTCATATTTGTGTTCCATTTATAATGGAAGCTAAAATACTGAATTTGTTACACGTTTGACACTAGAGAAGCCCAAGAGACCCACCTAACTTATAATAGAGCCCATTGGGTTCTACTGAGATGTCCATAATTTTTCATGTGAATTCTTGCTGCACAAAAGTTAATAGAACCTGTGAATGAGGCCCCAGCGTAGATGTGAAGAATCCATATATTTCAGACTGTGTAGATCATATGTTTTATTTGCTCTTCTATAATCTATATCTAAAATCTAAAAAACTTGGAACTTCACAATATAATAAAACAATATTATTTACCTTGCTCCCAGGTCAGCTTGTAGGTCCAGATTTGCAGTGCCAGTTTGGTAACTGTTTTCTTTCACATCTCTGATGGTATAATAAATGTTCTACTCAGTTAGGTGGGAAATAACAATAATCATATTACAATGTAAGAGGGTAGCCATTTTAACTATTCATTAAACTGAATGTCCATATTTTCCATTGTGTATAATGGATGACTTTGCATTCTTTCCCTGTGTATGCATTGGATTCTTGAGTTTTTACACTCAAATACACTTTGCTGGCACATCAATTAGATTGTTGACTACTTGGTAAGGGTCTGAGTGTTTGACTTTCCACAGATCACACAGCCATGGCGTAAAAAACCCTTTAAGGCTAAGGCTCCACAGCCGGAAACGCCGCATTAAGGCTGTATTCACACAGAGTAACGGCAGGCGTTTTTTGTGTGTTTTTTGCACATACCGCCGCGTTTACGCCGCGTAGCGCCGCGTTAACGCCGCGTATACGCCGCGTTAACGCCGGGCAACGCCACCGCTAAATAGCGCGGCGTTAACGCGGCGTATACGCGGCGTTAACGCGGCGCTACGCGGCGTAAACGCGGCGCTATGTGCAAAAAACACACAAAAAACGCCTGCCGTTACTCTGTGTGAATACAGCCTAAAGCACTATGGGAACAACTGTGGTGGGAACGCATTGCGGTTCTTCCTGAAGCGCTTTAAACAGAAAGTTCACAGAGTTTTCCTCCACAGACTTTCTGTTACCATTATTTCTATGGGAAAGCCACAGGCATTTCCATAGATATAATTGACATGCTGCGATTTTCAAAACCGCGCTGGTTTTGGAAATCGCATCGTGTCCATGCTGCGGTTTTAATCGCAAAGTGGACATGAGATTCGCATGAATCCCATCCACTTTGCAAGTACTGTAAAATGCCGCGATTTTTCCCACAGCGTTTTCGCTGCGGGCAAATCACAGCGTTTCCATCCTGTGGGGAGCCGGCCTAGGAATGATATTTGGGGCAGATTTATTAATGGTTTTATGGCAGTTACATGTATTATATTTCAGATGATTTATTCTATTATTTCTTCACTTATGCTATAGGTTGAACCATCAGCAATTTTCTGTACTGACTACCGCATGCCGTGCCCCTATGACCCCTTGATATAAAAACATTCGCATTGGTGATATGTATAATTAAAGCATAGCCTTTATACCTCTAGGGAGACATAGTCATCTGCATAACCAAATGAAGTAAATAAATGATAAGACCTCAATATGCTGCTAAGCTTCACAATGAAAACAGAAGGGGAGGCAGCAGGGGATAGCAAAGGCTTCCTGTTAATGGATACTGAAAGTCATAGCAACTGTGGAAAAGCACAAAATAACTGCAGCTTCAACTGGGTAAGAATCTCTGCTTTTATTAGGTATATAACAGTAAGAACTCTGTCATCTATCATGACATAATTAAATGACAATGTACGACTTTACAAACAATGCAATTTCTACTTACAATACCATATCTAACCACAGGGTGCGCTGCAAGTGAGAAAACAGGTTGGAGCATAAATAACTTTTATAGACAACCCCATCACCAGGATTGTCACCACTACACCCAGAATAATGCCAGGTAGAACATATTTTATATATAGCTTTTCCTCTGTCATGCTAAGGTGACCATTGTTCTATAATGATCACCTCAGAAGACAGTATGTGTCCCACTGGTCTGTTTTCTATGAAGATAAATCGCGCTGACAGTTTGCAGGAAGCTCTCATTCAGGCTGGTCTTACACGACCGTAGTTGGTCCGCAATAGCGGGTTTTAAATTGTGGACCATTTGCGGACCCATTGTTTTCTATGCGGCCTCTTACACCACCGTAGATTTTGTCTGTGGTGTGGCGTGCCGTAACCGTGGTCTGGACAGTATACCGCATGTCCGTAATGGCCATGTTTTTACGGCACAAACTGTCCCATACAAGTCTATGGGCGCGTTCAGTTATGCGGATATACACTGAACATACATCAGTGTATATCCGCAATTGCGGATGTCAACATGTGTGTTTTGTGGTGTGTTTTGTTTTTTGCGGATCCGCATAATACTGATACACACAAAACGTTGCGGATGCACTTTGTGGTTGGGCACGGACGTCTGCAGAATGAGATTTTAGAGGAAAATTTGTGTTGCGGATCTGCAAATTGCGGACCGCAAAAACCACTACGGTCGTGTAAGACCAGCCTCAGATGTACAGTATGTAGCACCTAGTACCTCAGTACTAATGTTATTTTATGCTAGGCTCACTTCTGTGCTGTTGTGTCCCTTGTTCTAGAACATCAGAGGACTCAAAACAACGGACACACCAACCACTAAAACAGAGGACATCAATGGTGCCTATTGGACCACATTGACCACAATGGGATTCGTCGGGTATCCATTCTTTTAAACTTAAAATATTGGACTAAAAGCACTTTTTTTCATCCAACATTTTTCGGTGGTCACTGCAATAGAGTCTCCAAACAGAGACTTAGATGTAAGCCCAATTTAGATGTAACCAGGATTGTCCTTCTATAGGCTACAGAAGCAGAGATAACGGCAATTAAAGGGGTGTTCTAACTCATACTTTTAATATTTAATACTGTTGCTGAGGGCCCCTTAAAAATAACATGAAAGATGAAAGCTTCCATCTTTGTTTTAGCACAAGAATGAATGATAATGGATACAAATAGAATGTGCTTAATCTGTAAGGGTGAATTCACACTGAGTAAACGCTAGCTTATTCTGAACGTAAAACACGTTCAGAATAAGCGGCGTCTAAAGCAGCTCCATTCATTTCTATGGGAGCGGGGATACGAGCGCTCCCCATAGAAATGAATGGGCTGCTTCTTTCACTCCGTGCAGTCCCATTGAAGTGAATGGGGAGTGCCGGCGTATACGGCAAGCTCTGCTCATGCCGGAGCGTACACGCCGGCACTCCCCATTCACTTCAATGGGACTGCACGGAGTGAAAGAAGCAGCCCATTCATTTCTATGGGGAGCGCTCGTATCCCCGCTCCCATAGAAATGAATGGAGCTGCTTTAGACGCCGCTTATTCTGAACGTGTTTTACGTTCAGAATAAGCTAGCGTTTACTCAGTGTGAATGCACCCTAATTTTGTCAGTTTGACAATTGTTAAGATGAATCAGAACAATGGACTGATAAACAGTGTAAATGTAGCCTGAGCTATCTGTAATGCTATGCTGCCTAGTAAAAAAAAAACAAAAAAACATAAATTAGCAGAACAAAAAAAAATCAGAGGCACAACACGGTTTCACTTCACAAATTGGTTTATGTCACTTACCTTTTTCCTGCTAGAGCAGAGTTGATAATTTTCCGAATTGCTGCCGATCCTCTGGCCCGACTGAACTCACTTGTGAACATACCATCTACATGCCTCCTGGTCCTGTATACAAACACCAAATTCCTAGAATTAGTATAAAATACAACTGCAAAATATGTTTGTGCCAATTCTAACCCTTCATCTTAGTGTTTTGTATGAGTGTTTAGGTGCCACCTTACTAGTTGTATGGGTACGGACACATGTTCAGGGTTTGCAAGTGAAAACCAAGAATGGACTGAAAAAAGAGAAGTACAAAAAACACTGTGTCCTTACCCTATGAGTGACCATGACAAATTTCATGCCCGTGCTACACAGGTCGTTTTACTACCCTCATGATGACAAATCCAAAAGAAAATCTTACCCTTGGTTCACATCTGTGTTTGGTAATCCATTCGGGGAGCCGCATGGGGATCCCACGAACAGACTACCGAACGCATTGGCAAGCATTGTGCAGTGAAAGCACACGGACCCCATAGACTATAATGGGGTCCGTGTGCTTGCTCTGTGCTGCCTGCACAAATCATGCGGACAGGAAAGTAGATTGTGAAGTACTTTCCTGTCCGCATGTTCCCTGCGGAGATCTCGGGGCTAGCACATGGAACAGATTATAGTCTATGGGGTCCGTGTGCTTTCACTGCACACCGCTTGCAAATGCATTCAGTAGTCTGTTCGTGGGATCCCCATGCGGACTCCCCGAATGGATTACCAACGCAGATGTGAACGAGGCCTTACTCACACCAATGAGTGCCATGCTTTACACTGCAGTGGAGATGCTGTATTGGTCCTGGGCATTAACACCCCTAGAGCCTCAGTCAAAGATGACTAAGGCACGATTTTGGGATAGATCGCCAGACGCCTGAACAAGATTCGGGAGCAGTGATTCATTACCATGATAGCTGGGAAACTACTGAAAACTCACAGTCTTGTCACTGTATAAGCCTAGTGCAGCCTGTAATAGAACTATATCAATTTTACAATGCATCGCAAATTTGGATAAAAAGCAGTTAAAACAATAGACATTTCCCAAAATGGGCTGAATAAAAAAGTACATCTAGCCCCACAAAAAACGATTCCTTATGCATCTCTGTACATGTAAAAATTAAATTTTTTTTATTGCTGTCACTATATGGCAACTCCAAGTATTTTTTTTTTGTAGCATAAGTAAATGTGTTTGTCTTGCATAGACTTACCTGCCAGGTAGAGCAGATGAATATGATAACTGCAGGAAGACCACAAGAACCATCAATGCTTTGAACACCATAGCTACAGGCATGATTCTAGGGAGAGATAATATCATAGGCATTAGAATTTTGGGATCAGCCAACTGCTGACAACTGGGATCAGACACTTATCACCTCTCCTTAAAGGGAGTCTGTCAGTAGTAAAATGCTAGGTTCACCACACTTGTTTTTGTCTGTCCGTTGTACGTGTCCTCATGGGGACCTGAATGATGGATATCTGGACCAGAAGCCAATGGGCTCCACAGGTCACTCTGAAATCCTTTGATCTGCTTTCCTTTGATGGCATACACTCCGTGGGTTGTAAAATTATAACACTTGCCTTCTGGTGAGCTTACATGAGACGATTTTGTTATACACAGCCTTCCACTTTACAAAGGAGAAAATTATCATTTAATGGCAAAACATAGAAGTTGTTCAGCAACATATAATGTAGGAGAGATTCTATAGGGGAGGCTGTTTAACAAATGAAGGCATTAGTACTATATGGGGGGGCACGACAGGAAATGAGAATGATGGGAAACTTGTGTGCATAGACATGATGTGAACAAGTCTTTGTGGTGGTCTGAGCCCACCTAGAGAATGGGACGCAGCTGCTGGTTGTGAGAAGTGCCCCAGGACACATGAGTCTTAAGTTAAGCCCCTGCCTCTCAGCCAATGAGCAAAGCTTATTCTGCATACAGATTTCTTACTGAACAGCACTGTCCAGTACAAATGCCCTGCATGTCTGCCTGGTCCTCTGGGCCTATTGGAAGGAACTATCACCATATATAATTGTAGCTGTTTTCGTCTCCTCTACTGGTGCCTCTTGGTGCGGTGCCACAAGTGTCTTTACAGATCACTAACACCCCTGTCACTATAGTGGCAATGAATTTCCCCAGTATAAGAGCTCTATCTCCATATCTCAGGAGGAACCAACTGAACATTGCTGCAAGTGCCTCCCTGAACAGGTGAATTTACATGGAAAAATAACATTTTAATGCTAGGAATGGAGCATCTACAGTTGTAATAGGATGTATGGTACTTTGTTAATATGGTGGCACTTGTCCATTTTTTTCTTCCATACAGCAAAAACAAGATGAAGGGTAAAGAAGCATTACTTACTTTACTTTGGAAGATATGGGACCTCTCCTCTAAGGCTCCAATACTTGTCTCAGATGACGATGACAGGAAAGACAAAGCCAACATTTCACTATTTATACCATTGGTAGGCAAGACTGGTGCATCATCGGGGATGGAGCTCTACTTCATGGTACCACACATCCACACCTCCTGCATTAGTCACAGGTGCAATGATTACGTAATTACATTATAATTAAGCAGTAATAGACTACGGTATTAGAGAGATAAGGTACGTGAGTGAAATGGTGGGTGCAGATCGATAAAGCAATATTGATGTGGTCCACACCTTCTGCAAACACAGATACCTGGAAGGAAGTGAGGGGGTGTTTGCTCACTCTATTAACATACTCTTCCTAAATGATCTGTCATTGGGAGCACAGGGCGCTGAAACCCCTGAGTTTATGACAATGGCTCATCCTGTTGATAATCATTATTATAGAAAGAAAAACCCCTGCAAAATAACAAACCTAGACTTGGTTCACATGTTGTTTTTGATGGAAGTATAAATTACAATTATTCCCAACGTAGCCCAACAAAAGAAAGACTATGATGCATGCAATGGGATAGGAATAAAGTAATAAAAAAAAATTAAAAGTAAAAATGAATAATAAAAAGTTTTTAAAAACCATATAATTACAAAAATACATAATGTACACAAAATAAAGTAAGTAAACATGTTAAGTCTACATTATCCAAAAATACAGTGTACACCATAAAAAAAAAACTGCAATGCACATGAATGTATTTTCTTTACCTCACCTACCCCCCAAAAATAGCAATAAATAGTGATACATTCCAAAAATTGGTACCAATAAAAACTACAGCTTGCTCCGCAAAGAAAGAACCCTGACATAGCTCCGTAAACAACACAGTCCAATGGTATAGGCGTCAGAATATGGTGATCCCATTTTTTAATGACGTTATATTTTGTAATGGAAGCTAGAGATGGAAAATATGAAGAAAAAAATCAGCAAGCATAAATGTCCAAATTACCCTGCATCCGTAAAGGGTTAATGCACACATTTCATTTGATTCTGATCTGATATGCTATGACGGATTATAGTGGACATGAAGATCCTTGTTTGTTTCAGTAATATATAGCCATCGACAGATCAAAAACAACTGGATCCACCAACAAAGCAGTAGTATGTATGATCAGGGAATGGAACTAGAACTACTTTTTCTTTTTATCTAGGTCAGTGTCAAACGTCCTGGAGAGAGCAATTCAATTGTTGAGGTCTGTTTTTTCTATGTCTATATAATAGCTGGAGCCGCTACTATACCATTGAAAGTACTTGCTGTTTCTCGATTTTTTCCTGTAAAAACATTATAAGAGTCCTAGACTTCCCCAACCCTAACTAGGTCTTGGGGCCACACAGGTTCTTATGACACCATAAGAGAACAGTAGGGCTGTTTGGACAGTGCAAAGCTTACTGGAATTATCATATTAATAGTATCATCATATGTGAGTTATAGGTAACACACAGTTCCCATCCCAGAGAACTATGGAAGACTGGTCCTATAGCTTGGTCTGGGCTGAAAATAATTAACTATTGCCTTATCACATAACTTAGCAATAAGTCATATATACAGACAAACCAAGAAGTTACTTTACAGAACAAGAAGGCATAGTAGGGAGCACAACCCCCTTTGGCACAACACAGAGATTTCTGATTTCTGATAAAATATTCCACGCAAATGATCATTAAAATCATTGACAGTGTGCTGAGAATGTGATATGATTTCATGTTGTGGTATTGTGGAAGCGATCTAAGAATCCATGTGAACAGCTGAGATCTTCACACCCATAAAGTGATTGATGATAAATCAATGCTAGACAGTAACTAGAAATTCCCCAGATGTATGAATGACCTCATCTTCAATAGCAGAGCGGGGCTGGAAAATGGAAGCTATTCACTAACATAAATGTGTAGAAGTAGTAAATGAGAAAGGTATATACTTATTTCCCTAATGTAAAGTGACTCACCACACAATAGAAGATAAGTGGCCTTCCTGGGTACTGGCCAAAAGCATACAACATACATATACCCATCAACCAGAGGCATCACAAGGCCCTGTGTCTCACAAGGAGCTGCAGATGTGGCCGTATAATGCATCTTATCTAAGCAGGCTGGGAAGTAACTAACATAAAGTGTATGGTTATGAATTCCGACTGAAGTATAGTACTATAAAAACCTTATAATTTCTCTTTATCAAAGGGAACGTGCCACCAGAAAAATTACCTATGTTTTAAACCAATTTTCTATATACAACATATTTTTTCATAGTATGTTTTTAGTTTTTTTAGTTTTTCATATCACTATCACGCCTAAACCTAGAATGACATTTCCCAATTGTTTAAGGGTTTTCTTTGCTTCAGTTACCTCAGTACATCACATACAAGGCAGACAGAATTACAATAGTAGATAACATCTCTGTAGCTAGCACCACCAGTAGTAGATTATAATATGACTTTTTTGGTCAGCTGCCATGAGCCCAAGGCCCCTGTGGAGTCCATGGCTGCCTAAAACTCCTACCAATTTTAACAAGTATATGTCAATTAGCAGTGGGATGCTTTCTGTATTACTCATGGTTTTTGATTTGTTCTTTCTTCTTTAATACTTGCCTGTACATCCTGTATCCCCCCTTCCCCATGTCTTTGTCTGTTTTTTCTTGTACGAAGTTAATTTCTCTGAGCAGTCCTAATGGCCGTAGTTGGTTTAAGATTTTCTGTGTGTTGTTGCTGTTTTACATGTATATTTTTCTCTTTGTTGTAAACCCTCTTGAAAAATTCAATAAAAATTACAAAATTAAAAAAAAAAAGTGAAAAGCAATAGCAGTAGAATTTTACATGTACCTTTAACTACATGCATGACTATAACTAGTCTTCCCATAAGCCAGGGGACAGTATCACAGTCTGAGCATAGTGCATACATCCCAACTGTCCCGGATTCTGAGGGACATTCCCAGATTCAGGATCATGTCCCACAGTCCTGGTCAGCGGGATATATGTCCCGGTTTCAACTCATATGTGTCCTCTGGACGCAGATGAGCTGAATACAATGTTGGAGGAAGCAGGAGCTGTCGGCTCAATGCTGAGCTCCAGCTGTGTGTTGTCATCACATCATGCTCGGAGCCGGAGCTCAGCACTGAAGCAGAACAGACTAAGGGGGCATTCACATGGAGTAATGCCGGGCATGTATCACAGCCGTACACGCCGGCCTTACCGCAGACTGCCGAACACTTCCCATTCACTTCAATGGGAGCGCTCATAACAGCGGCGTTTACGAGCGCTCCCATTGAAGTGAATGGGAAGTGTTTGGCAGCCTGCCGTAGCGCCGGCGTGTACGGCTGTAATACACGTCCGGCGTTACTCCGTGTGAATGCCCCCTAAGACTGCAGACAGAACAGCAGGGGATCGAGGAAAGGTGAGTATCAGTGTCTTTATGTTAAACTGACAACAAATTGAGGAGGAACAGTAACCTAGGGGCACAGATGGAAGGGGAACATTATACTGAGGCAGAGATAGAGGGGAACATTATACTGGGGGCAGAGATGGAAGGGGAACATTATACTGGAGGCAGAGGCGGAGGGGGGACATGAAACTAGGGACACAGATGGAAGGGGAACATTATACTGGGGCAGAGATGGAAGGGGGACGTTATACTGGGGCAGAGATGGAGGGGAATATTATACTGGGGCAGAGATGGAAGAAGAACATTATACTAGGGGCAGAGATGGAGGGGGGACATTATATTGGGGGCAGAGATGGAAGGGAAACATTATACTGGGGGCAGAGACAGAGGGGGCACATGAAACTGGGGGCAGAGGCGGTGGGGGGACATTAAACTGGGTGCAGACAAAGGGGGGACATTAAACTAAGGGCAGACGAAGGGGAGACATTAAACTGGGGGCAGACAAGGGGGGACATTAAACTGGGGGCAGATGAAGGGGGAAAATTAAACTGGGGACACATGAAGGTGGCAATTAAACTGGAGGGATTAAGAGGGACATTAAAATGGGAACAACTGGAGGGAGATATTAAACAATGAGGGTCAATGGAAGCGGACATTAAACCTTGGGAGTAGCTGAAGGGGGATCTAGTTGCCCCCAGTTTCATGTAGCACTCCAGCTGCCATTAATTTATTGTCCCCCTCCAACCTCACCCACTGTTTAATGTCCCCCTCCAGCTGCTCCAGTTTCATTTCCCCCTCTAGTTCCCCCAGTTTAAACTGGGACACGAGGAAAGGGACTTAATACTGTGGGGCAGTTGGAAGGGGACATTATAATGTGGGGTATAATTGAAGCAGAAACTCCGCAGAACCTCCGCAGACTTTCTGTGAAAAAACGCAATGCGTTGCCACTACGGTTTTTCTTGCAGTGCTTTTTTGCTGTGGGACTCTACGTGGTGCCTTAGTCTTTCTAAGCATTATTAGGACTGGATGGTTGACTGGATTATTGTATGACCCTGGGAAAAATGTATTTATTATGCAGCTAAGAACCAAATAGGTAGCAAATTGTTGGATATTTTGGATTATTAGATGGTTACATATGAGAATACTGTATATAATCTTGGAGCGATAGACCTAAAATAACAGAGCGATTTCCTTCTCACCTTATACCTAGTGTATAATGTGCTTATTTAGTCAGTCTGCCTGGCATGTGCCCAGAATTGCCTGCTGTTTACAGCACCAATGTATGTATGATTTATACTGAGAAGTAATCACATAACACAAATCTCATTAAAAATTCTAGCACAAAATCATTTTCCAATCAAAGTTTCTCTCTTAAATCTCCTGACTCTGGGGAATACCATGCTGTACTGCTGTTGTATACTGGAAACAAGTGGAGACTTTCCAGATGACCAGATACTGAATTCATGGAATTTCTTATTAGCGGCATTGTTGTTGCAACTGGAGTAGAAATAGAAACTGTAATAAGAAAGAGGCAACGTTACAAAAGAAACTCAGTCCAAAAAAGCAGGCCAAGATTCTATTATTCTGGAACGAAAGAATTTAGAAGATGCATCCGTAATCCAAAAATGTTATTGCATTATTCTTTCACTATTTTGAAGGTTTTATGTTCCTTTTCTCCTTCATCTAGACAACTTAACCCGTAACACATTTGCTGACCATTGGATGATTTTAGTTGGCCATAGTCATTTAGAACATATGTGGGCGACACATATATTGCCTGAACCTTCCTTCCTTCTTTCCTGTCCACAGTTTGGCATGGTATAGTAGACAGATTGGTAGCTGTCTTTTAACAGTGAGAAAGTAGAAGTAAGATAGAAGGCATGATAGATTTTTGACATGCCCAGGCAATAAAGATCATAGGTTCCTTACAAATTATTTAATACTGAATGATCTACAGTCTTTAGTTTTGTATACTTCTAATTGAATTTAAGAGTCTGTCTGCAGTGAGCTCCCTCTAGTGGTTACTGGGGGTAGCAAAAATTTTATCAGTTTAAGGTATTTTTCTCACAAACAATATTTAGCCCCCCCCACCCCCCACCCCCATCAACAGGACTGATAATGCTGTGTGTAGCTGTGTGTATCATCCTATAGAAGTGAACAGAGCAGTGGTTAGGCATATGCACTATCGCTACAATTACAAAGTGAACTTGGCAACCCACAGACTTGTGATTAGATTGGGTACGCCATTATGCACTGGATCCTACTCCATTCATTTGTCCACATTCTTCTTCTTATTATTATTATTGTTATTTAGAACTGGAGGTAAAATATGTTATTCTTAAACAGGGCATTGAATTAGACTGACATATAAATATGACAAGCCATAAAATCGTATTATGCTCTAGATTATTGTACTAATTAATTCACCTTTATTATATGACTTTCATTTTTTTATCTGTCCAAAAAGATTGTAGCTTGCCACTTATTGTTTGCAGACCTGATGCTTCTTATCTGTTCAAACATGTTGAGCAAAGAGCCGTAGACAGGAAGTCACAGGCCAGAGAGGATCTTGATATCAATAGGTTAATGTGAATTTAAAAACGTTGTTTCTGACATGTTAATTAAAAAATGTTTACCCAAGCACCTCACTAAATATCAGGCTGGACTGCCTGTACTGACATATCGCCAGAGGTCATCCTGTAGTGTTTGATCATGAGAAACAAACATTTTCTTTGGAAGAGTGAATCTGGTTTGATGAGCTCGGTAATGGCATATACGGCAACTCCCTGTTTAAAAAAGTTTCATTGTTTTTAATATTAAATCTCGTACAAATAACAAAGGAAAAAGCAAATTTACTTCTAAAAATCCCGAACTTATTCATTTGGAAGAGATATATAATCATGTATTCTGCAAGCCAAAATGTTAGGAACCTCAGGTCGGTACAGAAGAGTTCGCGAGGTAACAAAGGGTGCAGCGGAAGAGTAGTCAGAAGAGCCGGGTCATACACTGGAGTTCATCCGTTATCCAAATTGGAAGTCAAGGAGAGGTGGTCTTTACGCCAGCCGGGGTCATCCACTAGAGGTCACGAGGTATCCAAATCACAGGTCAAGGAGAAATGGTCTAGGAGGCAAACAGGGTCATACACAGAGGCCACAAACAAGAACAACACAGGAAGGCAAGGAAAAAGCAGACAGACAGGAGTGAGGCACAGGAGAGTTAATTCCCAGAGGAAACTGAATAAACAGTGGCGGACTGGGGGCAGAATGAGGCCTCAATATCATCCATCCCCCTGCTGACCCCCTGACCCCGGAAGTATTGTTCTGATCCCAGGAGGACACCGGAATCTCCCGCGGACTAATGCGGAAGTTCCGGCTCTCCTCCTCTAGGGAGTGAAAGCGCCAGACCCATCGAAGAAGACAGAGCAGGCTGGTAACCTCCGTGCAGCACAGAGGAAGCTCCGGCTCGTAGTCTAACACAAAGTGAAGGAATTTGGAACTCCCTGGTCCTAGCAGTCACTGATATTTTGCATGTGGGGAGAAATTGCATTTTGTTATAGAATAGCAGTTTCCTAATATTGTATGTAAAGCAATCCTGATTATTTTTTCTGTATGATATATGGATTATATATCTCTCATAGTTAGTGAACATTTGTCCTAATAAAGACTAAGTATCCTCCAGTGCAGAAAAAAGTGCATGTACATGTTATTGAATACACCGTCAATATGAACAAGGACAGAAGGAAAGAAAATGGGAAAGGAAGGGAGAAAGAGGGGGAGAAGGAAGTCAATTCTTTTTATGGGACCTAATGAGCCCTGCTGGTCTTTGTCATAAAGTCTGATCTTGTGCACATCAGAGCACAGTCTATTGGCAGGACATGCTCATTACTGGGTCGGGGGCCAAAACTCTATCAATACTGCTGCATGCAGTATTTTCTGCCCAGCATTGTTATCCTACTAATATTATAAATGTGAACGTTTGTATGTTTGTGTGATTGTGTGTTTGTTACTAAATCACGCAAAAAACAGCTGAACGGATTTGGATTAAATTTGGCACATAGTTTTGATAGTTTGTAATCTCGATTAACACATAGACTCCTTTTTATCCTGGTATATGACATGGCTTCACGACAGGCCGCGAGAATACTGAGCAAGCAGCTATTTTCTCGTGGCCTGTGGGCATGCACAGTCTGCTCTGCCCAAGGCCCGAGACCTAGAAGTTACAAGCCACCGCCGGAAGAAGAGGATGAAGAGGACTCTCCTGACGAACATGGAGGCGGCGCTGGAGAGAGTTCTCTCGCAGCATTGGGGATGCCCCCAGTGCTGTTTGAAAGCTGGGGGCCACCCCCAGTGCTGCGAGAGAGCTAATTTGCATACCGAGAGAAACCAGGATTGTAGGTGAACGGCGGCGCGGAGAAGACAACGAAAGGTAGGAGAAGAATAGCCTTTCTTAAGGCTATTCCTACGTGGTACCTAGAAAAAATTGTGTGTGAGTGATAGGATTACTTTAATTGAAAGCCAATTTCAGTATAGCAAAGACAAAGGCGAACCCAAACCTTACAAAACTTAGCAGTTGTGTAAGAATAGCAAATAGGGCCAACTCTTGTCAATGGGCTGACTGGTATTGCAGGACAACTCTATTTACATCAATGTACTTAAGCTGCAATACAAAATACATCCTACATATAAGAGGGACACGTTTCTCAGAAAACACCCCAATTAATGCTAAATATATCCAACCACATTTCCCAGGTGTGCTTTCAAGGGACAGTCCATGATTTGGTCAAGTCATCCTCTGACTAGCTATACTTCCTTCTAGCTTCTGTTTTCAGTGGTAAATCTTGATTTTTATGGTTTACTACTTCACTGACTTTCCACAACATTTCATTTCACAATGACATTATTGTTATTATAATTGTTTGAGCAGGTGGTGCCTTTGGTATTGTCACGTACACCATGTCTATGCATATAATTTGGATACATCTGTAAGGCTAGGTTCACACCTGCTCTGGGTCTCAGCTGGGGATTCCGGTCCCCATTCCGCTTTAAAAATGTCGAGATAAAAGTTCTGCAAGTAGTGCTTTTCTATCTGCATTTTTCCACCACTTTCTGGCGGAAACCCGGCAGACCCCATTATAGTCTATGATGTAGTGTACTTTGATGTAGTTATAACTGCAGTCAGTTCTGGGGTCACAGGGGACATTACTAATAAGCCAAAAAAGAGCATGCTTCAGTTCAGATGTTTGAATGAGCACAATAAAACGTAATGGATCTGCACTCAATCTGTTAATCATACAGATATTACATGTCCATTCTGTCATTATTTTACGTCTGTGAGTTTAATAAAGTTGTGGCCATTTTGACACCCAAAATAAAGTGTTTTGTTCCAAAGTCAATATTTACTGTAGTTTGGGTGGTTTTAGGAAGGAGTGAGGGACATCCCATATCCAAAAGTCAAGTTCAA
Organism: Leptodactylus fuscus; assembly: GCF_031893055.1. Lineage (NCBI taxonomy): Eukaryota > Metazoa > Chordata > Amphibia > Anura > Leptodactylidae > Leptodactylus > Leptodactylus fuscus. Next base: position 76,445,798 of record NC_134270.1, read on the forward strand.
AAGCATTGTGTAAATAAGACCACAGATGTGCAGTCAGCAATCATTTAAACTGTATGGGAAAGGCCTTCCTTGTCTTGTTCCTCACAGCCCAGCAATGATGTTAGCAAACTAACCAACTTTCAAAGAACAGAAAGATGAACAAAATGTGCATCATGCTATGTGCGCCTCAGCAAATTTAGCTCCCCCTACTTTACTGGTGAGCCACCAGTTTAATGTCCCCCCTACATCTACCTCCAATTTATTATATCCCCCAAGTTTAATGTCCCCCATCATCTTCCCCCATTTTACTGCCCCCTTTCATGTGCCACCAGTTTAATGTGACAGATACAGAACTGATACAGAACTCTTCTCACTCCCCTAACGCTCTGTCTGGAGTCTCAGTCCGGGAGTGTTCTGGAAGCTGCAGGCGCCGGGAGCACAGTGGTGAAGCAGGAGCTGCCCAGGGATAGCTCCTGCTGCATTCACTATTGTATTCAACTCATCTGCAACCTCTGGACACTGATGAGTTGAATCTAGGACTCTGCGGCAATGATGGGAGCAGTTATACTGTACATTATTGGGGAGTGATAGAGCCAATATCCTGGGGGGGGGGCATTAAATTGTGTGGGACATTAGGGGTGGGGAATTAAATGACTTGTACGGGAATTGGAGAAACCCATGGCGAGGAAGAAGTTAAGACGAAAAAATTCCACCGATGTACCCTAACCTCTATCCCTGTACCCCATTATAACTTCTGATCTTACCAGAGCAATTTCCAAACACTGCCGTCTAGTAAATGCCCTAATATAGTCTTGTCCCAATATGTATTTCCCAGGGTGACCAGGACGCAGAGGACCTAAGCTATAGGGGCTAGAAGTAATTATGGGCTCAAGGGCCCTCCATCCCTGGGGAGACCAGAGGATCTAACTAAACCAAACACTCTGGGCAATCTGTACTAGGAACAGCTCTGCCTATAGTATCTACACTCCACATCGATTGCTTCAATTCATGGATAACCCCTTTAAAGAATTTATCCACCTTTGAAATACCGATTGCCCATCCTTTGTATAGACATCAATATTACATCTGCAGGGGTACGATAGCCAGAACCTCTGTCAAACAGATTTTCTGGGACAGCTTGGCTACCAGTAAAGAGCTGCACTGCTCACTCACTGCACAATGTGTAGTAAAGGGTTTAGGTACTGTAGCGGTGAGCAGCACAGCTCCCAGTATCACATCATACCCAGCAGCCACACTGTCTCAAAGCAGCTGATCTACAGTGGTCCTTGCTGTTGACCCACGTAGATGTAATATTGCAGCCTCTCCGCCTGGAAACAGTTTTTTTTTTTTTTTTGCACGGACACAAAGTCCTGCATATACGACTTTGTGTCTGAGCAAAAAAAAAATTGTTTCCAGGTGGAGAGGCTGCATATGAACACCAGTGGTTTGCTTTAAAAACCCATTCAAATTAATGGGTTTTAGAGCTGACCACTGGCAAGCCGTCCCCTGTCCAGTTTCCCCGGGGTTTAGGATGGAAACCCCTGGGCAGACAGCGGCGGTAGTGTGAACACCCCCATAACGGAATCCAACAGTAGTTTGAACCCTACCTTAGGTGTATTGCTACTACTAGTTTTTTATATGGGGTCAAATTGACCCCTTCAGTACGTATAGGTAAGAATTGTAAAATCTGGACCCCTGAAAAAATTACAATTCATTTTTGCGTCCTAAAATATACACTACTGTGAATTAAAAAAAAAAAAGTCACAAAATCTCACAACTCATTTGTTAAAATATTAGAAGTTATAAGAAAAATAAATGGTAAGAGGGTCAAAATAACCCCTTCGGTAGTTCTAGTGTTATCAGTGGGGTGGCAGAACTGTTCTGTTGTCAAGTAAGATCCTTTGTGTGGTACTTCCAGAAACTCCCTAAAGCAATGACAGCACAATGACCTGCACAGCCCAAGTGACAAGTGCAAGTATATCAATACAGTATGGTATGTAATACAACCTGAGCAACAATGGCTAGAGTAAGCCATGCCTCGGTCAAACTGCAAGCACAGTGTAAACAGTGGTGAGTTCTTCCTACACAACTCTTGTGCTCTACTTCCCTATCACATGTGTTCTACAGCAATATCTTACCTTATGGTTACACCCTTCAATGACTTTCCAAAATGAAAGTACAGTTATTCATTACAATAGTTTGTGGTGTTTGTATCACATTGTCAATCATGTATCATGTATGTATCATGCTTTCCTGGTCTTTCTTGCCACAATATAATAAAATGCATCTGAGGCCTGGTTCACATCTGAGTTTGGGTTTCCGTTCAGGGAGTCCACTTGGGAACCCCCCGAATGAAAGCCTATAAGTATAGAAAAGTGATTACCTAGAAAAACACGCATGAATCCATAGACTATAATAGGGTCCTTGTAGATTCGATTCAGTTTCCGCCCGAAACATGCGGAAAGAAAAGTGCTGCTTGCAAGACATTTCTCTCTACATGTTTCGTGCGGAAACCACACGGACCTCATTATAGTCGATGTGGTCCATGGGTTTCCCAGGTAACCGCTTTTTTTTTTTTTATAAATAAAGGTTTCCATTCAGGGGGTCCCCAGTGGACTCCCCCAATGGCAACATGAAACTGCAGTATACAATCTATTATTTTACTTCTGCTTTTGTAATCTGATTGATTCTAAGTGAATATACAGAAACAGTTACAAACCAAAGACACAGATAGATAGACATGAGATAGAGAGGTAAGATCTACATGAATGGAAGGATTTGTAGACCGACAAATTGATAAAGATAAGATACATAGAGAGAAAGATAAGAGACAGATATGAGCTACATAATCAAATAGTCAGATAGATGGATAAATAGCTAGATAGGATAGATAGATAGATAGATAGATAGATAGATAGATAGATAGAAAGACATAGGAGAGAGATTTGACTAGATGAATAAATAGCTAAAAGGACTGCAAAAAAAAGAAGTCCTCCACCAGCATCACATGCAAAAAATGGGATCAATTTATTGAAGTCCAATCCATGCACCATGTTCCAGCTCATGTTTTTCTCAAGGGCTCATTCTTTGTATCATGAAGGTGAATGATTTTTCTAAACACTTTCTGCATCATGTTCCAAGATCTCTGCTTGCTGTCATTCAATAAAAACAATTATTGGTCCAGATTTACTAATAGTTGGTGTTAACTTGGGAAGTCTGAGAATACACCAGAACAGATGTTGTAGCTGTGTAATAAACAATACATATCCCTACTGAGATCTTGCGATACTAATCTGTGAACTTCCATAACATATAAATGTATACTTACAGTGTTGGCCAAAAGTATTGGCACTCCTGCAATTCTATCAGATAATACTAATTTACTTCCAGAAAATGATTGCAATCACAAATTCTTTGGCATTATTATCTTCATTTCATTTCTCTTCAATGGAAAACCACAAAAAGAATTGTCAAAAAGCCAAATTGGATATAATTTCACAGCAAACATAAAAAAGGGAGTGAACAAAAGTATTGGCACTGTTTGAAAAATCATGTGATTCTTCTCTAATTTGTGTAATTAACAGCACCTGTTACTTACCTGAGGCACCTAACAGGTGGTGGCAATAACTAAATCACACTTGCAGCCAGTTGAAATGGATTAAAGTTGACTCAACCTCGGTCCTGTGTCCTTGTGTGTACCACATTGAGCATGGAGAAAAGAAAGAAGACCAAAGAACTGTCTGAGGACTTGAGAAGCAAAATTGTGAAGAAGCATTAGCAATCTCAAGGCTACAAGTCCATCTCCAAAGACCTGAATGTTCCTGTTTCTACTGTGTGCAGTGTCATCAAGAAATGGCTAACCTCCCTAGATGTGGATGGAAAAGAAAAACTGACGAGAAAAGAACACAGTCCCTACAGTCAAACATGGCGGAGGTTCCCTGATGTTTTGGGGTTGCATTGCTGCCTCTGGCACTGGACTGCTTGACCATGTGCATGGCATTATGAAGTCTGAAGACTACCAACACATTGTGCAGCATAATGTAGGGCCCAGTGTGAGAAAGCTGGGTCTCCTTCAGAGGTCATGGGTCTTCCAGCAGGACAATGACCCAAAACACACTTCAAAAAGCACTAGAAAATGGTTTGAGAGAAAGCACTGGAGACTTGTAAAGTGGCCAGCAATGAGTCCAGCCCTGAATCCCATAGAACACCTGTGGAGAGATTTCAAAATGGCAGTTTGGAGAAGGCCCCCTTCACATCTTAGGGACCTGGAGCAGTTTGCCAAAGAAGAATGGTCTAAAATTCCAGCAGAGCATTGTAAGAAACTCACTGATGGTTACCGGAAGCGGTTGTTCACAGTTATTTTGTTTAAAGGTTGTGCTACCAAGTATTAGGCTGAGGGTGCCAATACTTTTGTCCGGCCCATTTTCGGAGTTTTGTGTAAAATGATCAATGATTTGACTTTTTTTTTCATTCTCTTTTGTGTTTTTTCATTGCAAGCAAAATAAATGAAGATATTAATACCAAAGAATTTGTGCTTGCAATCATTTTCTGGAATAAACTGAGTATTATCTGACAGAATTGCAGGGGTGCCAATACATTTGGCCAACACTGTACATATAGCTATAATAAATGTGTAGTCACCTGCACTTTTCAAGGCGGTAAAATCAAATGTACCCTCATGTAAGGTCACTAAATATATGGCAGAGGGACCTTTTGTGGTTACATTGGACGGATTCCATCAGATTTCTCCTGCATATAATGTACACATACCACAAGCATACACTACAGACATTGTGTTATGTTATGCTATAATCATTTTTTTTCTATTTTTTTCTCTGCTAATTGTTGAGAATAAAAACAGCAATAATATGTGAACAGAGCCTTAGCTGCTATGTATTTACTGCACCCCTGCAATGGACAGAGCTGCTGGGAATTCCACAGTGAGGTCAGAGACTGAGGCGTCAGCCATTGGATGTAGTCACCGGGGGAAGTCGCTGAGTGAGGAAGGATTTTTCAGTAATTGAAACTGAAACTAGTTGTGAGAATCGAAGCCATTGCAGGCAGCACTGAGATCTTCAGGTAAGGAAAACCAGATTCTAATATCAATGTCTATATTATAGCGTATATATATATCTGAGGGGTCTGCACAAGCTTGTCATATCTAGGCACACAGTCTGTACGCCTACTCTCATTCAGCTTTCTTAGTAGATCAGAAGTACAGCCGCCTCTCAGCTGTAGGGCTGTGTACAGACTGCCTCTGTCTGATACATATCTTTATGCTATATATCCTTTAAAATAATATGCGTGAATACTGTCTATGAAATTTAGGGCATATGTAGGGAAAATTCCATGTTTTGCTATATTTTTCACACATTTATTTTTCACTTCTGATATCAGCAGTACTAAAGCATTTAGTAATATGAAATGCACCACAGTCTGTTTTTTTGTGCTATTTTTTCTTAGTTTGTTTGAGGTCATACATTGCAGAAACACGGCGTTATTGACCACTGCAGAAATGTAGCAGGCAATAAAATTATTATTATAATGTTATCTACACATTGTGAAAAAAACAGCGCATTTTCAACAAGTGCGGTATGTTAATTTTACCTGCCAAAACACCACATTTTCCTCGTATACTAATATGGGTGTGGCAAAAATGCACAAAACAGCAAAAAAAAATTGGGCGAGATACAAGCCTTTTGGAGGCTAATGCCCCACGTAGCAGCCTGCAGGAATAAAGCGCAGTGGGAAAAACCACAGCAGTGGTTGTTTCTGTAGGTAATTGTTTCTGCAACAGTTTTGGAAATTCCAGCATGTCCGCTGGGCTTATTTTACCGCAAAGTGGGGGTGGGATTAGCGAAGGGGCCCTGTCTGTGTCCAAAAGTAGGGTGAGCATACCCTTAGAGTTACAAAAAATCCATGTACGACTGCAGCCATATATTTGAAAATTCTTCTTTTTTGGTGCAGATTACTGTGTTTTGGTTTTTTTTTTTTTACCTAAAGCCAAGATTGGATATAGTAGAAGGTACAATATAAATGCTTTCTATTCCTTTGTATTTCCCATTGCTTTTGAAGCAACTTTTAACTTTGGCTCCAAACCTACAGCTTTTCTGCAACGTGTAGCCCTAGCCTACACCAAGCACGTATAATGTATATGTGAGAGTGAGAAAAACGATGCAGCCTGTTACTGTCAGGCCGGGGCCGAAACGCTGCGGCAAAAACTGCGGCATTTTGCTGTCACTGTAAAGTGGATGGGTTTCTAGCAAATCTCATCCACACATTGTGGAAAATTATGTGCAAGCGGAAACGCTGCGATTTCCAAAACCTTTGTAGGTATAATTGACATGCAGCGATTTCCAAAACTGCAACGCAAAGAAATCACACAGTTTATTTTGAGGCATGTCTGCAGAAATAATTGCTGAACCGCTGCACTGAGTGTAATCCTGCAGACTGAATTACTTTAGGGAGAGGTGAGGATTACATGGGTTTTTTTGTTTTCATCTACTTTGTGCAAATCACCCAGCTTTCCCAGATTTCTGAAAGGGAAAACTAGATAGCTGTATCAGGATTTAGGGGTTTATGTAGGTAAAGGTCGTTTGGGCAGTATGTTTTACAGCTCTAACTGGTATGTTTCCCAGTTTTCCTGGGACCTGAAAGGCATATCTGTCAAATTAAGGAACGATTACAGAGGAGGTAGGTGGAATTATTTAGATCTATTGAGTACTCAGCAATCCCCATTACAGTAGTATTATATAGCAGAGACAAGGCGTTAACACCCACAATCGGTGCAGTGCAGGGACTGATCACAGGGATTGAGGATATGTTCACACAGAGTTTTTTGTTCAAGGTTTTGAGACCGTATCCTCCTCAAAATCCTGACCAAAAAGACAGCTCCCATTGAAGTCAATGCGATTCGGCCTGAAGACACACCCTTCTCCGGACTAGGCCCATTCATTGGGCCTAATCCGGAGCAGAGTGCCCTGGCTGGATGCTGGTGCAGTGCACCGGCTTTCAGTCGCGGCTACCCAGAGCCCGCCTCAGTTTCTGGACCAAAAAAAACCCAGGTAGCCGCGACTGGATGCCAGTGCAATGCACCGGCATCGAGTTGCACACTCCGCTCCGGATTAGGCCCAATGAATGGGCCTAGTCGGAAGGAGGGAGTGTCTTCAAGCGGATTTGAGAGGCGAATTGGCCTGAAGAATGAGCATGGCCGTTCTTTTTTCCGGGAGCCAAAACTAACGGCTCCTGGAAAAAAGGCCTGACCAGCTTCCATTGATTTCAGTGGGAGTTGTCTTTTTGGTCAGGGTTTTGAGGCAGATACAGCCTCAAAATCCTGACCAAAATACCCCGTGTGAACTCAGCCTAAGTCCTTCGGTACTTCGGTCTAAGGAGGCACATGGACACCATCATTTTCTTGTAGATCACTGGCATGCAGAACAGATATGGGGAAGATGACAGCCGGGAGTCTATTGAAGACTCCCAGGCTGGTCTGGCATTAATTTTTATGATAGGCTGCTCTATGCAGCCTGTCATACAAATGCCAGTATTTTGCAATTGCAGGGAATTAAAAATTCAAATCACCGAAAAATCTAAAAATGCCTGAAACAGGAAGGAGTTAATGCAATGGTCAAATAAAAAATCTTCTATTCATCCAACAATATATATAATGTGCCTTCTGTTTGTTCCATGTGTACATGTCAGTCAAGTATTGGCATATGGGATATAAATCAATATCAAACATTACATTTCTTGACAGATCGTAGCAAAGTAGACCAATTTGGAGAGTATAGAGATGAGCTCTCAGAAGCCACGTATTATTCCCTGGCTTATCGAACAGATCAACAGTCAGAAATATCCCGGTCTCATATGGATTAACCAAGAACAAACACAGTTCCGAATACCATGGAAGCATGGCCTGAGACAGGATCGTTCAGAGGATGATGTGAAAATATTTGAGGTAATGGTGTTCTTATGTATTAACCCTGGAAATGATTTGTGGCCTGAGAATGATTGAAAATGATATTTATGACCCTACATTTGTTTCCATAAAGCATAAATATGGTGGAATATGGTGAACATCTGAGAAATGGCTTACAACTAAATCTAAGTTAATTTTCTTGTAAATGTATGGTGCTTGTGAATGAAACGTAGTCATCGAAAATGAAGCATGGTAATTTACTAACATTTTATGGTTACTAGTGGGGTGAACTTTGAAGTGCATCTATGTATTTCTTCTATCTCTAGGCCTGGGCGATTGCCAGTGGCAGTTATGACCCTAACAAAGATACAGCCAACCCAGCCGTGTGGAAAAGAAATGTCCGCTCTGCCCTGAATCGAAAACATGAAATTCGTGTGGTCAGAGACAAAAGTTCAGAATCTAATGACCCTCATAAAATTTACGAGATAATCAGAGGAAATATCGCTGGTGGTAAGATTATCTAAATGAAATGTTCTGCTCTGGAATCCTGAAGCATATTGATCCCCAAAAATATATTGTCTTATTATATTTCATTTTAAGTGGAAGGGAATCAGGTATAATGGCTAGTAAGTTAGTGTTCTTGCTGAACTCCTACAACCGCCTCTTATATGGGTTGGAGATATTTTTTGGTGCTTTATGCTAGACTATTTATCTGAAATAACCTGCTACAGCCATTTTCCTTTTATGCATTTTCATTTTTTTTCCCTACCCCAAAAAAAGGCATCATTTATTATTTATTTTTTATTCACAAAACTGCTTTAGGCTAAGGTCCTATGTCGTGGAAAAGCAGCTTTTTTTTCCCAGTTTTTTTTCAGCAATTTTTTTTTAGCCAAAGCCAAGAGTGGATTCAATAGGAATGGAAAATATATTGAAGGTTCTTATACTCCCTTTTGCTCAAGCCACTCCTGGCCTTGGCTCAAAAAAGCACAACAAAATCTGCAACAAAAAAAAGCTGCTTTACCACAACATGGGGCCTCAGCTTTAGGGCGGGTCCCACGTGTTGTAAACGCCGTGGTTCAGCTGACTTCAATTGGAGCCGTTCACTTCTTTTCTTTCTTTCTTTTTTGCCGCTCGCAGAACAAAGAAGCGAACTGTCTTTTCTTGCCGCAGATTCTACGGCGGTATCCGCCACATGTCCGCAGAGTGACACTCCCTCCCAACTAGGCCCATTCATTTGGGCCTAATCTGTAGCAGAATGCTAGTCGCGGCTAGCCGTTTTTTGGACCGGATTCTGAGGCGGCCTCCACATCAAATTCTGGTCCAAAAAACCCTGTGTGAACTTACCCTAACAGTCACTGCAAAGTGGAATCTTATCCACACATATGCGCAATGGAAATGCTGCTATGTCAAAAACTGTTGCGTTTTTGGAAATCACAGGGTGTCAATCATACCTATGGAAATGCTGGCAGTTTTCCTATAAGCATAATGGAAGCAGCAAGTCCGCAGAGGAAACCTCTGCAGACTTTCTGTGGAAAGTGCTGCAGGAACAACCATGATGCGCTTCCGCCAAAGTTTTTCCACAGTGCTTATTTGCTGTGGCTGACTATGTGGGGCCATAGCCTTAAGGGGTTTTCCAGCCCCAAATAGATTTTTCACAGAATAAGTTATTAGTATATGATCCATGAAGTTTTGACACCAAGACCCCAACTTTTTTTATATATATCTTTTTTTATTATTATTTATTTCTTGGGTATTTTTGGACACAGCAGTGCCTATTGTGTTTTTATATACTTTTGTTTATTGTTATACCTGATTTATAAAATAGTTTTTACATTTTAATTATTTTATTTTTGCTTACTTTTATTTATAGACCCTCTAGGGCAGGGGTAGGGAACGTACGGCTCTCCAGCTGTTGCAAAACTACAACTCCCAGCATGCATACTGGCTCTGCTGTTCTTGGAACTCCCATGGAAGTGGATGGAGCATGTTGGGAGTTGTAGTTTCACAGCAGCTGGAGAGCCAAAGGTTCCCTACCCCTGCTCTAGGGTGTTTGAAGCCTAGCGACTCTGATCACCCATACTATATACTTTAATACTAATGTATTGCTGTATATTGTGAGATTCCTGGTCTTCCATCACACACTATCCATGGCTGTGTCTAATAAATATTAACTGAAGACAAGCCTGGAAGCCTTTAATAAGATTCCAGCTATCACCGCCACAGATTGCTGACCCCCAATGACATTACAGGGGGGAAACAATATGGTCTAGCCTCCTTGTTCGAAATTAACCAAGATAGCTAAAGTGTTAACAGGTTAATTCCTTAAATCTCTCCATATGTTCTGGCCATATATCTTGTTTCGGGGAGAGGAATATTGGTTTTCATTATCAAACAGCTGTATTCACAATACAACTCTCATAAATCTCTTAGAACAATACACTGTATAGTCAAATAGTTGAAATATTTTTACAAATATATATCAAATGTTAAGATAATATATAAATAATAAGTGTTTTCTCTTTAGGTGATGGAGCTTCAGAAGACTTGTACAGGAACGACAGCATCAGTCCAACTACTGACGCAGCCAACTGGAACAGCCCAGGAAGCCAGATCATGGTGGTTAGTTGGTTTCCATTTTTTTCTGCAAAGTGACAAAAACCCCTAATGTAACATTTATAAGACGACTGCAGTATTATACCCTGGTATGGAGTGCACGCTGTAATACCCACATGGTCAACTGGAATTCTCTCAGGCTGACAATGCTATTAAGACTGTAGGATAAATATCAACCTCTGCTGGTACCTTTTTATGATTCTTACAGTATTGCTAAGGTTGTTCTTTGCTTCACAGGACAGAAATCTGGCCCATGGCATGACACAAATGCAGATCTCTCATAGTGATGAAGGTAATTACTTTTATATATTAGCAATGTATTCTATATCAAACAAATTAAATAGAAACAAACAAACTTAAAATATACTGCAGAATAGAGATGAAATAGTAGTACATGCAAAGTACTTTTTATTTCATACCTCTCATTATTATTATCATTATTATTATTATCATCAGCAACACTGTTATATCATTATTATTCTTAAAGAGGACCTTTCACGTCCTCAGGGCACATGCAGTGTAATACACCGCTAGAAAGCAGACAATGCACAGTGCACAATGCATCGGCTTTCCCGTTCTGTGTCCCCGCTGAAAAGCTATCAGTGCCGGTACCATAGCTCTTCAGTGTCAGAATGGCGTTTCTGACAGTCAGTCAGGAATGCCCTACCTCACAGTAGCAACTATTGCCCTGTACTGTGAGAGGGGGCATTCATTACCACCCAGCCATGATGCTGAGCGGTGAAGAACGCCCCCTTCCATCATTCCATCACTTAATAGACGTGGCTCCAATTATTCCAGCACAGTTGGATTTTTTTCTCTAGCCCTATGTTCCCAAGCATTATGTGCTTTTACTTTTAGTGTCAGGCAGGAACAGGAAAAGAGGTGTGACTCAGAAGAGACTGAATAGCATATAACATTGCCTATTGCTCAGGAATGGTGGGAGCAAGAGAGAATATTAAAACAACTGTGTAGCAATGAGTGGAGCAGCACCTGTTCACAGATACTAAGAAATGGAGTTGGTGGAGGTGCTGAAAGGTCTTCTGTAAAGGCCATGTCCTTATATTGGAAACCTTTTCACAGTCCAATTAATCTAAAATAAAAATAAAAAAAAATAGGCAACTTGGAAAATAATCTTGCTGTAGATACAGCATCTATAAAAAAAAAAAAAAAAAAAAAAAAACAACCAGAACCAGAGCCATTTGTTCTGTTGTATTTTACTCAGACATCAATGTTAATATAAGGGCACATTCACATGGAGGAAAATGGCGCTGAATTTTGTGTGGAATCCGCCTCAGATTCAGCGCTGAAAAAAAAGCCTCCCATTGACATCAATGGAGGAGGAAAGAGAGGTGCTCAGACCAGGATACTTAGAAGAGGGAGGTGAATAGAGAGAAAGTATGAAGTATGCTCAGCAAGGAACACTAATCGAGCTATGAACTTGCAGCTCTGCAACCAGGCACAGAAATCAGGTCTTGAAAATAAAAGAAGCAATATAGACATCAACCATTCCAGGAATATTGTCTGCTGACTCCATACATTTATATTATGTCTAGATCTGTACCTTGCGCCAGAAGACATAGAAATCCCACTTGAATCACCAGGCCAAGAATGGTATCCTAGCATGTCCTCTCCTGATGTGTATGTGGCTGGTTCTGGTGCTAGTCCTGGCTGCTATAACAATTTAACATATCCGATATTGGAAGAGTCATCCGGTAAGTGCAGTACTAATGATAATCCTTATTATATCAGTAAACAACAATAAATAGAAGGTAACGGTAAGTCCTTAGGTTAAAGTTAAAGTTGATTTTTCCTTTTTTTTATTCTTATTTTTAACTCTCTGTCTTCCAAAAGTACTTCCAATTGTAATTTTTTATTTTTCAGTTCACAGAACCATATAAGGGCTTAATTTTTAATTGATAAATAGTTTATAGTGGTTCCATTTAATATTCCATATGATGTACTGGGAAAACCAATTCTTAGGGGTTTTGTTGTTAAGGCTTTCACTATGTAGTCAACTTGACATATTATTTGTCCTATAATAATATACTAATACATTTTATTTATATAGCACCAACATTTTCCGTAGCACTGTACAATTAGTAGGGTTCAAATACAGACAAAAAGATACATTACAAAGAAATAGTCACTTCACACAATGGGACTGAGGCCCAGCTCGATAGAGCTTACAATCTATGAGGTAGAGGGGGTGACACAAGGTAGCAGGGGCGGCATCGGAGGTAGCATTGCTTATACATGGGTCAGACAATTTTATAATAGAGGTTACTGTCATTACACAAACATAAAACTACGAGCCGACACAAGTTGTGTCCTATGTTCTGTAAGTCAGATGGGAATAAAGCACCTGGAAAAAAAATCTAAAACCATTATTTTTTTTTTTGCTTGGAGTCATCATATTCTCACCATATTCTGACACTCATAACATTTTTATATTTCCTTATATAAGTTTGAGTAAGGCAGGTCCAGGTGCACTTTTTATCGGAACCATTCTAGTGAATACAAGATGTTTTATATGTGTTCATGGGGCTGTTCCAGCCAAAATGACTGCCGTTAGAAAGATGGCGAGGAATCTTAAGGGCTACGATCAGAAGCATGTGTCCAGAAAGGGTTATTAACCACACTTTATTCACCTATAACCGAACAGTATGTATCATTCCGTTACAGATTTAGGGTGAATTCACACTGAGTAAACGCTAGCTTATTCTGAACGTAAAACACGTTCAGAATAAGCGGCGTCTAAAGCAGCTCCATTCATCTCTATGGGAGCCGGCATACGAGCGCTCCCCATAGAAATGAATGGGCTGCTTCTTTCACTCCGTGCAGTCCCATTGAAGTGAATGGGGAGTGCCGGCGTATACGGCAAGCTCTGCTCATGCCGAGCCGTACACGCCGGCACTCCCCATTCACTTCAATGGGACTGCACGGAGTGAAAGAAGCAGCCCATTCATTTCTATGGGGAGCGCTCGTATGCCGGCTCCCATAGAAATGAATGGAGCTGCTTTAGACGCCGCTTATTCTGAACGTGTTTTACGTTCAGAATAAGCTAGCGTTTACTCAGTGTGAATTCACCCTAAGATCTCTGCTTGCTGTCATTCAATAGGAACCTTCATTACTTGAGCCCAAGAGACAAAAATGCTACCCATTGTAAAAAGTACTACCCATTATAAAGGGGATATTAGACCTTTAATAAGTCGACATCACATCATTAAAAACTGAGTCACATCTGTTAAAAACTCTTTGTATAATGTTGTTTGTCTCCTTTGTATTTACAGGGCAAGGCGTTCCAGTCGTTCCAGTGGAGACACAAGAATCAGTGCAGCAAAACTTAATGAATCAGTTTTTCCCAAACAATAGCTTTGGTAACTTTTTTTCTTACTCAGTTTAATGGTTTCCAGATATTTCATAAAATATTATAGTTTATTTCACTGAACTGTAGGAATAAAGACTGCACATTCTAGAGCTCCCTTTGTCTGTACAATATAATAGACATGTCGGGTCACTTGATCCTTCATCTGTAGCCATGTTGAGACCAGAGCTCCAGTGATATAAAGTGGAATATACAAGGGTAGGCAGTATACAGAGAACAGACATCAGATCAGTGAAGATCTTCCAATTACATTATACAAGTAAGTGCCAGTCCCATCCAAGCAATGTCTTGGGTTGGAGGAGTTGAGCTCTATATCAAGCAGAACAAAACTCCGATTTCTATATAGATTTATTGTTATCATACTTCTCAGGCCTTAGACTTACATGAATTTTCTAGATCTCTCAGGCTGTCATATATCATACAGTGTGTTGACTTTAAAGGGATCCTGTTAGGTACATTTGGGACACTAAGCCACCTGAAGCTCCTTAAAGGGGCTCTATCAGCAAAAAATGGCCTGGGCGCATGCGCAGTAGCATACGGCTTCTACTACGGCTACTGCGCATGCGCCCAGGCCATTTTTTTAAATCAGTGTCAGCGAGCGCCGGAGGAGGACGGGATCCGAGGACATCGGAGGAAGAGGAGGCGTGGAAGAAGAAGAAGACACACCCTGAATGCCCGCCTAGCGTGCATGATACATAAGTAGATCATTCTTTGTTAGGTTTTCCTGACAGAGCCCCTTTAAAGATTGGTGGATTAGCATCCCAAATATTCCTATAGTATGCATGTATGTGCCTGGGTATTAAAAATAAGCCTGTATATAAGAGATAGGCCCTTCAGTGAACAGTGGCAAATAATGGGTGCACAAGCAATGAGGCCAATGAGAACATCTCTGAGCAGTAAGGTGCTTTTTTATACACTCTGGGCACAAGCAGCTGAACTATAGAGCTATTTGGGACATTATACCAGCAGTTTATAGAGACCTGCTGGTGGATTAGTGTCCTGTATTTACCTGACAACTTTCCTTCACCTAAACAAGATAACACGTACAAAAAGAGCAAGAGGTCGGGTGAACATAGTTCAGGGATTGTGCATCCATTTAAAATATGTTTTTAAATATGGCTGCTGTATATTTCTGTTTTTGTCTTGGAACAACTTCAAGAACGTAGTTAATATGGTAGTCAACATGTCAAATATGGCCCAGATGTGGCTACATCAAGATAATGAAAAAGGTTGTTGGAAACTGGCATATGCATAAATATGGTAGCTGGAGTGGCACTGACTAGCTAATCTTGGCTCATTTCTTAGTATATTCACATAGGTCTTAGCAGAGGTCAGATGTGTACGTGGTTAGCATGGGTAGAAGCCACACAAGTTTTGTTCCTTTCACCATGATAATTACATTGGCATGTCAGAACTACAGGAGTACCGATGTGCGCAGATGCACAGTAACATAACTCTTAGATGCCATTGTCTTTATTAATGGCTGTGATTAAGGGATTAAACAGTCACGATTGATGTTTTCACTGCTGACTGCTTTTGCAGCATGGTGTTAGTTGTGTTATACTGCTGCTCGTGGTGCCAGCTCAACTCCTGAATAGGTGATAACTCAGTGCCAAAATAGTACAGAATTTCATGTTAACCACTACCTGACCATGACATGATAGTAGGCCATTGAAGTCATTAATGGTGAAGCATATGTATGTTTGCCATACCTAAATATGCCCCGATAACCTGCCCGACAAGCAGCTCTCATGTGCCTGGTAAATAGATCATTTAGATCACATAAAAATGCTCATTGGGCACCAGCATATCTAATGCAAACAGGGGATATGCTGTGGACAAATGGAAACTGTATGGGAATGAAGGATTCTAAGTCATTACCATACTAATGCCAGTTATTGATTGTGTATTGTGTACTGGCTCTTGTTAAAGGATAGAATTGTTGTTTCTAGTATTTCAGCTCAGTTCCAGTTGAACTAAATAGGACTGGGCAGCAATACCACCCTCTTGTGGACAGATTTGTCACTGTTTCTGGAAGAAAGCATCCATGTTTTTTAACCCCGCAAAATTCTTGTTTGTTCTCCATTTTAGCATTATGTAAATGTAATTTTATTTCTTTTCATTTTTTGTTTTGTTTTATAGCAACTGAATTTGATGTGAAGATTTATTACCGTGGAACACTGGTAAAGAGCACCTTGGTAAAGAACTTAAATGGCTTCCACATCACTTCAAGAAGACATCCAGATCCTGAAAGTTATTTAGAGACTGTGACACTGCCACCACCATCTGCAATTCATGACCAGAGAGTCGCTGCTGAAATAAATAAACTTCTAGAGAACCTGCAACAAGGCACAGTGGTGGAAGTGCGAGATGGCTCAATATGTGCCAAGCGGCTGGGCAAGTGCAGGAGCTTTTGGTCAATGACGGATATGCCAACCATACCTCAACCCAATCCTATAGACAAAACAAACTATTGCGTTCTGTATAACTGTCAACAATTTGTCAAAGGTATGTCAAATAAATTCATGAATATTGCATTAGGATAAGTTCATACGGGGTTTTTTTTAAATCAATGGGAGCCGGTCAGTTCTTTTTTCCGAGATGCGAGATGCTCATTCTTCAGGCGGAGTCGCCTTGCAATTCCGCCTGAAGACACTCCCTCCTCCCAACTAGGCCCATTCATTGGGCCTAATCTGGAGCGGAGTACGCGACTGGATGCTGGTGCAGTGCACCAGCTTTCAGTCGTGGTTACCCGGTTTTTAGTCCAATTCTTATATATATCTCATCCTAAAAAAGTTGGCTAATAAGCAGGTCACCATAAATAATTCCCACAAAGGTTATTGCCCAGCATTCTGGGATTCTCATCATCCTGCCTAGTGATGCTGCAACATGTGAGCAAAACATGTAACAACCTCCTTAAGCTGGGATTTTTGGTCAGGATTTTGATGCAAAATCTGCGTCAAAATCCGGCTCAAAAAAACGCCTCCCATTGAATTCAATGGGTTCCCTTTTCCACGAGCGGTTTGTTCCCGCTCGCAGAAAAAAGAAGCGACATGCCCTTTCTTCAGGCGGATACTGCGGCTGATTTAGCTGCGGACATCTGCGGCTCGACACTCCCTCCAGACTAGGCTCATTCATTTGAGCCTAATTCGGCATCCAGTCGCGGCTTGCCGTTCTTTGGACAGGATTCTGAGCCAACCTCCATGTCAAAATCCGGTCCAAAAAAACCCCTGTGTGAACTCAGCCTTAGGGTATGTTTGCACAGAGCTTTATGCATACAGATTTTTAAGTGGAATCCGCCTCCTATTCATTTCAGTGGGAGTCAGTAACAGTTTTTTCCTCTAGCTGATTTTTTTTTCGGCTAGAAGAAAAAAAGTGACCTATCTTAAGGCGGATGCCACTGTCAAAACCCCACTGAAATTAATGAGAATTTTGATGCATTTTATGATGCAGTTTTTGCAAAAAATCGCATCAAAAACCACTAGCGTTTTTTTTAAAGAGAAGTTTCCCAGTCCATTCAGTGTGCTGGAGCAAAAAAAAAAAAAAACACGACAAGAAAACAATAAAAACTGCATAATGTAAAAAAAAAAAAAAGTTTTCTAATTCTTGGAGCAGATTTTTTTAGCTTACTAAATACTCCATGTGAACATACCCTCAGTGCTGTATTGGTGGACACTGTTAAAAGTCTTTGCTTTTGATTCATATTATGTTTTGGGTAGCATGTTAAAGTTTAATCGCTGACTAATAATACGGTGGTCTGCAAGAGGGCTAAGGGTACATCACGGGAGGGGTCTACAGCTTACTTCCTTTGCATTCCACAGAGGCAAAGTCTGTATGTTCATAGTGTTATCAATTCGGATATGCTGCAGGTTTCACCCTACACAATGCATAGTGTCATATCCGACAAAAAATTCTGCAGCTTGAAAATCCATGCCAAAGAGGTGTTCTGCTGCTGTTTTGTTTTATTTTGTAGCATGTGTATATGATCAGTTATAGTCTGATCGACTTCATGGGACTGTAAAATGAAGCAGATTTTCTATAGATGAGCTGCGAACCCATCCTGTGTGAACATAGGAGATTAAATATTTTTACACATGTATTGTGTAGCATATTCCTCATTCAGCATATCTTCTGGTGCAGTATAGCAAAGCATTAAACCAATACTTATAGAACATATCAAGATATTACCATGTTTTATTTATTTTTTATTTTTTTACAATATTACATTTCTACAATAAATTTCTTCTTCTCTTCAGAACTGATTGAGTTCATAGAACAAAAGAGGAAGGAATCCCCTCAGTATTCCATTTGGATTTGTTTGGGGGAACTGTGGCCAGATGAGAGATCTTGGAAAAAGAAGTTCATTATGGTGCAAGTAAGTTTCCTACCTGTGAAATGTGTAAATCTATTAGACTGTACTAAACATAAATTTTATGACTATCCTTTAAGTTATGGCTCCACGCAGCAGGCCGCAGAAAAAAGCGCAGCAGAAACTCATTGTCTCTTTGTGGTTTTTCCCACAGATCTTTTAACAGAAAGTCCGCAATTTTCCTCTACGGAGCATTTCTGCTTCGGGTATTTTTTTGCAATGTATGAATGGGGTTTACTAGAATCCCATCCACTTTGCAGGGACTGCAGGGGATTAGAACAGATTGAACAGAAAGTAGTATAAGGCTAGGTTTACACTTGCGCTGTGCTTTTCTTTGTTCGTATCTGCCATGGGACCCGAACAACGGAGAGCCTGCTTTCTAAAATAGTGGTTTCCACCAGTTTTAGCATTCCATGTAAAACTTTTCTCCTATTCATTTGAATGGGTTTTAAAAGTAAATCGCCAGTGTTCATATGCAGCCTCTCTGCGAGGAAACAGAGTTTTTTGCATGGACGCAAAGTTGGACATACAGGACTTTGTGTCTGGCCAAAAAAAACTGTTTACCCGCGGAGAAGCTGCATACGGACATTGGCTATTTGTTTTTAAAACCCATTCAAATGAATAGGTTTTAAAACTGACCTCCAGGAAGCCGTCCCCTATCCAGTTTCTCTGGGGAATAGGACGGAGACCCGGCGGGCGGAGACGAGTGCAAGTGTGAACGCCCCCTATGGAGACTACGGCGCAGATGTGAACGAAGGCTCAAAAAAGTGCAACAAAATTTTCAACAAAAAAAAGCTACATTTTTGCAACATGGGGCCTCAGCCTTGGATTTTTTATAGTTATGATCTATCCACAGGATAATTCAATAGTACATGATCTGGGAGGGTCTGACACCAAGATCCCAGACAGATAAGCTATTCTGGCAGTCTCCAGGAACAGGAAGCTGCTGCAGTGGATGAGGAGTGTGTGTAGTCTGTTTCTATTCAACTTAAAAAGTGGGCTGCTCCAGTCAAGTCCACTGTATATTGGTCATTTCAAGGAAGTAGCATCACCACTCTTATTACTTGAATAAGAACAGCCTACATGCACTCCTTGTCCACTATAGCAGCTTGTGGCGCAAGGAGGCTGCCAGAAAGACAGGTGTCAGGCCACTACTGTCACACACTTTAATCATAGGGCCAACAGTGCACTTGCATCGGGCCTCATGGTAGCTGGGGCCCTCTTTGGACAGCGGGACACTTCTGCATTTGCTGTCCCGCTGTCCAGGGCAGTAGGTCCAAGCTACCCAAACTTATTGAATTGAAGCCAGTGGTGAAGTAGGGAGCTGTCCGCTCTCTGCTTCACCACCTGGATACTTTCTTTGCTCCAGGCGGCCTGGGAGCCGGAGGTGTGATGTAGTGATGTCACTTACATCGCGCCTGTTACTCCTTAAAGACTCCGAGACCAGAGAGAGGAGGGAATGGGGGAATGGGGAAAGTTGAGTATTAAGGTTTGTTTTTTTCTTTGTATACAGTGGGGGGACATGATACGGGGGAAAAGGTTTGGACATAACCCTTTGGAGACAACCTGGGAGGTGGGGGGACATGATACTGTTGGGGTAACCTGGGGTGAGGACATAATACTGTCGGGGCAACCAGAGGGGCATGTCAGTGTGGGGGGACATGACACTATGAGGGCAACCAAGGGGGTTGGAGGACATGATACTGATCCTGTGGGGGCAACCTGGAGTGTAGATATGATACTGTGGGGGAAACCTGAGTGGGGCATGTCAGTGTGGGGGACATGATACTGTGATTGCCTCCCTAAAAATGCACCCCAATATAATATCCCCCTCCATGTCTCCCTCAGCTGGCCCCCACAGTTTAATATCCCCCTCCAGCTACCCCCACAGTTTAATGTCCCGCTCCAGTTGCCCGTAGTTTAATGTCTCTCACAGTTGCCCCCTGTTCCCCTGCAGTTGTCTCCACAGTGTAATGCCCCCCTCCTACCAAACAAAAAATACTCACTTCTCCTCACTCCCCTGCTGTCTTGAGTCTGGAGTCTTCAGGGAGTTGCAGTCGCAATGTAAGTTCCGTCAATACATCACACCTGCAGCTCCCGGGGAAGAGAGAGGATGAATGGTGAAGCAGGGAGTGGACAGCTCCCTACTTCACCATTGTATACAACTCATCACCGTCCAAAGGTGCCAATGAACTGACATTGGACCACCCCGAACGGCAGAGCAGCATATGCAGGACTGTCCTGCTGTCCAACGTGCACCGCTGACCCTATGGTTAAAGCGGCCCTGAAACTGTCATGAGTAGCAATGTATTTTTCAAAGGATCTGCAAATCGCTGTAGTAGAATATGTCCTTTGAATATTTATGCATTGTCCCTCTTAATATTTTAGATCACACCAATCTCAATGCAAATGCTTCATGAGCTGAGTTACAACACCGGAGCTTCGTCTCTACGTAGCAGTGAGGTCAACTTGCAAATCTCCGACTCTTTGTCTCTACAAAGTACGAGTGAGCTGCTGAATTTTCTAAAAGAGTTTGAGGAGAAAATGGAGTGTGCTTAGAACACACAAAGATCCGTGCTTCCACTGTAATGTTAAAAGATCATTTGCAGACAATAGACATGAATTAAACTATTTTAGAAACATAACAAAAAAAAGGCCTTTTCTGAGAATACCTTCTACAAAAGACTTGAGACTCTCAACATCCTTAAATGGGAGTGACTACTGGGATCTGCTGCATTTTAGACTTCTATCAACTGCTTATATACTGTATTAGGCCTGGTTCACATGTGCTGCTTGCAGGACTTTTCTATCCGCATGATTCATGCGGACACCGCATGGTAAACACACGGACCTCATTATAGTCTATGGGGTCCATGTGGTTTCTTAGCTAACCGCTTTTTAGTGCATTTGGTATTCCATTTGGGGGGTTCCCAAGTGGACTCCCTGAACGGAACACCAAATGCAGATGTGAACCAGGCCTTAGAAAATCTTCTCTGCTTTTGGTGTGCTACAAATTGGGCCTTGTTTGTCAAAATTGTTTAGCAGGAAAACAAGCGTCATTGCCCATAGCAATCCTCTATTATTGGTTGCCATGGATAATAAGGCCAGTTTATTGTTTAGATAGTTATGATAAATAAGACCAAGTCGGGACAGGACAATGGGACATGCAGGCTACATAGGTGCTAAAAGGGGAGGGGTATTTAGGGGTTTTAGATAAAAGTGGCTTCAAATGGGTTTGTACCACCAAGTACAAAGAGCACTAAACTAGTATGGATTCACTTCCATTTACCAGATATAGATGAGATGTAAAGGTGTAGGCTCAGAGAGAAGCTGCAGCAGCTGGTGGACCTACCTCAGATTTGTACCAAGGTGGTCAGCAGACCTTGTATTGAGGACTACATATGTATATTGATAGGGGTTGAATAGAAATGCACAGCATGCATTATAAATATAAACACTAGGGATTGGTTGTGAAGGAAGCAACAAGGGTTGGTCAAATGAATGACAACCCCCCAGATTTCAGCTGCCATGTCGAACTGAGGATGGTTAAGCTCACCTTACAGACCAAGTATTATATTCTGTATTTCTTAGTTCTACATCTTCTTGTTTTATTCAGAAGTTAAACAATTTCATATAGATTTTACTCAAGCACTCCTATAGTAAAGTCAAACCTATGTAGCATTTAGAGATAGGTTATTTTACTGTACTTAGAATTTCCTTAACACTTCTATACAAGCTCTTGAGGTCACCCGGACAAAGTTAAGAAGTTGTTAGGCTATCTGAAGCAAAGTCACTGTTTCCATAAGGGTTCATGCACATGGTTGTTTTAATCTTCCATGCATTGTCTTTGTTGTCACACTGACTTGTACAAGAACAGGGGCTCGTGCACACATCAAATTTTTTTGGATGGTTTGTGAATGGGTCTCTGAAAAAAACATTTGTGTGCCATCCTTTACATTTTTTTTTTGGATGATAAATGGCAATGGCTGTGTGCTTGAAGGCTTAGCCTAAGGCTGCTTTCACACGGAGTAACACGTGTCAGAGTGAGCGCTTCAAAACAGAATCCCATTGACTTCAATGGGTGCCATATTACGCGCGCTACACATTGAATTCAGTGGGTTAAAAAGCCTCCCATTGATTACACGCGTTTACGTGTCAGAATGAGGTGTGCGTTACTCTGTGTGAAAGCAGCCTAAAATAGAACTGGATTCGGCAGAAATTCACCATAACATTGTTATGTTTGTACGTACTGCAATAGAGTTTGGTTTTATGACTTGAGGAATCTTGTTTACATCTTAGCAAAAAACAGTGAATTGAAGATACATAAATACAGCAACTGTGAACACACATGTAATACAGACCATAATGTGCTCCTAATAATACTTGGTGTTTTGTTTTAATAAAAATGTTCATTTAATGTGAGAGATATTATCCAGTTTGTTATTGATGGGATTATGATTATAGCATGTAACTGGCAACAATGCCAATATCTTATGTTGGTGTAGCAAGTACCATGGTTGTTAGGATCTGTTATCATTTGTGTAATAAATGTGTGCATATGGCCAAAACCATACCCTGAACATTCTGCCACATCTATAAAATAAGTACCAGAATGCTCTCAATAACAACCAGTATACATAGCTAAAATTGTTCCTCGTGAATAGGGCAGGTCAAAAACTGAGAAAGAGTCTTCATTTAACTTTGCTAAAAGTTACCCGACAAAGACTGGCACCATTACAAATCGCCTCTGTTTCAGCAAACCACCACATATCTAGTGCCAGTCAATGATGGCTCCCATTAATAGTGATGGCCCAAGAATGCCCTATAAACAATGCTGTGGCCTTATTAACAGTGGCAGGCATCAGCCACCTACATTAAAAGTAACGCAAGGACACATTTGCCACTTGGAAGCCAGTAAGTGGATATTTTAAACTGATACATTTGACATTGAAATTTCTGCTTTCATGGAGCCATCCTGAGTTTCTCAAAGTGATACAATGCCAAATATCTTGAGGGTGGAAGGTACATATATGGTCCAAAATTATTTTAACGTACGGGAACATAGATTTTACATTTTCACTTGAAGCTTGGATTTTCATACTCACATTAAAGAAGTCCAGGCTCCCCAAATTAGATGATACAGGCTTGGAATCCTTAGAGGCTCCAATAACGCTAAAGAATTTTTGAGGGTGATTATGGAGATGCATACAGGAAAGGTCCCAGGTTCTGATGGACTCCCTCTTGTGTATTATTAAAGACTAAGTGAAGACTTCTCCTCATTCCTACAGAAAGCAGTCAATTGCCTCATATTGGGTTCTACTCTTCCTAGAGATTCACTCCATGTCCACATTGCAATTGTTCCCAAACCTGACAAAGATCACATACTATACTTCAATTACAGAGCGATTTCCCTCCTAAATGCTGATAATAAATTACTGGCCAAGAATCTCACCACCCAGGTAATACCCCTCATGCGAGAAGTAGACCACTTGGACCAAGCTTGGTTTGTAATAGAGAGAGGTAAGAGATACCATGACAAATCCATCAACCTAATCCATCGGGCCTTTCGTACTACTTTCCACCAATGCCAAGAAGGCCCTTGATCAAGTGTGTTGGCTCTTCATGGAGGAGACACTACAACATATAGATATTCGTGAATATATGATGAATTGGATCCTTTTCTTCCATTTGGGTACTATGGCAAAAGTATCTGGTCAATGGAATGCTCTCAAACAAATTGACAATAATGAATGGAATCCATCAAGGATGCCCTTTATTGCCCTTCATATTCACATTGACACTAGAATCATTCCATTGGAATTTTCAGAACAACGCCAACATTTCAGATATACCATCCAGACATCTGAAATTAAAATGACAGCTTTTGCAGACACCTGCAAATATCACTCCCTAATATTATAGTTGTTGAGTGTTGTGGGGGACTAGTATAGATTGCTGTCGTATAACTCTTTCCATATTTGTATGTTATAGCATTGTTGAAATAATAAATAAGATATTTGACATTTCCAGAGTCCAGTGGTCAGTCCAAAATATGTTATCAGCAATTCATGCCTTAAAGGGGTTATCTCACGTCACATACTCACCAGTCTTCGTTGCTGTGAAATCTTCTGTCTTCCGGCTTTGTTGCGTCATTGGTGGGCGGGGTCACATATGCAAAGCCAAGCGGCGAGATGCCGCTGGCCCTGCGCGTGCGCTCATAGACCAGTCTAGCCTTCACAATGCGAATACAGACCCGACATCCGCCTCTCTCTATTACAGCGGGTGCCGGGTCTGTATTCGCATTGTGAAGGCTAGACTGGTCTCACCATCTATGAGCGCGCACGCAGGGCCAGTGGCATCTCGCCGCTTGGCTTTGCATATGTGAATACAGACCCGGCATCCGCTGTAATAGAGAGGCGGATGTCGGGGAGTGTAGATGCCGGCACAGATGCCTGCAACATCGCTATGCTTCTGCCCTGCATGAAGCCAGCAGCGGCAGAAGCGATGCTGTTATTCCGCGACTCCACCCCCCCCCCCTCCCGGAATAGCAGCATCGCTCCTGCAGCTGCTGGCTTCATGCAGGGCAGAAGCATAGCGATGTTGCAGGCATCTGTGCCGGCGTCTAACCCTCCCCGGCATCCGCCTCTCTATTACAGCGGATGCTGGGTCTGTATTGGCGGCTCCTTCCCCCCAAAGGGTAAACTACCCCCCCCCTCCTTGCTCGCTCCCGTGCACTTAGCCCCTCCCCCCTCAGAGCAGCAGATACATCACTTGACTTATGACCAGATAAGTCAAGGGATGTGTCCCAAAAAAATTAATAAAGTAAGATAGTGGACAAACAAAGCAGTTTTGCTGAAGCAATGTATTTAGGAAAAGTCTTACATCCACATTAACAAGCAGTATAGATAGGATCCTTGTGATGGGACAACCCCTTTAAAATAAACTCTTAAGCTTTCTGAGGTCCAAAACATGGAATATCACAGCAGAGTTTAGGTCAAATATCATATATCTTATGGTCGCTACTCACTCTACTGTATATAATGAAGTATTTCATACTTGAGAACGAATTCTTCAGGATGACAGCCAATCTCAGAAAGATGGTGCTCGATTAGAAGTGATAAATGAATGGTGTCATTTCAGACAGTGGTAAATGAGCAGTAGAAGGAAACACATTTATGATTTATGCATAATGCTTTTTACGGCTTCAATATTCTTCCTCATCAAAATGCATCAAGATGCCTGACAGCTTGCATGAAGTGCGCTTTGGCTAAAACAGATTTGTATCATAGTATATGGACATGCACATCCTCAGTATAACTTTGGTCCTTGTAATCCCACAATACATACTATTTCATGCATTCCTGACTGATCCCAAAATGCCTCTTAATATTCGCTATACTTTCACAAGAAAACGCAGTTCATTGTCAAACTAGCCCCAATCTACTCATCTAATTATCACCAATGTGATAAATCAACTTAAGCATTACTTAGTAGTAAGAAAAAAATGGATCCCAGTGCCCCGTGACACAGCAGTGGTAGGTTAGTAAGGTGATAGAACAGTGTTTAGTTTCTCAAATGGGACTTGCTGCTGCTCTTACCCAGTGACCATCCAAACTTGTTTGGTAGTAAAGTAATGCTTAGAAAAGTGGTAAAAAACTGGGATTATTGGTTGATTGCTGCGGGTCAAGGCGAGTTATTAAAATAGTAGCAAAGAAAAAATGCTTTAGGTAAAATTACACATTGTATTGGTTCCAGTCCGGACCTAAATTAATAGGTTATGCGTTTCGATGCTGTGCTGGCATCTTCATCAAACATATATTGGTATTTTCTTGTGATAGACACCAGGAAATTTGTGTTGTCTCCAAATAGGCATTCAATGATTCTCAGTTGCATCCCATTGGACTATCTATGATTCCCAAGGAACATACAAGACACCTACAGGATTTTAATTCAAGTCAGTGTCTGAGCATATCCAAGTTTCAAGAGGATTCTCAAATTGCTGTAGCAAAAATTGTCTTGGCTTGTAGAGTTTCAAATACAGCTCCCATACAATATAAAGTCCTGTAGTGGTCTCCATGCAGTATAATATCCCATAGTGGTTCCCATACATTATAATATCCCATAGTGGTCCCCATACATTATAATGTCCCATAGTGGTCTCTATGCAGTATAATGTCCCTTAGTGTTCTCCATGCAGTATAATCTCCCATAGTGGTCTTGATGCAGTATAATGTTCTATAGTGGCATACCTCCCAACTTTTGAAGAACCGAAAGAGGGACAAAATGTGAGGCGCGCTACGCGCGCCGCAGCAATTTAGCCCCGCCCACTTTTGTGTTGACTCCGCCCATTCTCATTAATTTTCCATGTGCCCACACACTGTATAATCCTCCTACAGTCACCCGTAAATTATATGTCCCCCCTCTATCTCTCCCCCAGTTTCATATACACCCTTCATCTGCCCCCAGTTTCATGTCCCCTCCATCTCTGCCCCCAGATTCATGTCCCCCCATCTCTGCCCCCAGATTCATGCCCCCCATCTCTGCCCCCAGATTCATGTCCCCTCCATCTCTGCCCCCAGATTCATGTCCCCTCCATCTCTGCCCCCAGATTCATGTCCCCACAGCTCTGCCCCCAGATTCTTGTCCCTCCATCTCTGCCCCCAGATTCATGTCTCCACATCTCTGCTCCCAGATTCATGTCCCCTCCATCTCTGCCCCCAGATTCATGTCCCCACAGCTCTGCCCCCAGATTCATGTCCCCTCCATCTCTGCCCCCAGATTCATGTCTCCACATCTCTGCCCCCAGATTCATGTCCCCTCCATCTCTGCCTCCAGATTCATGCCCCCTCCATCTCTGCCCCAGATTCATGTCCCCACAGCTCTGCCCCCAGATTCATGTCCCCTCCATTTCTGCCCCCAGATTCATGTCTCCACATCTCTGCCCCCAGATTCATGTCCCCTCCATCTCTGCCCCCAGATTCATGTCTCTACATCTCTGCCCCCAGATTCATGTCCCCTCCATCTCTGCCCCCAGATTCATGTCTCCACATCTCTGCCCCCAGATTCATGTCCCCTCCATCTCTGCCCCCAGATTCATGTCCCCTCCATCTCTGCCCCCAGATTCATGTCTCTACATCTCTGCCCCCAGATTCATGTCCCCTCCATCTCTGCCCCCAGATTCATGTCTCTACATCTCTGCCCCCAGATTCATGTCCCCTCCATCTCTGCCCCCAGATTCATGTCTCCACATCTCTGCCCCCAGATTCATGTCCCCTCCATCTCTGCCCCCAGATTCATGTCCCCTCCATCTCTGCCCCCAGATTCATGTCTCTACATCTCTGCCCCCAGATTCATGTCCCCTCCATCTCTGCCCCCAGATTCATGTCCCCTCCATCTCTGCCTCCAGATTCATGTCCCCTCCATCTCTGCCCCCAGATTCATGTCCCCACAGCTCTGCCCCCAGATTCATGTCCCCTCCATCTCTGCCCCCAGATTCATGTCTCCACATCTCTGCCCCCAGATTCATATCCCCTCCATCTCTGCCCCCAGATTCATGTCCCCTCTATCTCTGCCCCCAGATTCATGTCCCCTCCATCTCTGCCCCCAGATTCATGTCTCCACATCTCTGCCCCCAGATTCATGTCTCCACATCTCTGCCCCCAGATTCATGTCCTCTCCATCTCTGCCCCCAGATTTATGTCCCCTCCATCTCTGCCCCCACATCGCATCTACAAGCCAGTAGGCGGCGTTTAGCGGCGACGCAAGGAGCTGACCTGTGTCAGCTCCTTGCTTCAGCCGCGTATGTGTTCAACTCAGATCTGCGTCCTCTGGACGCAGATCTGAGTTGAAATCGGGACATACCTCCCTCCAACCCAGGACCGCGGGACACATCACCGGAATTGTGAATGTCCCACGGAAATCAGGACGGTTGGGAGGTATGTAGTGGTCTCCATACAGTATAATGTCCCATAGTGGTCTCGATGCAGTATAATGTTCCATAGTGGTCACCATGCAGTATAATGTTCCATAGTGGTCACCATGCAGTATAATGTCCCATAGTGGTCTCCATGCAGTATAATGTCCCATAGTGGTCTCCGTGCAGTATAATGTCCCATAGTGGTCTCTATGCAGTATAATGTCCCATAGTGTTCTCCATGCAGTATAATGTCCCATAATGGTCTCCATGCATTATAATGTCCCATAGTGGTCTCCATGCATTATAATGTCCCATAGTGTTCTCTATGCAGTATAATGTCCCATAGCAGCCTTCTCCGCACAATATAATGTCCCAGAATGGCCCCAACATTAATAATATGAATGCAGTGTGCTTATTCTTTGCAGTCTTTCATGACTACACTGAACTGAGCTGGGCAAGGACCAAAGGAGTGAAAACTAATAGGCAGTGCCCTAGCTAAAGTTTTGGGGACCCAATGCAAACTTTGACACAAAAAAGCAACAAAATGCAATGTGTGTCTCCAGCCTTATACTTTGAAAAATGAAGTATTTCTAGAAAATGTCCTAAATCTTATTCTGATCTGTTTAGTGGAAGCACAAGGCTGTCATGTCAAACCATAATACAGACAAACACAGGCACAATATGTCACTCTAAAACTGGCATTAAAGATGCTTCAATACATTATATTCACTATAGCACAATTGTCTTTTTACTTACATTTCATTTATTACATTTCTTTTTCCTAAAATTTCAAATGAAAATTTACATAAATGTCATTGACTCTATATAAGGCATGGACAAAATCCACAAATATTGTAAAAGAAAATGTCTATAACGCCATCTAGAGGAGTAAAGATCCAGTTGTGTCACAAAAAGTGGGTGGAGCAGGAAACAATGCAGAGCTCCGGAAAATGAAACTTATGCTGGTATGAAAGAGACAGCTTTCCTGACAGCTTGAAACCAATGTACAGAGAGGAACCGCTGGAAGGTCTAGAGGGCTGCAATATATTAGGTCAGTATTGTTCAGCTTCTCAGGGGCATATCAGATATATCCTACAATTAAATAGCACTGTTTATTAGTGGACATCAATTATGAGCATAAGTTTAATATTGTCATATACGCAATTCTGTGTATATTTGAGGGAAATGCTCTGTTTGGACCTTAGGGAAAATTATGGGAATCCTTTGATAATATTTACAATGTGTGAACCTACAATACAGATGACACCTTGACGGTGATTCGTAGAGATAGAATTAACCCTCTAAAGAGAACTTGTCTCCTGTTCCAGTGCTAGTTTTTATTATTTGTGTATATAGATAGTGACATAGTCATATTAGGCTGCTTTCTGTGCAACGTTCAAGTCTTTTTACTACATTTTTCTGTACAAAATGGTAGGAATACAGAACCCTACAAATTGTACAGTGCTGCGGAATATGTTGGCGCTATATAAATAAAATGTATTATTATTATTATTATTATACATACAGACAGACTTGGTTCTACTTGGTTCTACTTGTTCACATTTTTTATTCAATATTTGAAGCCACAACCAGGAATACATTGAAATAAACAGGAGCGGCGTTCTGTACGTATTCTTGTACTTTACAGTGATAAAACAGCCACAACATAACTTTGAGGTGATATGTACATGAGGCAGTGGGTGCACTAGGAGTGGTCCTTTAGCTCTCTGGAGCACTACTTTTGTAAGTCATGGATGGATGATGGGATAGCAGTGTGAGGATCAGCTCCTACTGTATGGGGTAACACATCCAGGAGATAGTAGGGGTCTGAGTGCAAGAGCAGCAGCTAAAGGCCCACCCCTAGTGCACCAACTGCCTCATTTGCATAAGGCTTCAAGGTTATTTTTTGCTAAATGTACAAAAGTGACTCCCTTTAATGATCCACAACTGGTTTCAGTTTAAAAAATTGCATTAATGAACATGTGACGTTACCTTTTAGGGGTCATACACACCACAAACCCTGTACAGTCTGTGTGGATCCCTAGTATGAAAATATTCTCCTTTAGAAATCAGGGGCTTGGACCGGTATAATAGAGAGCTTATGGACTTCTATGATGTCCCTTTAAATGCATTGTACAAAGGTAAGCCATATTATGGCTCTGTGCATGCGCCTGTACATGCTAGCTCCCTCTCACCTCCCTCCCTGTCTCTCTAGCTATCCCGCTCACAACTACAGCCCTTCCCTATCTACTCAGCTCAACCCTTGACCCCATGATCTACTTACTGCTCTTCCTTCCATTCTGACTGCTATAGACCTAGCGCTGCTCTAACGCCTGCGCAGTAGATGGTGGATTATCGGCTGCACAGAGCAGTGCTGGGTCTATAGTGTGGGCAGATGTCACAGAAGGAGGAGGAGCCATCCCGCAGGAAGAAGCCTGGAAGGAAGAAGATAGGTAAGCATGATGGAGTGGATGGGGGAAAATGGATCCTCACTGGATAACCAGCAAATGTTCCTGGGGTGGTTATAGGATATGAATAAATATACATTTGTGATTAATTATGTTATTTAGAAAGTAGGTGGGGGTGTGTGTTTAGATTAGTGTAGGGATTTGCAGTTATCCCGGACAACCCTTTAATCAAATTTTGGACAAAAATAGAGGGCATAGTGTCCAAGGAGACATTGTCTAGGTTAAATTTACTTATTACGTTCAATAAGACAAAATAAAGCAAAATTGTGGTGCTAATCGGTGCAGACATACATTTTATTTTCTGACCATTTGAACGCTCAAAATGTACCTTATTAAGATGAAAGGACCTATTAAAGAGATTTTCCAAGACTTTCTTATTTATTTTACAGATTTTACACTTTGTCACTTTGGCTAGAATAAAAGTAAATGTCACTAAACACCAAACTTAGTCCTTAAACAACAACCAGTGGAATCCAAAGTATTCCACAAAAAACAAATCTGGTGGGCGCGCACTCCTTTAAAGGTGACAACTTGAGCCGGAAGTGGCAAATGAATCAGCTTTTATTAATAAACAGATAACGCGTTTCGGGGTCTATGGGTGCGCCCACCGGGTTTGTTTTTTGTGGAATACTTTGGATTCTACTGTTTGTTGATTCACCATACAGCCTGGTCTACGAAGATGTCTGTCCTCCAGGTGTTGGCAACCTCTTATTTGGCTCAAGAGCCAAACCCCTAAGGGTTAAGTGGTAGCTGCTTGGTCCAAAAGAAGGATCATAGACCCACTGCGTGGAAATACAAGCCGTTCCCAAGAAAGGAAGCACAGATCCTCCCATTGTTGCAATTCCTCACATTACCAAACTTAGTCCTTAGTCATACAAATAAGTTGCTGCTCTGTTTTGCTGTTTGTGATTGGACACACAGATCTATTTTAAGAGACCTGAAAGTCAATGGCTCAGTCAAAAAAAAAAGATGACACAAGCAATGCAACTTGGCACATTTTTATTCCTGTTACTGGTTGCAACACGTGCCTATGAGGATATAATAAAAAGTGATTCTTTTTGGCGCAGACATACGAGTGGGACTCTCAGTCACTAGCTATAGTCCGCCTCACTAAAAGTGTTCAATGAACCTTAGGGAAAATGAATGAAATTGATTTTCAATTTCAAAAATTTTACCAATAAAATCTGCTGTGTATGAATGCAACCTACATCATGTACTGTACAGACAGAGCCTCCCCGATCTTTCTAGCTTCTTTCAAATTTTTTTCCATGGCCACATCACTCCCTTTTCACAATATGGAGCCCTTGGGTAAGTGTTCATGTCATTGCCACGGCACGCTGCCTTTCCTGGTTTACAAAGTCATACTCGGTTTACCTTAGGTTCCTGAGTAATTTTAGTTAGATCCATTAAAATGGTAACCGGTGGTCTGGGTGTTGTAGGTAATATAAAAGCCAAAATACCACCATATGGCAAGTTCTTAAATCTAGAGGAAGAGTAAATCAGTACTTGAAGAAGTACTTGGAAGAAGGGGTGCTTCCTAAAGGAAAATGACACCAATATATTTTATTTGCATTATTTGCTAAGCTAAGGTTAAGACTACAGACACAAGGTAACTGACATGTTACTATTAGACTGTATCATGCAGTTGTAATGTCATTTCTGTCTTTTTTGCAGTCTCTTACCCCCCAATTTTCCCGTCATAAACATGAGCTCCCAGAAGCCTCGTATTGTCCCTTGGCTCATCAGTCAGATTGACAGCAAAAAGTACCCAGGCCTGGAATGGGTAAACAGTGAACATACCCAATTCAAGGTCCCTTGGAAGCATGCGCTTAGGCAGGACCGCTCTTCTGATGATTTTAAAATTTTTGAGGTAAAATAACATTTTTACTATTATTAATGTTTACAGATTAATGTATTTTTTTCATAATTGTGTTGTTTAATTCTGTACATCTGTATAAGGGGTGGTCCATGATAATTCAAAAGTCAGAAAATATGATAAAATAAAAAGAATCTATAATTAACCATTGATCTTTTCGATGCCCCTACACTGGGGCTTCCTACCATAACGCCATCCTGACTCCTGCTCACAGCTGCCTGCGCTGCCACTTCTACGGAGGACGTTGTGAACAGGACCCGGGATTGGTAAGTAAGGCCACAGGCCCGTGGACCCCACAAACACTATCATTATACTCAAGAGGTCTTTTCAGGTTCGGTTGGGGTCGTCGGGGATGGGGGGTTTCGGTCTGGTTGGGTGGGGGGGGGGTATGCCAAAAGTTTGCCACGGGGCCCCCCCTAGTTACACCACTGAACAGCGGCAACTGTTGATCAAGCTTATTAACCATTTAGATGCTGCAGTCTATTGCAACTGTGGCTACTGACGGTTGTAAAAAGGCCTTCTGGTACGTTCTCTTAGCCACCATTACTCCTCCAACATACCTTTATGGGGGAAGGAGTAGGTGCTGTTCACTTGTCATAACAACCAAGAGCCTATTGAAGGCTCACAAGCTTTTCAATGGAGTTGATAAACTTGGATAAAGACACAAGTCCATCAAATCCAACCTGTAACCATACAAAATTGATCCGGAAGAAAGAAAAAAAAAACCCACAAGGTTGACACCAATGTCCCCATTAGAGGAAAACATTTCTTCCCAACTACAGATATCGCAAATGGACTTAGTCCCAGGATCCTATCAGAAAAATATCTAAATCCTATAATCTATGATATTCTTAATTTCAATAATCCAACCCCATCTCTAACTTGTATAAATTATCTGTCATCACCACATCTGAGTTGCCCATAAACCATCTTTTTAGAAACTGATGTATTACAGGCAGCCAACAGCCTGTAATAGCAGACCAGTAAATTACAAGATAATGCAATAAAAAATGTATTCAAATGATGGTATGTTCAAGACAGTTATGGGGAAATATATAAAATATATGTAAAAATATAAAACACAACACAAGAAAAAACTCAAATATTCAGAGAAACAGGAAAAGGAAGCAACAGGGATGGAAGCCAAAACCAGGATGAAACCAATAGCCAGCATGAAAGAGAGAAGTGGAGGGGATTATAAAGACCCAGACCAGCACATAAATTAACCTTAATTTCTTAAAGGGGCATTCATTTCTGTGGACCCGACAGCCTTAAAGGGGCCACAGCAGATGTCTCAACTGTATAATTTTGTATAAAGCAATATAACAAATTTATAAGGGGCAGAATATGGAGATGAAAAGAAATAGTTTTTTAGATAATTTTTAAGTTGTAAAGTATAAAACAAGATGAACAAATATGATCTATGACAGAATCTTAACCCCATAAAGAATTTTTTTCCTGTTTTGCAGTACATCGTATGAAACATTAAATGGTGCCATTATTAGAGATGAGCGAACACTAAAATGTTCGAGGTTCGAAATTCGATTCGAACAGCCGCTCAATGTTCGTGTGTTCGAATGGGTTTCGAACCCCATTACAGTCTAAGGGGAACAGATACTCGTTAAGGGGGAAACCCAAATCCGTGTCTGGAGGGTCACCAAGTCCACTATGACACCCCAGGAAATGATGCC
Source organism: Leptodactylus fuscus (assembly GCF_031893055.1). Taxonomy (NCBI): domain Eukaryota; kingdom Metazoa; phylum Chordata; class Amphibia; order Anura; family Leptodactylidae; genus Leptodactylus; species Leptodactylus fuscus. The sequence goes on from NC_134270.1 coordinate 76,480,013, forward strand.
AACACCTCTGGAATGACACTGGGACAGCAGGGGAAGCATGTCTGGGGGCATCTAACACACCAAAGACCCTCTATTACCCCAACATCACAGCCTAACAACTACACACTTTACACACTCAATACCACCTCTCTGACAGTAGGAAAACACCTTGAAACATGTGTATTTGGCACTTGCAGTGAGGAGAGCTTGTCACCAGCAGTGAATTTGGCCCTTGTAGTAAGTTGAGGTTGGCACCAACATTTGTTTTGAAAATCAGGGTGGATTGAGCCTCTAACCAGCAGAGTTTGGGCAAATTCATGGTGGAGGGAGCCTCTAAACACCCCAGTTTGGGCAAATTCATGGTGGAGGGAGCCTCTAAAAACCCCAGTTTGGACCAATTCATGGTGGAGGGAGCCTCTAACCAGCCCAGTGTGGGCAAATTCATGGTGGAGGGAGCCTCTAAAAAACCCAGTTTGGACCAATTCATGGTGGAGGGAGCCTCTAACCAGCCCAGTTTGGGCAAATTCATGGTGGAGGGAGCCTCTAAAAAACCCAGTTTGGACCAATTCATGGTGGAGGGAGCCTCTAACCAGCCCAGTTTGGGCAAATTCATGGTGGAGGGAGCCTCTAAAAAACCCAGTTTGGACCAATTCATGGTGGAGGGAGCCTCTAAACAGCCCAGTTTGGGCAAATTCATGGTGGAGGGAGCCTCTAACCAGCCCAGTTTGGACCAATTCATGGTGGAGGGAGCCTCTAAAAACCCCAGTTTGGACCAATTCATGGTGGAGGGAGCCTCTAACCAGCCCAGTTTGGACCAATTAATGGTGGAGGGAGCCTCTAACCAGCCCAGTTTGGGCAAATTCATGGTGGAGGGAGCCTCTAAACAGCCCAGTTTGGACCAATTCATGGTGGAGGGAGCCTCTAAAAAACCCAGTTTGGACCAATTCATGGTGGAGGGAGCCTCTAAACAGCCCAGTTTGGGCAAATTCATGGTGGAGGGAGCCTCTAACAGACCAGTTTGGACCAATTCATGGTGGAGGGAGCCTCTAACCAGCCCAGTTTGGGCAAATTCATGGTGGAGGGAGCCTCTAAACAGCCCAGTTTGGACCAATTCATGGTGGAGGGAGCCTCTAAAAAACCCAGTTTGGACCAATTCATGGTGGAGGGAGCCTCTAAACAGCCCAGTTTGGGCAAATTCATGGTGGAGGGAGCCTCTAACCAGCCCAGTTTGGACCAATTAATGGTGGAGGGAGCCTCTAAACAGCCAAGTTTTGGGAAATTCATGGTGGAGGGAGCCTCTAACCAGCCCAGTTTGGACCAATTCATGGTGGAGGGAGCCTCTAAACAGCCCAATTTGGGCAAATTCATGGTGGAGGGAGCCTCTAAAAAACCCAGTTTGGACCAATTCATGGTGGAGGGAGCCTCTAACCAGCCCAGTTTGGACCAATTAATGGTGGAGGGAGCCTCTAAACAGCCAAGTTTGGACCAATTCATGGTGGAGGGAGCCTCTAAAAACCCCAGTTTGGACCAATTCATGGTGGAGGGAGCCTCTAACCAGCCCAGTTTGGGCAAATTCATGGTGGAGGGAGCCTCTAAACAGCCCAGTTTGGGCAAATTCATGGTGGAGGGAGCCTCTAACCAGCCCAGTTTGGACCAATTAATGGTGGAGGGAGCCGCTAAACAGCCCAGTTTGGACCAATTCATGGTGGAGGGAGCCTCTAAAAACCCCAGTTTGGACCAATTCATGGTGGAGGGAGCCTCTAAAAAACCCAGTTTGGACCAATTCATGGTGGAGGGAGCCTCTAACCAGCCCAGTTTGGACCAATTAATGGTGGAGGGAGCCTCTAAACAGCCAAGTTTGGACCAATTCATGGTGGAGGGAGCCTCTAAAAACCCCAGTTTGGACCAATTCATGGTGGAGGGAGCCTCTAACCAGCCCAGTTTGGGCAAATTCATGGTGGAGGGAGCCTCTAAACAGCCCAGTTTGGGCAAATTCATGGTGGAGGGAGCCTCTAACCAGCCCAGTTTGGACCAATTAATGGTGGAGGGAGCCGCTAAACAGCCCAGTTTGGACCAATTCATGGTGGAGGGAGCCTCTAAAAACCCCAGTTTGGACCAATTCATGGTGGAGGGAGCCTCTAAAAAACCCAGTTTGGACCAATTCATGGTGGAGGGAGCCTCTAACCAGCCCAGTTTGGACCAATTAATGGTGGAGGGAGCCTCTAAACAGCCAAGTTTGGACCAATTCATGGTGGAGGGAGCCTCTAAAAACCCCAGTTTGGACCAATTCATGGTGGAGGGAGCCTCTAACCAGCCCAGTTTGGGCAAATTCATGGTGGAGGGAGCCTCTAAACAGCCCAGTTTGGGCAAATTCATGGTGGAGGGAGCCTCTAACCAGCCCAGTTTGGACCAATTAATGGTGGAGGGAGCCGCTAAACAGCCCAGTTTGGACCAATTCATGGTGGAGGGAGCCTCTAAAAACCCCAGTTTGGACCAATTCATGGTGGAGGGAGCCTCTAAAAAACCCAGTTTGGACCAATTCATGGTGGAGGGAGCCTCTAACCAGCCCAGTTTGGACCAATTAATGGTGGAGGGAGCCTCTAAACAGCCAAGTTTGGACCAATTCATGGTGGAGGGAGCCTCTAAAAACCCCAGTTTGGACCAATTCATGGTGGAGGGAGCCTCTAACCAGCCCAGTTTGGGCAAATTCATGGTGGAGGGAGCCTCTAAACAGCCCAGTTTGGGGAAATTCATGGTGGAGTGAGCCTCTAACCAGCCCAGTTTGGACCAATTAATGGTGGAGGGAGCCGCTAAACAGCCCAGTTTGGACCAATTCATGGTGGAGGGAGCCTCTAAAAACCCCAGTTTGGACCAATTCATGGTGGAGGGAGCCTCTAAACAGCCCAGTTTGGGCAAATTCATGGTGGAGGGAGCCTCTAACCAGCAGAGTTGGTGGAAATCAGGGTGGAGGGAGCCTCTAACCAGCAGAGTTGGGGGAAATCAGGGTGGAGGGAGCCTAGTATTAGCAGAATTGTGCAACGCTTATGGTGGATGAGTATGAGGATGCGGAGGAATTGGAGAGGTTGAGTACAGACATGGAGTTTCATGTTGGGGTGCTTTACACAGGTGGGCACAAAAATGACGGCTCTACCCAGTGGTGGTTCATTTTTATCAAAGTGAGCCGGTCGGCACTCTCAGCTGACAGACGGGTGCGCTTGTCAGTGATGATGCCACCGGCTGCACTGAACACCCTCTCAGATAGGACGCTGGCGGCAGGACAGGACAGCACCTCCAAGGCATATAGGGCAAGTTCAAGCCACAGGTCCAACTTCGACACCCAATACGTGTAGGGCGCAGAGGGGTCGGAGAGGACAGGGCTGTGGTCGGAAAGGTATTCCCGCAACATGCGCCTATACTTCTCACGCCTGGTGACACTAGGACCCTCCGTGGCGGCACTTTGGCGAGGGGGTGCCATCAAGGTGTCCCAGACCTTAGACAGTGTGCCCCTCGTTTGTGTGGACCGGTGAGAACTTGGTTGCCTACTGGAGGAACTGCCCTCCCTGCCGCCAACGTTACATGCTGGAAACATCTCCATCATATTCTGCACCAATTGCCTGTGGCAAGCATTGATGCGATTGGCCCTCCCCTCTACCGGAATAAAAGACAAGATGTTGTTTTTATACCGGGGGTCAAGGATAGCAAAGATCCAGTACTGGTTGTCCTCCATGATTTTGACAATACGCTTGTCGGTTGTAAAGCACCCCAACATGAACTCAGCCATGTCTGCCACAGTGTTAGTTGGCATGACTCCTCTGGCCCCACCGGAAAGTTCAATCTCCATTTCCTCCTCATCCTCCATGTCTACCCATCCGCGCTGCAACAATGGGACGATTCGAAGTTGCCCGGAAGCCTCCTGTATCACCATCACATCATCGGACAACTCTTCTTCCTCCTCCTCCTCCTCCTCCTCCTCCTCCTCCATTAAACGCAGTGAAGCGGACAGATGTGTGGACCTACTCTCCAGCTGTGACGGATCGGATGCTATCCCTAACTCCTCTGTGTGATCTGAGTTATCCCTGATGTCAATCAGGGATTCTCTCAGAACACACAAGAGCGGGATTGTAAGGCTCACCATCGCATCCTCAGAGCTCACCCTCCTTGTGGACTCCTCAAAGACCCGTAGGATGTCACAAAGGTCTCTCATCCATGGCCACTCATGGATGTGAAACTGAGGCAGCTGACTTTGTGGCACCCTAGGGTTTTGTAGCTGGTATTCCATCAAAGGTCTCTGCTGCTCAACCACTCTATTCAACATCTGAAACGTTGAGTTCCAGCGTGTGGGGACGTCGCACAAAAGCCGGTGTTGTGGCACATGCAGGCGTTGCTGGAGAGATTTTAAGCTAGCAGCGGCTACTGTCGACTTGCGAAAGTGGGCGCACATGCGCCGCACTTTCACCAGTAGCTCTGGAACATTGGGGTAGCTCTTTAGGAAACGTTGCACCACTAGGTTGAAGACGTGGGCCAGGCATGGAACATGTTGGAGTCCGGCAAGCTCCAGAGCTGCTACCAGGTTCCGGCCGTTATCACAAACGACCATGCCTGGGCCCAGGTGCAGCGGCTCAAACCATATTGCCGTCTCATCGAGGAGGGCATCCCTCACCTCGGAGGCAGTGTGCTGTCTGTCCCCCAAGCTGATCAGCTTCAGCACAGCCTGCTGACGTCTACCAACGCCAGTGCTGCAACGTTTCCAACTCGTAGCTGGGGTCAATCTAACAGCGGAGGAGGAGGCGGTGGCGGAGGAGGAGGCGGTAGAGGAGGAGGAGGAGGGGGGTGTTCTTCTCGTGTCCCTGCCAGGAATGTTAGGCAGGGAGACGAGGTACACCGGGCCAGTTTGGGAAGCAGTCCCAGCCTCAACTACATTCACCCAGTGTGCCGTCAGTGAAATGTAGCGTCCCTGTCCGCATGCACTTGTCCACGCGTCGGTGGTCAAGTGGACCTTTGTGCAAAGCGCGGAACTAAGGGCCCGCCTGATGTTGAGTGACACGTGCTGGTGCAAGGCGGGGACGGCACACCGGGAGAAGTAGTGACGGCTAGGGACGGCATAGCGAGGTGCCGCAGTTGCCATCAGGTCCAGGAAGGCGGGAGTTTCAACAAGCCGAAACGCCAACATCTCCTGGGCCAGCAGTTTAGCGATGTTGGCGTTCAAGGCTTGCGCGTGTGGGTGGTTAGCAGTGTATTTCTGCCGCCGCTCCAATGTCTGAGAGATGGTGGGTTGTTGTAAAGAAACGCCTGATGGTGCCTTTGATGGTGCAGGAGAAGGAGATAAGACAGGACCAGGGGAGGATGAGGTAGAAGTCAACAAAGTGGCGGAGGCAGATGAAGTGGTGTCCTGGCTCGTCCTCTGGAGTGCATCGCCAGCACAGTCAGCAGTGGCAGTGGCAGAGGCAGAGGCAGTGGCAGAGGCAGTGGCAGTGGCGTGAACGGCAGGTGGCCTTTGTCCTGCCGTTGCTGCCTGCCACTGATTCCAGTGCTTGGATTCCAAATGACGGCGCATTGAAGTGGTGGACAGGTTGCTCTTCTCAGAGCCCCTAATCAATTTCGAGAGGCAAATTGTGCAGACAACACTATATCTGTCCTCGGCGCATTCCTTGAAAAAACTCCACACCTTCGAGAAACGTGCCCTCGAGGTGGGAGTTTTTCGGGGCTGGGTACGAACTGGAACATCTTGGGAGATTCCGGGTGTGGCCTGGCTTCGCCTAAGCTGCTGACCTCTGCCTCTGCCTCTAGCTACCCTTTTTGGTGCTGCACCTGCCTCAACATCCACACTACTTTCCCCGCTTGACATCCCCCCTGTCCAGGTCGGGTCAGTGTCCTCATCATCCACCACTTCCTCTTCCAACTCCTGTCTCATCTCCTCCTCCCGCACAATGCGCCGGTCAACTGGATGCCCTGACGGCAACTGCGTCACATCATCGTCGATAAAGGGTGGGTTGCTGGTCATCCACCACCAAATCGAACGGAGATGGAGGAGACTCTAGTGTTTGAGCATCTGGACACAGATGCTCCTCTGTTAGGTTCGTGGAATCGTGACGTGGAGAGGCAGGTTGAGGGACAATGAAAGGAGCGGAGAACAGCTCTGGGGAGCAGGGACAGTTTGGGTTATTGTTCTGTAAAGCTTCGGAATTTTGGGATGAAGGAAGACAAGACTGTTGGGTAATAGGAGGAGAGGAGGCAGAGTCTGACTGGCTGCTGGACAATGTGCTGTAAGCGTTCTCTGACAGCCATTGCAAGACCTGTTCCTGGTTCTCGGGCCTACTAAGGTTTGTACCCTGCAGTTTAGTTAATGTGGCAAGCAACCCTGGCACTGTGGAGTGGCGCAATGCTTGCTGCCCCACAGGAGTAGGCACGGGACGCCCTGTGGCTTCACTGCTACCTTGCTCCCCAGAACCATTCCCCCGACCTCGCCCACGGCCTCGTCCACGTCCCTTTCCGGGAGCCTTGCGCATTTTGAATTCCTAGTTAGAAATTGGCACTGTATACCAGTAGTAAAAATTGTGGGTGCACGTAACCCCAATATATTCTTTGAATTACCAGTCAGAAACTGGCACTATATGGCAGTAGCAAGAAATGAGGGTATTTGTATTCCCAATATATTCTTTGAATTCCCAGTCAGACAATGGCACTGTATACCAGTAGTAAAAATTGTGGGTGCACGTAACCCCAATATATTCTTTGAATTACCAGTCAGAAACTGGCACTATATGGCAGTAGCAAGAAATGAGGGTATTTGTATTCCCAATATATTCTTTGAATTCCCAGTCAGACAATGGCACTGTATACCAGTAGTAAAAATTGTGGGTGCACGTAACCCCAATATATTCTTTGAATTCCCAGTCAGACACTGGCACTATATGGCAGTAGCAAGAAATGAGGGTATTTGTATTCCCAATATATTCTTTGAATTCCCAGTCAGACAATGGCACTGTATACCAGTAGTAAAAATTGTGGGTGCACGTAACCACAATATATTCTTTGAATTACCAGTCAGAAACTGGCACTATATGGCAGTAGCAAGAAATGAGGGTATTTGTATTCCCAATATATTCTTTGAATTCCCAGTCAGACAATGGCACTGTATACCAGTAGTAAAAATTGTGGGTGCACGTAACCCCAATATATTCTTTGAATTCCCAGTCAGACACTGGCACTATATGGCAGTAGCAAGAAATGAGGGTATTTGTATTCCCAATATATTCTTTGAATTCCCAGTCAGACAATGGCACTGTATACCAGTAGTAAAAATTGTGGGTGCACGTAACCCCAATATATTCTTTGAATTACCAGTCAGAAACTGGCACTATATGGCAGTAGCAAGAAATGAGGGTATTTGTATTCCCAATATATTCTTTGAATTCCCAGTCAGACAATGGCACTGTATACCAGTAGTAAAAATTGTGGGTGCACGTAACCCCAATATATTCTTTGAATTCCCAGTCAGACACTGGCACTATATGGCAGTAGCAAGAAATGAGGGTATTTGTATTCCCAATATATTCTTTGAATTCCCAGTCAGACAATGGCACTGTATACCAGTAGTAAAAATTGTGGGTGCACGTAACCCCAATATATTCTTTGAATTCCCAGTCAGACACTGGCACTATATGGCAGTAGCAAGAAATGAGGGTATTTGTATTCCCAATATATTCTTTGAATTCCCAGTCAGACAATGGCACTGTATACCAGTAGTAAAAATTGTGGGTGCACGTAACCCCAATATATTCTTTGAATTACCAGTCAGAAACTGGCACTATATGGCAGTAGCAAGAAATGAGGGTATTTGTATTTCCAATATATTCTTTGAATTCCCAGTCAGACAATGGCACTGTATACCAGTAGTAAAAATTGTGGGTGCACGTAACCCCAATATATTCTTTGAATTACCAGTCAGAAACTGGCACTATATGGCAGTAGCAAGAAATGAGGGTATTTGTATTCCCAATATATTCTTTGAATTCCCAGTCAGACAATGGCACTGTATACCAGTAGTAAAAATTGTGGGTGCACGTAACCCCAATATATTCTTTGAATTACCAGTCAGAAACTGGCACTATATGGCAGTAGCAAGAAATGAGGGTATTTGTATTCCCAATATATTCTTTGAATTCCCAGTCAGACAATGGCACTGTATACCAGTAGTAAAAATTGTGGGTGCACGTAACCCCAATATATTCTTTGAATTCCCAGTCAGACACTGGCACTATATGGCAGTAGCAAGAAATGAGGGTATTTGTATTCCCAATATATTCTTTGAATTCCCAGTCAGACAATGGCACTGTATACCAGTAGTAAAAATTGTGGGTGCACGTAACCCCAATATATTCTTTGAATTCCCAGTCAGACACTGGCACTATATGGCAGTAGCAAGAAATGAGGGTATTTGTATTCCCAATATATTCTTTGAATTCCCAGTCAGACAATGGCACTGTATACCAGTAGTAAAAATTGTGGGTGCACGTAACCCCAATATATTCTTTGAATTACCAGTCAGAAACTGGCACTATATGGCAGTAGCAAGAAATGAGGGTATTTGTATTCCCAATATATTCTTTGAATTCCCAGTCAGACAATGGCACTGTATACCAGTAGTAAAAATTGTGGGTGCACGTAACCCCAATATATTCTTTGAATTCCCAGTCAGACACTGGCACTATATGGCAGTAGCAAGAAATGAGGGTATTTGTATTCCCAATATATTCTTTGAATTCCCAGTCAGACAATGGCACTGTATACCAGTAGTAAAAATTGTGGGTGCACGTAACCACAATATATTCTTTGAATTACCAGTCAGAAACTGGCACTATATGGCAGTAGCAAGAAATGAGGGTATTTATAACCCCAATATATTCTTTGAATTCCCAGTCAGACAATGGCACTGTATACCAGTAGTAAAAATTGTGGGTGCACGTAACCCCAATATATTCTTTGAATTCCCAGTCAGACACTGGCACTATATGGCAGTAGCAAGAAATGAGGGTATTTGTATTCCCAATATATTCTTTGAATTCCCAGTCAGACAATGGCACTGTATACCAGTAGTAAAAATTGTGGGTGCACGTAACCCCAATATATTCTTTGAATTACCAGTCAGAAACTGGCACTATATGGCAGTAGCAAGAAATGAGGGTATTTGTATTCCCAATATATTCTTTGAATTCCCAGTCAGACAATGGCACTGTATACCAGTAGTAAAAATTGTGGGTGCACGTAACCCCAATATATTCTTTGAATTCCCAGTCAGACACTGGCACTATATGGCAGTAGCAAGAAATGAGGGTATTTGTATTCCCAATATATTCTTTGAATTCCCAGTCAGACAATGGCACTGTATACCAGTAGTAAAAATTGTGGGTGCACGTAACCCCAATATATTCTTTGAATTCCCAGTCAGACACTGGCACTATATGGCAGTAGCAAGAAATGAGGGTATTTGTATTCCCAATATATTCTTTGAATTCCCAGTCAGACAATGGCACTGTATACCAGTAGTAAAAATTGTGGGTGCACGTAACCCCAATATATTCTTTGAATTACCAGTCAGAAACTGGCACTATATGGCAGTAGCAAGAAATGAGGGTATTTGTATTCCCAATATATTCTTTGAATTCCCAGTCAGACAATGGCACTGTATACCAGTAGTAAAAATTGTGGGTGCACGTAACCCCAATATATTCTTTGAATTCCCAGTCAGACACTGGCACTATATGGCAGTAGCAAGAAATGAGGGTATTTGTATTCCCAATATATTCTTTGAATTCCCAGTCAGACAATGGCACTGTATACCAGTAGTAAAAATTGTGGGTGCACGTAACCCCAATATATTCTTTGAATTCCCAGTCAGACACTGGCACTATATGGCAGTAGCAAGAAATGAGGGTATTTGTATTCCCAATATATTCTTTGAATTCCCAGTCAGACAATGGCACTGTATACCAGTAGTAAAAATTGTGGGTGCACGTAACCCCAATATATTCTTTGAATTACCAGTCAGAAACTGGCACTATATGGCAGTAGCAAGAAATGAGGGTATTTATAACCCCAATATATTCTTTGAATTCCCAGTCAGACAATGGCACTGTATACCAGTAGTAAAAATTGTGGGTGCACGTAACCCCAATATATTCTTTGAATTACCAGTCAGAAACTGGCACTATATGGCAGTAGCAAGAAATGAGGGTATTTGTATTCCCAATATATTCTTTGAATTCCCAGTCAGACAATGGCACTGTATACCAGTAGTAAAAATTGTGGGTGCACGTAACCCCAATATATTCTTTGAATTACCAGTCAGACACTGGCACTATATGGCAGTAGCAAGAAATGAGGGTATTTATAACCCCAATATATTCTTTGAATTCCCAGTCAGACAATGGCACTGTATACCAGTAGTAAAAATTGTGGGTGTATATAGCCCCAATTCTATTGCTAGGGGACTTGCAGGGTATTTCTGGGGTGAAGGTGGGGGGGCACACCGTTGGAACGGGTATCGGGGTATATATCGGGTATACGGGAATACACTGACAGTGTATTCCATTCAGGATCCTGGGAAAGCTGGGTTGCGGCGATTGAGCCCGTCAGTGCCACGTTACACTGACAAGCTTCTCCCTGGAATTTAGCTCTTACAAGAGCTGTTGTGGTTGTCTTCTCCTTCCTATCCTAGCCTGTCCCTGCCTACCCAGAATCTAAGCCCTAGCTAGCTGGACGGAAACCTCCGTCCTCGGTGAATTGCAAGCTCAGAATGACGCGAACCTGGGCGGCGCTGTTCTTTTAAATTAGAGGTCACATGTTTTCGGCAGCCAATGGGTTTTGCCTACTTTTCTCAACGTCACCGATGTCGTAGTTCCTGTCCCACCTACCCTGCGCTGTTATTGGAGCAAAAAAGGCGCCAGGGAAGGTGGGAGGGGAATCGAGTAATGGCGCACTTTACCACGCGGTGTTCGATTCGATTCGAACATGCCGAACAGCCTAATATCCGATCGAACATGAGTTCGATAGAACACTGTTCGCTCATCTCTAGCCATTATGAAATAAAACTTGTCATACATAAAAATATGCATCCATAGGCAGCACGGTGGCTCAGTGGTTAGCACTGCAGCCTTGCAGCACTGGAGTCCAGGGTTTGAATCCAGGCAACATCTGCAAGGAATTTGCATGTTCTCCCTGTGTTTGCGTGGGTTTCCTCCCGCACTCCAAAGACATAGTGATAGGGAATATCCTATTAATATTATAAATGTGAAATGTTTGTGAGTTTGTGACTTTGGATGTTCGGATGTTTGGCGGTCAATCACGCAAAACCCGCTCCACCGATTTGGCTGAAATTTTCCACATACTTAATATACCCGATTGCGCAATAGGCTACTTTTGAACACAATAACCCACATACGTTTTCCACACGAACCCCACAAAAAACAAACTGACATCACCATATCTGTAATCTCACACACTTTGGACCATAGCAAGCCCCTAAACTTCACATTACCCTCTACAGCCTAGCCCCTAACTCCACACACTCACATTCACATATACTTTCCCACTTTCACCCTCACCTTCACCATCCTGCAGGAGCCTACCTCTGTCACTCTCTGGACCAGCCATGTTTGCCGACCCCCACCGCTGGGAGGATCCGCGGCACCGCTCACCACACTACTCCACTACCTTCAAAGGAGCATGCACACTTTGCACACATAAACAACGTGTTACTAGCACGCCACCATTTTGCGCCTCCACCTTAGGCCGCAGCACACAAAATCCTGCCTCCAGCCCGCAACAGTACCCGACGCCGCTATCACCTCCCTGCTGTTTCCTCTGCATGATCCATCCACCAGTTCGACACTGGTAAGTTCACGTACGCCATAGTCCTTCCCTTACACAATTGCGCATACACTGCGCTACCCCCGTCATGTCTCCGATTCCTGCCAACTTTGCGTCCTCCGCCGCCTTCTCTTACCTGTCCCGCGGCTCCCGTCTGTCCCTCGCTGCGCGGAGGCATCCTCCTGCTCATCTCCGCCGCCTACACTGGGCTAGGCTGCCGCCGCGAAGGTTCCTATAGCAGCCGCAAGCTCTCCCACGCCTCCCACACAGCTCAGTGTGTCCAGGCTGCTGCAGGCTATGCTACGTAGCCTGCAATAGCACTGGCACGATTATGCAATACATAGCAATATATTACGATTGCAATGCATTGCATTGTTCAGGACACCCCCTGCTGGTGTACAACGGTATTGTTTTGCAAGTTGCTGGATGCAGCCTGCAAACCTCATTAGCATTAAAATAAAAAATAAATAAAAAAACAATAAAACAATACTGTGAAACACACACATTACCTATCCCCGCCTCTGAAATCCCCCACTCTACTAACTGAACTAAACATTACGCCTGCATACACTCACACTATTAGGCAATGCATTGCAATACATTACTATTGCAATGCATTGCATTATTCAGCGCACCCCCTGCTCTCCTTCACACCCACTAAACGCTCATGTATTTGATGAAAATACACGTCTACAAATACACGTGTAAGGGTCCATTCACACGGCGTAACGCGGCGCTCATTTGGTGCTTATTTTTATGCCGAGCGCTGCGTTACGGGAGCGTTTGCACCGCGCTATTTACGGTGTGTGTTTACGGTCGTAAAATTTCACCCGCGACTCGATTTACACACTTCTACAATCACTGCAGATGAAGTAGCAGTGGCAGCTAATATATATATATATATATATATATATACACACACATATATATATATATATATATATATATATATATATATATATATATATATATATATATAGATATATATAGATATATATATATGCACCCCCATAACCATCTTAATGGGAAAAAAAAAAGTTTGGTCTCTTGGGAGCTGTGGGACAAGGAGTTTAAAAAAAAAAATTAAAAAAATGAAAGTGATGGAACAGAAAATTGTTCCTTTTCTGAAAGGGTATAAGCAAAGATCAACTTGTTACTGTTTCTCCAGGCCTGGGCCATTGCCAGTGGATGCTATGATCCTTTGACTGGTCAACCAGATCCAGCACGATGGAAAAGAAATTTTCGTTCTGCCTTGATTCAGAAGGATGATATCCACATGATTGCTAACTGCAGCTCAGATTCTGTTAATCCCTACAAAATATATGAGATCAAAGGTAAACTATCCTTCTGAATGGGTAACATAAGAGTTACATAATAATTGTATCTACAGACACGGGAGAGCTTGATGATCCCATACCTTCTGCTACAAAGTATTCTCCTCTCCAGAGGAAATGCATTGTTAACAGGTAAAGGGTGGAGAATGAACCAATGGTCAGGTCAAGGGTGTGAATGGGGAAAAAAACACCCGACCTCTCTATTTTGGATGGCGGATCCAGCATAATAATTTGAGTGTCCAGCTCAATTTGTGGTATGGGTCTTCTGCCACTAAATCTTGTTGTCAGGACCCAAAGGTTCTACCCTAGTATTTTTCCTATCCTAACATAATACTATCACTTTCTAACATAAGAATACCCCTTTAAGCTGCCATCATGTTTTTACAAAGCAGAGAATGGATACATTGAGAGCCAACCTATTACACATTTATGACATATTCTGTGGATATGTGTCTAAAATGAGAATAACTTTATACCCTTAATAGGTTCAACAAGTAAGGAGCATCATTGTGTCACTCAGCTCATCAATTTCCTTAATTTTAGGATGTAACAGCAAATAGATTTCCAAATTTGACATTTGCTTTTACTACATTAACAATAACAGATGAATTGTTTCTTCCTTGGTATTCTATAGACCAGTATAAGAACTGATGAGACAGATGACTTGATTCATTCATCTCTGCTAGTAACTCAGAGTTCCAGAGTGCTTTGTTACACCTAGGCCCTTATGCAATGCCACAATAGTTTATACAATACCCACCAATAATACTGTGGGTATGGAAAGTATTCAGACTCCCTTAAATTTTTCATTCTTTGTTTCATTACAGCCATTTGCTAAAATCAAAAAAGTTAATTCCCTCTATGCCCAACAGCAGCACAAGATTGGGGTATTCCTGCTCCTGTGTGCTGTTAGGACAGGTGGAAGTTTTAATTAAACTAACAGATCCCCTATAAGAGGCCGGAGAGACCTCCCCCACCCTGTGTTTTCTTCTGTCCTGTGTGGGGACAGGTGGGGGAGGGGAGGTGTCTCTTCTTCATTTGTATCTTTTCAAAATGTCAATCAAGTCATTATGTTACCAGTTTTTTTTACATAAGTTGGATTTGGTAAGAGTCCTGCGGATCTTCTTAGATCGGACATCGCCTTTCTGAAGATCAGAGAACTTACTTATTAATACCTGTGGTTATAACAGAGGTATCAGAGCATCTAAACCCACTTTATCCAGGTGGGTTAGGGAGCAGGGTTGAGCCAATCTTGAAATTTCAGGATTGTTTTTAAAATCCGATTTCCGATCATTTTCCATTCAAACCCGATCCCAATGCAAGTCAATGGCATTTTTTAAATAATCGGTGATCAGATTTTAAAAACAATCCTATTCACTACACAGCATGTAGTCCAAAAATTGTTTCAATTTTTGGACCCCAAGCTGTGTAGTGATTAACCACCCACCACCACCACCGGTGTCCGCTTACCTGCAGCTCCCAGTTCTTCTTGGTCCGGTCCGGTCCTCTGTCCTTCACATGTCTTCAGAGCGCTCTGCAGTGGTTAGCAAGTGGTCTGCAAGGAGTTTGTATGTTCTCTCCGTGTTTGTGTGGGTTTCCTCCAGGTACTCCGGTTTCCTCCCAAAGACATACTGATAGGGAATATAGATTGTGAGCCCTATATGGGACAGTGACTGACAATATCTGTAAAGCGCTGTGGAATATGATGGCGCTATATAAGTAAGCATAATAAATAAATCTAACCTTTGCAAGACACTATAGGCTGGATTGGCACACCTCTGAAGCAGCTGCTTTTGGCCATTCAGTCTTGTCATCCACTTGCTAAGATCTCCCTCCCTAGGGGATTATACTTGCTAGCTCCCCAATCTTGTGCTGCTGTTGGGCGTAGGGGGAATGGAGGATTATATAGATAATCTGTTTTCCCTTAGCCCAAACAGCAGCACAAGGCTCCCACCCTGTTATCTTGTTGTAATATTTATGTTATATCTGTACTTATTTTTTCATATGTATGATACTTTATGACTAACACAGGGTGGGGGAGGTCTCTCCGGCCTCTTATAGGGGATCTGTTAGTCTAATTAAAAGGTCTATCTGTACTAACAGCACACAGGAGCAGGAATACCCCAATCTTGTGCTGCTGAAAATAGATTATCTATATAATCTTCCATTCTGTTTTTTTTCTGTCAAGATGGGGTGCTGAGTGTACATTAATGAGAAATAAAATGAACTTTTTTTTTTTATTTTAGCAAATGGCTGCAATGAAACAAAGGGTGAAAAATTTAAAGGGGTCTAAATACTTTCTGTACCCACTGTATGATGCCCTCTAGTGGTTTTATAAAACTTGTAGTAATTTCTCAAAGAAGTGTGACATATTTGTGTTAAAAGACCAATACCCTGTCTCTTTAAATTCCAGCACATGGAGCTGTTCCTGTAGAACAGCCTAACAGCGCTAATGCAAACCCAGCTTTAGATCCAATATCCTCCAACAACCAAATCGCCAATAGCGCAATGGTGAGTATAATTTTTTAGCATATCTAGTGATCCTGTCATACTCATTGAGCTCAGATCAGAACAACGGACAGATGGACAACTGTAATAAGTTTCACACAGGCTCCGCTGACTACAAAGGGTTTCGTTGTGTGTCTGTGATCAAAAACTGAAATCGGTTTTGTTGCTGGTTGTGTATAATAATTCTGTCATTATAATAAAATTTGCTCTTCAAGTACTGATTTGCTTTCGCTTATTAGCAGCCAGTCTGAAGAAGCAGAGCTGCTGTGTAAAGTATAGTGTACAAGCATTAGGCGATGCAGCTAAAAGGGAAACAAGGCGCAGGAGATGAGTGCAATGGAATTTCAATGACAGAGGAGAGGTAATAGAGCAGTGTTCAGACCACAGCGTGCGAGAGAGGAGGGTGGCGCAGAGACCGATCAGACAGATACATTACAGCTGTACATTTGATTTGATTTGAGTGTCCTTGGTTGAAAGGTTAGGTAGCTTTAAATATGGCAGTAATGTGTGTCATCCTCTATGTTATACACTTCATATTAACATATTCATTATCCTACTGTCACCTATTGTCCTATTCTGCTTTCCAGGGAACTTTATATCAAGACTTGGAATTTCTGAATCTATACCAAGACGAAGAAGGTAACCTTGATTTATAGATAAAGGAGGTTGTATGTTACGAGGTATATATTTTACAGGTCCTTTCTGTACATTGCTTTTCAGAGTTGTACCGTCCTTTTGATGATTTTCATACAATTATGGAACAAAATGAGCCAAATAAAGCATTCTTTCCCGAAAAAACTTTCCACAATAATATTACATTACCAGAAGAGCATTTAGATGGAGCCACTGCTGCAGCCGTCCCTGTTTTCCAAGAAGGTGAATATACTGTCTGCAATGATTATCTTATATACACAACTACAAGTTGGTAGGTTCTGCTTTTTTTTTTTTAACTCTATCTATCTATCTAACTTTAAATCTATCTATCTATCTATCTATCTATCTATCTATCTATCTATCTATCTATCTATCTATCTATCTATTTGTTCCATGAAAAGGAGCAAGACCTCCGTATCTTATAGTGTGCCCTCTATCCTTTATTTGTATCGCAGAAATAGTGAAAAATCACAGCCCAAAATAAGCAAAAATTATGAGAAAATAGCATGTATATCAAAAATGATGCACGAGAATGACTTCCCGATAAGAGGCATAACTTATGTATTTTCTAATTAAAAGTTATGTTTTAATATATTTCTTCTGACAAGAACATTTTTTGGTGCTGGAACTTTTTTACTTGAAGGTTACTTTATCCTTTAGGGCGGGTTCACATCTGCGCCCGGTCTCCTGCCTCTGTTTTGTGCAGGAAACGGAAACCTGCAGAACTCTCTCAAACATTCATTTGAATGGGTTTGAAAGATGTCCGGCCGTGAACGGCTGTGAGCGTTTTATGCTCTCCGCCACGAACCCGTTTTTTTAAAACCGGACACAGAGTTGGACATGCACTACTGTGTGTCCGATTTAAAAAAAAAACGGTTTAGTCGGAGAGCATAAAACGCTCACCGCCGCTCACGGCCGGACCCGATCTGACAGGTTTCCATCTTCTGCATGCAGAAGACGGAAACCACAGAATGGACTGCCAAACGATAGTGTGAACCTAGCGTCACTTGCAATTATACCGCAGCCAATTGTGTGGGGTCGTATGCTCTGTTCTGAGATGATAATTATACAGCAGGTTCTATCCTGCTCTATGATATTGGATTGAAATGGGACAATTCCTCCCCCTCCTTCAAGAAATGAATGAAGCATGGAAGACACTCAGGTGTCATATGAGTGTGATCCAAGTGCCTTCTGTTAAAAAATCCACCTGGGGCTCTCTTGGCCCGCAGACTCAGAACACAGTGCTCGAAACATCAGCACAATAATCCCACTTTGGCTAATAAAATGTGCAAGACACCGAATGCCCCTAGTTACAGTATGTATGTGGCCAACAAGGGTTACACAACTACGTCAGCTAACTAGAGGTTGGTCTTCACCCCTTTACTCATACAGGGATAATGTACAACATGGATGCAACGATTATATTGGAGTTTTATTTTCATTATAGAAATCATTTTTTTGCAGAACAAGTTCTGTCCCAACTAGATGAAGACCAAGAAACTTTCCAGCAAAAGATAATGAAACATTTCAGCAACTATTCATTTCGTAAGAACCTTATTATGTTACTACCTACTGAAGACTTAAAAATATATTGCTGGGGCTAGAGAGCATTGAGTAAAATCTACTATTATACTGTGGGTTTTCTTCAGACCCCCAGAGTATAATTAGCAGAGGCCCAGGAGAGGTGAGTTGGGAATTAGAAAGTGATTTTGGGATTTGTGTGGAGGGACCACTATGGGACATTATACTGTGTAGAGGAGGCGCAATTGGACATTATATTACATGAGAGCCATTATGGAATATTATTCTTTGTAGAGGGGTAATATGGGACATTATTCTTTGGCATAAATGGAGCACACTTTTTAAACAGCTCATGGTCCCCATAGTGCACTCTAGTGCTAAGTAATGAATGCAGCTTATCACAAACTTCTTAATTGTCACTGTGTGTGAGGGCAATTGTATTATGTGGGGACATAATATTATATATGGGGGTCACAATGGTTGCAGCTGAAACTGGGATCAGAAGCCAAGGGGGCCAATAGGTCACCAACAGCACACTAGGGCTGGGTATTCCTTCTGATTGTGATACCTTTGGACAACCCTGTATCTATGGTGTTATATGAGGGCAGCATGGTGGCTCAGCAGTTAGTCTTACAGCGCTGGAGTCCTGGGTTCGAACCCTGCCAAGGACAACATCTGCAAGGAGTTTGTATGTTCTCCCCGTGATTCCATGGGTTTCCTCCAGGTAATCAGGTTTCCTCCCACACTCCAAAGACGTACTGATAGGGAATTTAGATTGTGAGCCCTAAATGAGACAGCAACTGACAATGTCTGTAAAGTGCTGCTGAATATGATGGCGATATACAAGTAAATAAATAAGCTCTGTCCTCACTAACCACATAGGTGAACAGGTTGCTATCCTTATAACGTCATCACCATTATCTTCTGCAGCAGTTCCTGAGTATGTACTTATCAGAATTAAGCTGTTTTAGAAGCATAGACATTCATACAGTCGAAAAGGAAAGTCTTAAGAAATTGTTACCTCCCATGGCTATCCACAAGCTAGTCAGTAGACAGAGGCTGTTTTAATGGCAGTCTGTGTCTGCCCCTCCAAAAGCAGAGTAAAGAACCCAGCTGGCCTCCAAAAACTTGTAGCACTTACATTGAATGTTATCATATAGATGTGTTATTATTTTCTTCCATGAATCATCTCCCTATATCATAAAAATGAATTTCTGTCTGTCTGTCTGTGCTCTAATGCGAACCAAACGACTGGACCGATCTTCACCAAATTTGGTACAGAGACACTTCAGGTATCCGGGAAGGTTTAAGACGAGACTCCAACTCACTCGGACGTACCGTTGCTGAGATACAGCATTCTAAACACAGTGCCCCCCCCCCCCTTAGCCAATACAAACCTGCAAGTCTTTCACTCATATTCCAACTGCAATACACACGGTCACTCCACATGCACAATACAACACTGATATCCAAACTGAGATACACGCATCAGAGGATTAGATACACAGATCAGCACACAGTATCACACTCCAGAAGATTAGATACACGCGTCTGCACACAGTCCCACAAACCAGAAGATTACATACGCGCTTCTGCACACAGTTCCACACACTGAAGGATTTGATACGTGCTTCTGCACACAGTTCCACATGCCGAAGGATAAGATACACGCGTCTGCACAAAGTACCACACGTCGGGGGATTGGATACATGCGTCTGCACACAATACCACATGCCAAAGGATTGGATACATCTGCACACAGTTCCACACACCAGAGCATAAGATATGCACATCTGCACACAGTACCACATGTCGTCGGATTAGATACGCGCGTCTACACACAGTTCCACACTCCAGAGGATTAGATACGCGCGTCTGCAGACAGTTGTACACGCCATAGGATTAGATACACGTGTCTACACACAGTTCCACACACCAGAGCATAAGATATGCACATCTGCACACAGTACCACATGCCGTAGGATTAGATATGTGCCTCTTCACACAATACCACACGGGAGGATTAGATACGTGTGTCTGCACACAGTACCACACTTTGGAGGATTAGATACATGCTTCTGCACACAGTACCACAAGTCAGAGAACTAGATACGCGTCTCAGCACACAGTACCACACAGGGGAGGATTAGATACGCGCATCTGCACATAGTACCACATGCCAGAGGATTAGATACGCGCATCTGCACACAGTACCAAACAGGAGAGGATTAGATAACCACATCTGCACACAGTACCACATGCCAGAGGATTAGATACATGCATTTGCACACAGTACCACATGCCAGAGGATTAGATACGCACGTCTGCACACAGTACCACATGCCAGAGGATTAGATACGCACGTCTACACACAGTTCTACACGCAATAGGATTAGATACACGCCTCTTCACACAATACCACACAGGGGAGGATTAGATACGTGTGCCTGAATACAGTACCACACTTTGGAGGATTAGATACATGCCTCTGCACACAGTACCACAAGCCAGAGAATTAGATACGCGTCTCAGCACACAGTACCACACAGGGAGGATTAGATACGTGCGTTTGCACACAGTACCACACGCCAGAGGATTAGATATACGCGTCTGCACAAAGTAACACATGCCGTAGGATTAGATACGCACGTCTACACATAGTTCCACACGTCGCAGGATTAGATACGTGCCTCTTAACACAATACCACACAGGGGAGGATTAGATACGTCTGTCTGCACACAGTACCACAAGCCAGAGAATTAGATACGCGTCTAAGCACACAGTACAACACGGGGAGGATTAGATACGCACGTCTGCACAAAGTACCACATGTCTCAGGATTAGATATGTGCCTCTTCACACAATACCACACAGGGCAGGATTAGATACGTGTGTCTGCACACAGTACCACACTTTGGAGGATTAGATATATGCCTCTGCACACAGTACCACAAGCCAGAGAATTAGATACGCGTCTCAGCACTCAGTACCAAACGCCAGAGGATTAGATACGCGCATCTGCACACAGTACCACATGCTGTAGGATTAGATACGCGCCTTTTCACACAATACCACACAAGGGAGGATTAGATACGCGCATCTGCACACAGTTCCACACACCAGAGGATTAGATAAGCACGTCTGCACACAGTACCACATGCCGTAGGATTAGATACACGTGTCTGCTTACAGTTTCACATGCCAGACGATGAGATACGCACGTCTTCACACAGTTGTACACGCCATAGGATTAGATACATGCGTCTGCATACAGTACCACATGCAGCAGGATTAGATACGCGTGTCTACACACAGTTCCACACGCCGTAAGATTAGATACGCGCCTCTTCACACAGTACCACACTTTGGAGGATTAGATATATGCCTCTGCATACAGTACCACATGCCAGATAATTAGATACGCGTCTCAGCACACAGTACCACACTGGGGAGGATTAGATACGCGCATCTGCACACAGTACTTCACGCCAGAGGATTAGATACACCTGTCTGCACACAGTACCACAACGCCAGAAGATTAGATACGCGCATCTGCACATAGTACCACATGCCATAAGATTAGATATGCACGTCTGCACACAGTTTCACTTACCGGAGGATTAGATACATGCCTCTTCACACAATACCACACGGGGGAGGATTAGATACACACATCTGCACACAGTACCACACGCCGGAGGATTAGATATGTGCATCTGCAAACAGTACCACACCAACAAGGATTAGATACTTGAGTCTAAACACAGTACTACACGGGGAAGGATTAGATACAGCTTTACTCCAGGTATCCATAACAACTGATCATAGGTTTTTCACTGATATCCAAAATGAGATACACACAAACAACATACAAAATACACCAGTGCAAAATTGGACATTTCTTATGGGGCCACTACACAAACATAAAATATAATATACCCGTGCGAAGCCGGGTCCTCCCTCTAGTATTATAATAAAACTCATTTCATTTTGTTTGTTCCTTTATTACAGACACAGATTTTGAAGTCAAAATATATTATCGGGGAAACCTGGTTCATACCACAACAGTGACAAACCCAAATGGATTCTTTATCACTGCTGAGCGACAGCCTGGTCATGGGGGATATTTAGACTCTATTTATTTGCCACAGCCGGCATCAGTAGTCACTGATAGGTTATTGGTTTTAGCAGTTAACAGAATTCTGAGAAATCTAAAAGAAGGGACTCTAGTAGAAGTTCGGGAAGGAGTGATATGTGCGAAGAGGTTTGGATATTGCAGAAGCTATTGGAGTATGACAAATACACCAAGAACAAACATACCTAATAAAATTGAAAAGACAGAATACTCTATCCTATACAGCATTCATCAGTTTATTACAGGTAAGCCATCTTACTGTTCAGAATTAAACTAGTCTTACCAATGCATAGGATTTGTAGCTGGCCCTGGGGAAGGTGGAGACATAGTTATTAGGAGATAGAGCAGTCAGCTGGATTCCTTCCCCACCGTTCTGCTCCATACTTCCTTTTTCCTTAGAGGTCTGCTGTGGTGGCAATGGTCATCCACCTCATCACTCACTCCTCGCACCACTGTATGAAAATTAGTATCTCCAATGGTACAGATGAAAGCGCTCATTGTGCTTTTGTACTGCTGGAACAGCCTTTTAAGGGAATTCTATCATTAGAATCCTGTTTTAAGCTAAATCCGCATCAGAATAGCTTTAGCCCTTAAGTACTATCATGGTTTCTATCACACACATATCATTACGATAAACACCATGATAGTACTTAAGGGTTAGGAAAGGCTATTCTTCCCCTACTTTTAGAAGTCTTCTCTGCACCGCCGTTCCTTAGATATCCCGATTTTCATCTATATGCTACTTAGTTTTCTCGTAGCTCTGGGGGCGGTCCCCTGTGCTGCGAGAAAACTATCCAACACCGCCTTCTTCTTGTTCACCGCCTCCACCTCTTCTTTCCTGTGTGGCCACAGGAAAATGGCGACAGACATGCACAATTGGCACTTTTTTGAAGACGTGACAGGACAAGGAAGAAGAGGTGGAGGAGGCGAACAAGAAGAAGATGGCTTTGTATAATGATTAGCATATGGCCGAAAACTGGGATATCTAAGGAATGGTGGCACAGAGAAGACATCTAAAGATAGTGGAAGAATAGCCTTACTTAAGGCTATTCTGATGTGGGTTTAGCTTAAAACGGGATTCTAATGATAGAATCCGTTTAAGGCAGGCAGGCAGACCAAGGTTAAAGTAAAGAGGGTGCTTGTGCATTCATCCTGATTGAGTGGGGGGAACTTTGTAAGATGCATAGCCACAAAGCCACACACCCTATTTGCAACATTAGGGGTGAGGCTAAATCCACAAGCCACAGACGCCACATCAAATTAAGGTGTAGCATGAGTATTTCAACACAAATTGAGTGATGATTTAACAATATGCCTTGCAAAGTGTGAAACATTGCAGTGGAAATCCATGAAAAGTCCATAACAGAACGGACATGCCATGGATCTGAAAATCCACATGTCCTCTGTTTTGTGCAGATTTTTTGCTTTCTGAAAATCCACACTGCACTGTGAATTTACCCTACACATCTACTTACTATGAACTTGCTAGAAGGGACCAAAGCTGTGGCCCATGAGTCTTAACAGCTGTACCATTATGGTAAAAATAAAGAACTTCTTTTGGGGACAACATAAAAACTGGCCACTACCAGAGATTACAGATATTCCAGTCTTTGTACAATACAATGTATAGAGCTGCATGCATTATGTTTGTATACGTAAAAGAATTTCTGTTCATTCTTGGGTCAGAATTGATTGAATTTGTGGAACAACGAAGGAAAGAATCTCCACAGTATTCCATCTGGATTTGTCTTGGGGAAGAATGGCCAGATGTCACACCATGGCAGAAGAAATGCATCATGGTGCAGGTGAACGTAAAACCTAACATTATTACAAAAATATATAGCAATATGTAGAAAAATCCTGGTAATCCTTAGCATTGTAGATTACATTTCTCCTGAACATAATAGATTATGGATTAGATTAGGGCAGATTAGATTAAATTGAGATAGATTAGGTTGTGATATATAAATCAATCCCAGCAGAAAGAAAAGGGGAAAAAAGCCAGAATTTTTGACTTAAAGGGAATATGAAAATGACCTTTTTTTTAAAAAAAAAAAAAAAAATCAAGTTTCTTAACTTTTTAAAAATTTCCATGTTGTCTATAGTTAACAAAAAAAAAACAACTAAAAATCCAGCAGTGACTTTGCCCACTAGGCCATATAATATTCCGAGACTTCCTACTTTATGTAATAGAATTCTTTCCAGCAGCCACCTTACTTATCGACATATTGATGATCACAGCTATCATGTATATGTAGATAAGACACAGAATCCATCACAAAAAACATGCCTAGAAAACCTTCCCATACAACTAAATAGTGTAGTGCTCCTATGGTACTTCTATAGAAAACATAGGAAAATTATTAACAGCACCAAAAATTCTTAAAAAACATGTTCAACAGAAAAATGTGACAAAAGGTTACAAAAACCTAATTGAGAAACCTCACATAAAATTCAAGGCCTTTGGAGACATTTTAAAGGGATTCGACCATTAAAATCGAATTTTTTCTCGTTGACACGTAGGAATAGCCTTAAGAAAGACAATTGTTCTCCTACCTTTAGATGTCTTCTCTGCGCCGCTGTTCGGTATAAATCCCGGTTTTCGTCGGTATGCAAATGAGTTCTCGTGCAACACTGGGGGCGGTTCCCAATGCTGCGAGAGACCGCTGTGTAAGCAGACATTTTTCTTGTGGCTGCAGGCATGCACAGTTGGCTCTGCCTGACGTCTAGAAATTTGACGACCTGCGCCGAAAGAAGATGCGTGAACAGGCCGTTCCTGAAGAAGATGGAGGCGGTGCTGGAGAGTTCTCTTGCAGCATTGGGGACGCCCCCAGTGCTGCGACAGAACTCATTTGTATATCAACGAAAATCAGGATTTATACCGAACGGCGGCACAGAGAAGACATCTAAAGGTAGGAGAAGAATAGTCTTAAGGCCATTCCTATGTGTCAACAAGAAAAAAAAAAATTCGATTTTAATAGTAGAATCCCTTTAAAACTGATTTGTCTTCTTCCGAAGAATCTGCATGAACATACTGCTGCTTATGACACCAAAACCACACAGCAGTTTTGGCTGTTGTGGAAACAAAGATGAAAAAAAAAAGCAAAGTAAATTAGATTCTATTTAATCTCATCCCAACATTACAAAAAAAAAAAAAAAAAAAAAAAATGCAATGCACTCAAAAAGCATGCATGCTTGCAAAGCTCAACACGTTCGTTTTACCTGTGAAAATGTTGCATTTTCTCCATATACTTTCACTCAATGACATAAAATCTCTACCTAGATATAAATGTCAGATTGCTGCAAAACTTGGCATGCAGTTATAGCTCAGGTATATATGGAAATGATTAAGGGTGTGGTCTCAGACACTGGGTATTCCCAAGAGAAGGGTTAAAAGTGCTGCCCTGTAAAAAGACTCTCAGGGGCTTTTTTCTTCTTTTTTTTTTTTAATATTATAAGGATAGTTTACTTCTTGGTGAGCCTTGATGTTCTTGAAGACATTTTACCCAGTTGACAGACTTTGAGAGTTGGTTTATTGGACAGAGAAGCAGGATGGTTGCTTGATGAATTGCCCATCATCTAGGCCTGTGTTGGCTAACCTATGGCATTCGTTCCAAAGGTGGCACTCAGAGCCCTCTCTGTTGGCATGTGCAGTGTCACCCCATTCAGGCTCCCTCATATGGCACAGGCTTTTAGCAATCGCTTCTTTCTGCTGTATGTGCAAATGCATGTACGTGTGGGGGCGCCAACAGAGGCGGACCACTAAAATAGCAGTTAGACATGCAGCACGGCTGATCCCATTAATTATAATGGGGTCCCATCCAGGTGTCCGTCGTTTTTAAATTGAAAACAATGGAGGAAAAACTTCTTTGTGCAGCACTTTTTTCTCCATCGATTTCAAGCAAAATAGATTAAACTACAACTCTCAACGTTTGTTTTTTTTGTTTTTCACCTCCCCAGATCTCCGATCATTATTCTCTGGGGTCTAAAAAGACCCCAGACTATAATAATAGTTCATGGGTGGGCCACAATGGGGGATAATACCATGAGCAGGGGCCACTGTGGACCATAATGCAATAACACAATACAGTGTAGTTAGTTAAAAGCATTATTTTTTGCAGTGACAGACTCCCTCTAAAATGTGCTCCTGAAAATCCAAAATACTGTTTAAGGCTTAGGCCCCACATAGCAGGCCGCAGCCATAAAACGTTGTGGGAAAAACCAAAGCAGAAACACAATGCGGTATTTTCCGCAGAGCTTTTCACAAAAAGTCTGCAGAGGAAAACTGCGGAATTTCTGCTTCCTTTATACCTATACAGAAACCACTAGCATTTAGGAGCAATAATTGACATGCTGTAAGTTGCAAAAAGTCAAGTTTTTTTTCAAATTACAGCATTTCCGCTTTGGATTATTTTCTATAATTTGTGGATGGGATTACAGGGACTGTAAAATGCCATGTTTACTTTGCATGGGGCCCCCAGCATAAAGGGGTTATCCTATCTTTTAGATACACAAGCACTGGGCACCCCCTTCAGGTGATCGGCCTGATCTAATATTGATGACTTCTCTAAGTTTTCCAACTTTCTCCAGGTGGAATTTTAGAAATGCTAGGAATTACAGATTAGAGATGTTCTCACAGATTGTCTTGCATTATATTTGTTATCCCCTAAATATCATTGTCCTCTTTTCAATATTGCAGGTGACTCCTGTAGCAATGCGTCTTCTTCATGAGTTAAGTTACAGTACTGGAGCCTCTTCTCTAGACAGTGACATAAACCTGGAAATCTCAGACTCCTCGAACAACACAAGTAGCCTAGTGTCACTTCTAAAGAGCATTGAGGACATGATGGACTGCCAATAGAGAATTAACCATGTCTATGTATCTTCCATACGTGAAAGTATAAGGTGACATATCACTTAAACATTAAATAAAATCCTGCTGTAAATAGGAGCAGTCCTACCACTTCATATTACATGGTGGAGATTGAAAACCTGTCACTTTTGCTTTTAACAAGTAGACAGGGTTGTCAGGGCATGCTTTTATTTAGGCTCGCCAGCCCACACACGGCACTAATACAGACAAACACCATCATGCTCATTTACAGACCATCAATCAAAAAGGAAGATTGGGATAGCTGTCTCCTCTATGTAGTGTGGACTAGAGATCAAAGCATATGGATGAAATCTTACCCACACAAATTAGTCAATGGAAACACTTGAACCAACTTAGAATGCCTTGTACACCAGTTTACTATTATGCAAAGAAATAAAAGGTAGCAATTTACTAGAATATTGTGCAAAATGTGACACTTTTTGGAAAGAGGGCAGAGCAGGGTAGGGATGCCTTGGCCTAACAAATTACTAATGCTAGATAACTGGCTCAACTTACAGCTAAACCTTGGTGATAAGAGAAGCTTTACGGACTTTTAACATCATTTTTAATCAGCAAAATTTATACCATTATAGTGATGACAAGTGAAGTGAAAGACTTCCCATTTACTTTGGTGCTAGCTGAACTTTGTTCCCGGTCAGCTCCTCCTCTCTCGATGTTTGCTCTGTCTCAGCAGGGAGTCTAGCTAGAGATAACACCAGCAGTTTACAGTCATCTAGTTTCCTAAACTACTGGTTAATTTGCACATGCCTAGAGGTCCAGAGAATAAGCCATGCCGAATATAAAACCATATAAAATCTCATTCTTGTTGAAAAACTAGATCAATGTGTAGCCCCTGGGCTCAGAAGAACTAGGGAAGCAAATTTTAACAGATTTACCTGCAATATTATATCTAAAATCAATTTTGTTTTAGGTAAAACTTCATTTTACATTTTTTCACATTTTATACCATTTAAAAATATTCAAAAATATAATGCAACTTATTGAACAAATAACGCTAGTTATTCCTCTGTTAACTAGCATATTAACTAAAATTGGATAACAAATTAAAAAAAACAAAAAAAAAAAACAAAAAAAACAAAAAAAAAAAAAACACACCTTACTGTATATACTCGAGTATAAGCTGACCAGAATATAAGCCGAGGCCCCTAATTTTACCACAAAAAACTGGGAAAACGTATTGACTCGAGTATAAGTCGAGGGGGGGGGGAAATGCAGCAGCTACTGGAAAATTTCAAAAATTAAAATGATCAGATTTTTTGGGTGCAGTAGACACCTTTGGGGAAGGGGGTGTTTTGGTGTCTTCCCTTCCCTGAGCTTGAGGACTGTTTTTTCTTCCTCCACTTGGAATTCAGCCTGTCTGAATATAGGGTATCTGCGGTGCTCCTATTAACCCCTTCCAATGGAACAGGAGCACTGCAGATACCCTATATTCAGTAGACCGGGCACTGTCAGACACAGGGATACCTAATGTGTATGTGTGTCACAGTAATTTTCTACTTTTATATGTATTCTAGGGAAAGGAGTGATTTCGAACTTTTATTTTTTTATTCTTTTTAAATTCTTTGTTTTGCACTACTTTATGGGAGATTCTATACATTGATATTGTGGCCGGTCATAGATTTTTTTTTTTTTTTTTGCTGACTCGAGTATAAGCCGAGGGGGCTTTTTCGGCACAAAAACTGGACTGAAAAATTCGGCTTATACTCGAGTATATACAATTAGTATCATGTCACCGCTCTTCATAATGAAGAGCGTAGCTTAAAGACAACCAGAAGGAAGACAAGAAGACAATTAAGAAACGGGCAGAGAGGCTTACAGGATGGCATTTTTAATACAACTATCAGGAAAAGAAGTGTATAACAAGAACTTGCTACCCTGGAGATGAAATTGTGGAGATGTGTAAAATCATGCAAAATAAAATAATAATAATAATAATGGGGGAAAGGGAGGATAACAGTGTTAAGAAATAAAATCCAGTAGAGAATATGGATAATAAAGCTGCAAATCTGTGAAGCAAAAATATATTTACAAGAGACGACTATTTAAAACGAGACCGCACAGCAAACAAATGGCCTGTGCTGGACTATCTAAAGTTCCCAGCTCTGACAGGTCTGTGCCCACAGTACGAGCAGAGCGAGGGGACTTGTCAAGAGTCACATATATGTATTTCTAAAGATCAGTATCTCTAAAGTTCAACAAATATTTGCATAAAAGTTTTTTTTCCTTCTTTTCTCTAGCTTTTCTTTTTTTTTTAAATTTTATTTTTTATTTAAATTGACTTTATTTAAACAGGTATATTTCAATAGTCCTCTTGAGCTTAAATTAACGGTAAAGGGGGTATTGACTTATCCAAGCTCCCCTGATCCTTTCCACTACGGTAACTGCTGCTGCTCTCGTCATCCTCCATTTTCTTGCCGTGTTTCCGGAAATACTTATAACGCTGTACATAGGCTTTTACCAAGTTATTGACCTTAACTGGGTTAATTTCTCCACTTTTACTATGGCAGATCTGTAGGGGGAAAGAAACAAATTCATGATTTATATTCTGCTAAACACACACAATTCTCCATGCCATCACACTGGATAGAATACGGACGATTTTAGTGTTGTGCTCTGGGACAGATTTCCAGCTATAAAAATCTCCATGAACAAGGTTGGGTGCTTTACTGAATTGGTTTAGATTTGGGTTAAACATAATCCATGGAACCAGCACTGACCACCAGAATGAATTAGCAGTAGCCCCCTCAATGGAGTACCAGACACGGCCATAAAAATATAGATGATATGTGCCACGAGCTATACTGTATGAATGGGTTTTAAAGCTGACCACCGGGTTTCCGTCCCCTTTCCTGTTTCGCCGGGGCTAAGGACGGAAACCCAGCGGAATGCACACAGTGTAAACGCCCCCTTAGCAAGCCTATAACAGATTTTAGGGAAAGACCATACACAGGTATAAATAAGTTGCAAATATGCAGATGTGAAGCATTTACCAAGGAGGGTGGCCACTTCAAATGGCTGTTTTATACCGCCTAGAAACATGGTTCTGGTATCATACCAAAGCTGAGATTTGAGAACTAGTTATAACGTAATCTGACATATCATTAGTTAAAAAACACAGTTGGGAATTTCAACTTAATATGCAGCAGTTTGTTAATGTTGCATATAAAATTATATTCCCGAATGTGTTTTCAACTAATGATATCTTAGATTATCATCATATGAAAGCTGAGAATCTTTTCAAGACGACTTCTTATAATACGGTACCAGAACCATTTTTCTAGGGGTATAAAACCAAAGATACAGCCATTTGAAGTTATCATCCCCCTTTGGTAAATGCTTCAGCTCTATGCAATACATTGAGTACAGACAGTCTCTAGCATTGCTTAGT
The DNA here is from genome assembly GCF_031893055.1 of Leptodactylus fuscus. Classification (NCBI taxonomy): domain Eukaryota; kingdom Metazoa; phylum Chordata; class Amphibia; order Anura; family Leptodactylidae; genus Leptodactylus; species Leptodactylus fuscus. The sequence continues at coordinate 76,510,295 of NC_134270.1, forward strand.
TAGATCATTGCTTATAGGAACTTTACAGCCTGTTTTCTATTTAAAGAAAATTTGATAGACAAAAGTATATTACAAAAATGTTCACTACCACAACCCAACACATCAGCGAAAAAAAAACAACCCACAATAAAATGGGAGTTGAACTTTAATTTCATAACTCTGTTTTTATTAGGGGTTGGTTTGTCGTGCAACTGTTTGTATTACCTCTCCTTTACTAAAAGTTCAAGATATCTAAAACATATAAATAAGTTAGCACATTACCTCCCCACTGGGGTCAGTGGATGCTGTAGAGGAGGCGAGAGAATAGTAACAGATAGAGAAGAGCTAATACTATTCAAAACGGCAGTTTCAAATAGCACGCTCCCATAGGAATGAATGGACGCAGCCGGCGCCGGCCGCTTAACTCCCTGCGTGCCGGCAGCTCCCGTTCATTCCTATGGGTGTGTGCTATTCAAAACTGCCGTTTTGAATAGTATTCGCTCATCTCTAGTAACAGACTATTTTTCATGACAGTTACAGTTTCCCTCAATTCCAACCATTTCATGAGCATGCACATGCCCGCACACCAACACACGCGAAAGGAGGTGTAATTGTTCACACATAACTTCCCAGCTTTAAATGAGTGTTGCAACCCAAATACTTTCAGTAGATTAAACTTGGCATCAAAAGATCATAGACTGTAAGCCCTCCATCCCACTGTGCAAGTTGGTCACTGTTAGCATTATATTTGTTTGTATATTTTGTGTATTGTATGTAAACTTTCAAATGTAAAGCACCATGGAATATAATAATGTACAGCACAATGGAATTAATATAATAATGTACAGCACCATTGAATTAATGGTGCTATATAAATACATAATAACTAAAGATTATGCACTTTGTATGCAAAAGAAAGACTAATGCTCTAACCCTTTTAAAGATGTATTACATCAATCTTTGCAGAGAAAGGGTTAAAGGATCCATTCTGGCTCCTACTGGTCACTTAGACTATATTTTGTATCGTTACTTATAGAACATCATCACTTGCATAATAACATATCCTATAAAGAGCACAGAAGTCATGGCCAGACAATGGAATAAACAGCTTAGTTCTGCTGAAGACGACTTGCGTGTATTGATATAATTAGATTAAGGCTAAATCTTGCAGATGAACAGATATACCCACCTTATGTACCGCCTTTCTCAGTATATCTTTATAATCTTCTTTAGTGATCTCTTTCCTCTGATAATAGGGCTTAATGGCCAGTTTCACCTCTTCCACTGCTCTCTCCTGTGTATGCAGCTTCTTCAAGTACTGATTTAAAAAAGAAAAACAAAAATTCACCTTAGATGACCAGGCCCTTGCTCAATGGTTCCCACTGGCTAACAGTGAGTTTTTTTGGGACTGGATCCACATCTGCATGTTGTATACCCAACTATTTATATTCACAATCCAAAGTCATAATCGTAGATTAACTGGCTTTACCGCTGCAAAGATTCCAAGTGTGAATGACACAGAGGAACAGACTAAGTGCCAAAACCCATTGAATAGTATTGTGCACAGTATCTATTAGGTACCTTGTCAGTGTCTCCTCTGCCTTCAGAGCTTGTGCTGCCTTCCCGTTTTCCCAGCTCGGTGATAGCTGTAGTGTTGAAGAATGAGCTGGATGTGGGACCAGACATAGTCTGTGTGTTTAGGCCTGCAAGACCAGTAGGGGTAGGAGGGCTGGAGCTACTACTAAGGGGTAGACCACCAAGTAGATACGGAGGAGCTGAATGACCCATAGATGACAAGACAGGTGGAGGTGGAGGCTGGTTAACCAATGAGGTAGAAGGCTTGCTTTGACTGAGGATCTGCAGTTAAAAAAATACAGAACAATGAGTCATCTAAATGCCCCTTCATCATTAAAGGGATTGGCCCATGTTATAATGTTCTCCTATATGCAGAGAAATGGATAACATAGTAATTGGTAGGGTTAGACCATTGGAACCCACCGATCACAAAAATAGGCAAACCATTCCCCCATCAGAATGGAGTTGCAGGCTGAGCATGTGTACTGCTGCTCCATTCAATGTCTGTGGGACTGCTGGAGATAGCAGAGTATAATGATTCACTATCTCCAGCAGTGCCATAGAGAATGGAATGGCATAGTGGGCATGTTTAGCCTGCCACTCCATTCAGACATAGGAACATGACTACTGAATTCAGCGCACTGTCGGCTTTCTAGTGGTGTATTATACAGCTGGTGCCCCAGGAGGTGAAAGGTCCTCTTTAAATCTGTTTAGTCTAAATAAGAGGCGTTTAATGAGAGATATGATAAATCTATAAATTCTGCACACAATAAATAAGAAGAAAAGCATTTCCATGTATAACCCCCCTCTCCGCACTCCCTCCATCTGGACAAAAAAAAAAAAAAGTTTACTCTCCGGAGATGAAAAGACTTCTTCACTGTAATAACTGTGAATCTGTGGAATAGCCTACCCCAGGATCTGGTCACAGTAGTCATAGCTGACAGCTTCATGTTACCTGGGAAAGCTGGGTAACATAACTGATAATACAATAATATAGACTGCTGAATACTAAATATACCAAATAAATCCCCTTCCTGCCAGGGTTTTCTGAAAGCTGAGTAGCATAGCATGTGAAGTTGTGAAAGGGAATAGAGTGCTACATTTACCTATATAAATTCTAGTCTTTGCTATATAATTGTTCCATATAATTTTAGATATCCTTTTCAAGGTCCTGGAAAAGCTGGGTAGCTACTAAGTAATGTTGCCTCCTGAATGATGAGTATAGAGAGATTATAAAAAATAAATGTCCCTCATAGATCCAACATCATGCCAGACCTTGCCAGATTTGCCTTTCAGGGCTGTAAGAAAAAGCTGCATAACATATGTGAGCTCCATACTGGCAAATAACTTCCATCCCATGTATGAGACAGTGATAGCACTGGGCAGTACTGTCAGTGACCGAATGCTTCACCCCAAGTGAATCGTGAGAGTTTTCGGAATTCTTTCCTCCACAATGTGGTTAGGCTGTACAACCAACACTGAGCTAAGCAGAGAGCGTTCCACACAGAGAACTGAACGATCCTTAAGTTGTGATATCCCTCCTACTATGTTTTTACCTTTATCTTTTATCTGTACCAATTGTCACAGCAATACCTCTACCTTGGAGCTTTTGTATTTGTATATAGTATTATCCACCAAGAGCAAGGAAAATACTCCTGCAACACCAAAGTGCCATCCTATAGCCTTTGAATGCAGCTAGCCTTGATATAAGCATTCACTGTAACTTTACCTGATTAGTCGCTTGGATTAACTCTTGCGCCTTGGCTCTGCTCGCCATGTTGGCTTCTTCCATTTTAAAGAGTAAAGCAGTCACTGAAAAGCAAATCACATACAATAATGTAAAATATTTCACACACTAAAATCAAATCCAGGCATGTATTGAAATTTCTACAGGCTTCACAGCTTAAATCGTAGTGTTTCTTCCTGGTTTAATGTCTGCATAGCGTTGCTTGTATGAAATGTCATATTAAGTAGGTGGTGTACAGTACATTATAGCAGCTCAGCTACAGGTTACATATGTAGGTGTGTGGTTATAAGCTTGTTATCAAACACCTAGTAGATTTGTGAATGCAGTTGTGGAGTACAAACCACCACCACTAAAAGAAAGAAGAGTCAACATTTTCACAAAGATTAGATGTACACATTGTAAAATGGCGCTCAAAAGAGGGTAAACTTACCTTTTAACTACTGACGTATGTGCCATGACTTTTCTATCCAGAATGATGCCAAATATAGGGCAGTGATCACTAACTGATCACTGCCATGCTATGGCCAGAATAGGGGATGCATGACCATGTAGTCTACCGATCAGATTAAACTATTGTAAATTTAACCCTTAAAAGGCGCTATAACTTGTTGATTTGAATTATTAACTTATGAGGGGAACCAGAAAAAACCTGCAATTATAAATTTTACACCACTGACTGCGGACCCTATACAGTATGTTAACTTTATTCCACAGGTCTGTACAATTATGGCATTGCCCAATATGTGCAGGTTTTGTGGACCCTGATCATGGGAATTAGCGCTGGGTGTCTGCTCCATAATACATATTTAAGCCATATAAGACATATTTAAATCTGCCGCACTGATGGCGGATGTCGGGAATGGGTTTTTATTGGAAAAAAAAAAAAGTTTCTACATCACCCTCTTCTAAGAGCTACAACTTTATTTTCTGGTGGGTGGAACATAGGGTACATCTGACTATTTATTTTCGCTTTTTATTGTTTTCAGGAGGGTTTTTTTAAAAAAATAATTTTTACAGTGCTTGCTGTGGAGGTTAAATAAATAGTGTGGTATTTTCACAACTGGATAGATTACAGATGAGGCAATATCAAATATACATTTCTCATTTTTCTTTTCTCAATGGGACACAATAGATGCCATAGAGGATGGGGATCCCTATTTCAAGTCTGTAATTTTTACATTTATATACTGTATACATTGTTATTGTTATTATGGCAAGAGTTTGAGTTTTGCATCGACTCCCCCCCCCCCCCCCATTTATTTTTTTCAGATTTTTTTTTTATTTTTATTTTCTGCATCGTGTCCCCCATAAGGTCAACGCCCTGTGGGATTTTTTTATTCTTTTTATTTTCAGATTTCCCGTGTAACTGAGGCATAGTAGCTCCAGTTACACGAGGCCTTTCAAAGTGCAGCACTGATCTGAGTCACCTCAGATATTTCTTAGCTAGACTTGTTTCAGCAAAAAACCTTTGCCAGTTTCCCACTCCAGCTCGCCAAGCACCCTGAATGGCAAAGTTACGTAGTGGTAACAGAAAAATTGGGGCTATATAACCAGGCAGATCGGTTATTTAGGAGCAAAGATGAGAGGACACCTGTAGTGGCCAGACCAGAGTACTGCAGGTCAACTCAGATCACTTGTATAGGAGCTGAGCCTTAGTTACTCAGTTCAGGCACTATACAGAGAACACAGCTGCCTGCTTCCTGCTCCATTCATCGTGCATCAGCTGCTGAGAACAGCTGAATCATGGAATTGTGGGGTGTCAAACACTCACCAATCTGATACGGATGACCTATCCCTCATCAGGTCACCAATATTTTACCTTGGAAAACCCCTTGAAAAATTCTTTAAAAAAATTCAGCAAGATCTAATCTTCTGACTGTTCCGTTGCATTGATCTATCATGCAACTCCTCGTTAAAATGGCTCAAATGTAGCAGAGGAGCAAAAATAGCCACAATGCCAGTAACACCATTCTTTCAAACTCTGACAATAAGCAATAATTAACCCTACTAGCAATCCTTAAGAAACACGTATATTTATTACAAGCCTGACATATATACTCACATGCCAAAACACCACTCGTGGCGCAATCGACTCCCGACTGTAGATTCCATGACATTGGCGCAGGAGGTGGTGGAGGAGGTGGTGGTGGACGAGGAGCTTCCTCCTTAGGTTCCGAAATACTATCAACCTCCAAATCTGTAATTCTCTCTGGGTCTGGAGGCAGTTCCACTGGCATGAATGAAACATCTGGAGTCTTGCAGCTACTGTCTACAGTTTGTGAATCAGGAGTGAGCTCCTGTTCATTGGCTGGCTTGGGTGGACTGGGTGGTTTCACTTTAATCTCAGTCTTCTCAGTATCTGACCAAATTGGTTCTTCTTTGGCTTCAATGGGGCTTAGGATCTCCTGACTACAGCTGTCTGCCTTAGACTTCTTGAGTGAGGCTTTAGTTTTCAGTTTTTTCTTTTTCTTCTCTAGAGTTCCCTTGGTTTTAACAAGCGCTCCTCCAGCTCCTGCAGTCTTTACTTTCTTAACACCAGTCTTGGTTTTCAAGCCTTTTATTTTTTTAGGCCTCAAGAGAGGTTCTTTAATATCTTCAGTTTCAGGTTTGGGCCGGCTACTCTTAATTTCTGCCATTTTATCTTCTGACTTAAGGAATGGAGAACGACTTTCTCGGTCTCGACTAAATTTAACCCCAATGGAACCTGCTTCTTTCACAGAGGTTGTGCTGCTTACTCCTTCACGGATCAATACAGCCACTTTAGACTGGAGTTTGACTTTCCTGGTCGAACTTCCTTTGCTGTCTTTATGACTTGTTTTAATTTTCTTTGGAGTCTTATCCTTCTCTGCACGAACCTTTTCTCTGTCTAACTTCAATGGCTCCGATTCTGGTTCAGGGGGATCTTTGAATCGCTTTTTATATCGCTCACGGCTGTCATCCGTGTAGGATCTATCTCGCTTTCGATCACGCTCTTTAGAGATTTTCTGCCTAGTTTCTCGGTCTTCCTCAACACGCTTTGAGTCAAATTCCAAGGGTAACCTCCTCTTGCCAGAATCAGACTTCCCAGAATGTCTGTCAAAAGGCCTATTACATTTACCATCCCTGTCATCGAGAGTTTCACGATCAGAATAAGTTTCAAAGCTTAGTCCTTCCGAATCATAGAGAACTTCCCTTTTGCCAGAGAGCTCTGGTGTGTGAAGTAACTCCTCCCTATCCAATTTGTCTTCTGGGTTGACTGTAATAGTTCGCTTAATAGTAAAAAGATCTGCATTATTGAGATCCTGAATTGACGGTGGCACAACTGACCGACTGTCTCGCCGTCTCCTTTCTAACAGTGGAGGATTTTCAACCTTGGGTTCATCCAAAGAATGCCTTGATCTTGGTTTATCTTTTTCCTTCCGCTCATTTGAGTGACGTGAAGACCTTCTGTCTCTGTCTCTTTCCCTGGATTTAGAACGTGATCTTTTTTTCTTTTTCTTTGCATCTGACCGATGTTTTTCTTTATGTTTATCTTTTCGAGACCGGTCAGTACTACCAGAATGGGACCACCGACGTCTTTTCTCCTTTGATTTTGATCTACGACTTTTTCTCCTTTCAGCTGATGTACGAGAGGACCCAACAGCAGATAAACTGGTGCTAATAGAAGGCGACCAAGAGCGTGACCTCCTTCGGTCTCTAGATCTAGATCGAGAAACCTTATTGTCCTTATTGTAAGAGCGTGACCTGGAACGTTTACGGTCCTTGCTGTCCTTTGCCACTTTTTTTGTACTGGACCACGAACCAGATGTCCTTGGTTCTTTGGACCTTTTCCTTTCTCTTGATCTTTTTCTCTCTCGTTTGTTTTTTTTACGGCTATGTGAGCTGGAAGGAGAACGAGATTTTGAAAGTTTTTTAGATCTTGTGGGCGATGCTGACTTTTTACGATACCTCTCCCTGCGCTGATTTGTGATCTTTCGTCTCAGGTCCAAGCCTTTCCATCGGTTATCAATTTGATTTTCACCAAAATCTATCTGCAACGCCCCTTCCTCATCTGAATCTGCATGCAAAGACAAAAAGTCATCTCCTTCAACAATTCTTAGTGGTCTCTCCATAACACGACACCGGCTGCGGAACAAGGGCATTGGACTAAAACAATCTTCATCTGGTTGAACAATTTCTCCTTCTTCAATTTCAGAATCATATTTCCGATCAGAGTCATCATCACGATCCCTCCTTTCAGAGGAATGTCTCCGTTTGTGACGTGACCTAGACTCGCTTCCAAGTTTTGCAATTTTTTCTAACCGTAAGTAGGATTTCATGTCTGGTTTTGCCAAAGATTCTAGTGATACTTTGATTTCAACCTTAGATTTCGATTCTGCTTCAGAGGTCAAGTCTGTTTTACGACTGAAGTCCGTTCCAACATCTACAGTAAATACTCGTCTTATTGGCTCCACTGAGGTATCTGTTGGACTGGTTTCATTCAAGGTTGAATCAGCAGCTGGTGGGTCATTTACATTTTTTTCCTCAGATACTTTTGCAGATACATCTTGTACCTCCACATCATCTGTAGTGTCCAGGTCTATGCTGGAGCTAGGACTGTAAGGTTCAAAATCCAATTTAGAAACAGTTTTGCAAGTAGAGTCCAAAGAATCTCTGGAAAGTCTATGTTCCATTTTATTACCGTCAACCTCAGTACTGCTCTCATGATCAGTAATGCCTTGAAATTTGTCACATTCAGCAGATTTTGAACCTTCCTTGTTTTTGTCTATTCCAGGATACTCCTGGCTTAAACTGTTTTCATCATAGATACCTGCCAAGGCTTCAGATATTCGACCTTCTGGGAGAGATTCACTCCCAATATCATCATCATCATCCTCATATGGTGAAGGGCTGCGCTCAGAAGAACTTGGATTTGAGCCAGTAGGATCAAACGGATCATATTTTTGATCCTCCTGCTCTTCCATTTCTTTTTCTGGGGAGTCCTCATAAATATAGTCTCCATTTACATTCTCCTCATCTGTTGGGTGAAAAGGATCATAAATATCTAAGTCCTGTGACCTATTTGACTGTGTACCACTGCCACCTGCAGAGAGTACAGGATTCTGTGACGAGGACGATGAATAGGAGGAACTTGTATCTGTTTTTTCTAAAGAACCAGCTGGCTGTGAATGTTGGTTGTTGGAGGAGGATCCTTCTCCACCAAGTGGTCTTTGTTGTCCACCTGATACTCCAGTGCCATTTCCTAGAGCAAGTCCTAAGGACACTAATCCATCAGGCTGAGTCTTAATAAATTGAGTATTGCTATTAATCAGACTAGTCCTGTTTGAGCAAAATTTATATTGTACCCTAGAGTCGGAGAGGGCATCCAATGGACTCTTGTCAGGCAACATAAGTCCTGGTACCACAGTTGCTGTAGAAGTACTTTTATGTTTTAAAGTCCAGTCCCGATCATTGTGGTAAGCATTCTTCGTGTTCTGAATCACATCATGCTTTGTGCTCATGCTAGTTCTGTACATTGTCCTGGGAATACAAGGTTTGATACTTTGAGGGCATTTAAAGTGTTTCAGCGATTCCTCAGTTCTGGAGGGCCTAGATGATGTCTTTATGAATGTTGATTGTCCGTCAGTGAGTTGCAGCCCTGAGGTACTTAGGCACACTGCAAGAACAGGAAAACAAAAATGATAAGCACACACCTAAGTAGCAATCTAAAAAATACCCTTTGGTAAAATGTTCCGAGAGAATGCCACAAACCTGATTTCTGGTGTCTGTTTCTTCTAAAGATTCCTGACTGTGTACTTGAATAAGCTTCCACATCTCCAAGTTTAATCTCTGCCACAAATTCAACTACATCCACTTCCTCCAAGGAACTTGAGGGGGGGAAAAAAAAAAAAAACGCAAAAATTAAGTCTAAAGTTATTTTATACAGTTATTATATTTTTTACAAAATTATGTGGCAACTAAATTACCAAGTTAATAGAAATCAAAAGTTAACGAGAATGTTTTAATAGACTTTGATGGTATACTGGACAACGAGTGATCTCAAGTGATGCAAGTCCCATAATCAGGCCAGGCCAGGCCAGAGATCAAGAGTAATATATGGTGGCCACTGAAAAGAAACATCTTTGGCCTTAAGGACCAGGACAATTTTTACAAAATTTTGGTCATTTAAATTATTTAAAGTAAATTATTTTGGAGCCATTAGGGAATAATTGACTATTCTTTTGAACATAATGTATTGTCTACGTGACATTAGTGTCTGTACCCAAGGTATGACTTAGCAGACACTTATTAGACAGCCGTGAGGACCGTTATTAAGCTTAGCTCTGTCAAGACCTTCTAGTTAGCTTTAGGGATTGTAAACCAATGAGACTGGAACTGTAGTCATGTTCTTGATAGTATGGGCACAACTGGTGTGTCTGTGCAATTAGCAATGGCGTACATATACATTTTGCGGGAATTCCATCCTGGCAATGCAGTATATATACATACACACACAATTTGCATTAAAGGGGAATATCCAGCCACCAAACATTATCTGCAAATAAATCAAAACAGTGCTAAATACTCGCTGTTCCCTTTGCAACCTTTTCTTGGCTGTATTTGACTTCAGACTCCTTATATCACTGTTATTTACATGCAATAAATCTGTGGGGAAAAAAAACTACATTTCCCACAACTCATCACTCTCTGTATACCCCTTCCTTCTTCACGCTCTCCTGCCATGAAATCCCAGGTAATAAATTGCTCCCACATCTGTGGTCGCATGTTCTGTGATGTTTTGTTCAATCTCACTCCCCGCTGTGATAATCAATACACAAATTGAGAGCAGGAAGATGAATCATGGGAGCTGTAGTTTCTTCACTGACTCAGTGTAAATAACTGAGATACAAGGAATAGCAAGTAAAATAAAGCCAAATAAAGGCTGTACAAGAGAACAATAACTAGTTTGCACTGCTGTGGATGTATTTGCAGATCATTTCTGGACGCTGATTAACCCCTTTTGGGGTTAAAGTAAAAAAATCACACAATATAGCAGTTCAAATGTATATCATCTTATTAATATATTCCAATAACCAAGAAGATTGATACTCACTATACATCTTCATATTCTAGGTTGTCTTCTATTGAAGACTGGGCAGGAGACCCTTGTGTGATTGTACTACAAGTCTTTTCAACATATTCCAATGCACTAGCCAAACTATACAGGAGATCTGCTGTGGGTTCAGAAACCTAAAGATAAAAAAACAAAGGTCAACAAATAATGATAGCTATTTTGTTGTAGTCAAGTTACTATGCAGTCACAAAAAAATAGCTACTACTATTGTACATGCAATATGGCGACAAAATATACCCTGCATAACCAGGAATATTTGTCACTCAAGTGTCATCCAATAACCCCAGCCGAAGCTGTAATAATGGTTTTTGGGAAATACAATATGGTGGAGGAGATGTGTCAATCTTACATTCCAGTTTGAAAGAAAAAGCCTTGAAAGTTGCCATGATACATACAGAATTTTCATTCTCTGCATGGAGACATTTTGCATCTTCTGAATTCCCTGGTCTCTTCAATGGTTTCTTTTTACAAGTCTTTTTTGAACATTTTGATTTAAGATCTAAAAAAATAAAGATATGAGGCTTATACACAAAACCAAGGAGAAGATAAACAGACGTCTTCATTCTTAATTCTGTCCCTCTTAGATGCAATATTTTAATGCAGTCTGTGAGCAAGCCTTAGAATGCCCACGCAAATTGAATAGCTGTCAGCTGAATGCTTGAACACCCAATGGCTATTCCTGCTTACTCTTCACCTTAATATGCACACATCGCATGCATTCTTAAAGGGGTTGCGCAGGACTTGGCTTTGGACTCCGCTTTTTTTTTTTTTTTTCAGGAAGTGACATATGTCAGTTGATCACATGGCCATGCTGCAGTTCAGTCCAATTCATTATAATGGGATGGAGATGTGGCATTGCCATGTGACCAATGGACATGATGTCACTTCTTGAGAAAAAGAAAGCAGCCATGTTTTTTGAAGTCCTGCATAACCACTTTAGGAATGCATGCGTATTAGGGTGAAGAGTCAGAAGGAATTGCCATTGAGAATTTAATAGGGAAAGAAGAGTAGGCCACAGCCAGACAGCTTTGGTGGAGACTTCTAACCCTCTGACAACCGTTGTATTGGAATACAATTGCCTTAAACTATTCAGCCCGGCCTCCGACTTCTGCCACATGAAGAAAGTCAGGACAACGGCAAACATATTCCCTCTACACCAGAAGTATTGTGGGGCACATGACGCAAAAACCCTTTCTCACACCAAACGTTCTTCATCCTCGCTGACAACATAGTAGAAATGTAGAAAGAGGCCCCATTATCAATCCCCTCTGAAATTAACAAATTCAGCCTACATTAAAGGGGTAATACATCTTTCTAATACTAACAGTCAATCAATATTATATCTCCACGGGCCCAACGGCTGGGACCTCACTCACTGTATACTATGTAAGCACTCTATCCTGAAATAGCTGATTTGTAGGGTTGCCAGACGGTGATCTAAAATTGATGATCAATCCTAAGGATAGGCCATCAATATTGCAAAGATGGATAACTCTTTTAAGCCAAAGCTTATTATTTACCCAACATACCTGTAACCCTGTGGAGAGTCTTCGTTCCTTCACTGACAACTTGTTGTAAAGCTTTCTATAAAAAAAACAAACAAAAAAAAACAATATTTTAAAGAGATAACGGGGAAAATGCCTTAAGTTTGTGAATTGTCACCAAGAAACTCAATATCAATCACAATGCACTGTAGGTGACATTATGCCGAGCACCGATAGATAGATAGATTAGATAAGAGATAGATAGATAGATAGATAGATAGATAGATAGATAGATAGATAGATAGATAGATAGATAGATAGATAGATAGAGGCTGGTCTAATACGGAGTTCCCTGGTGACAGACTTCATTTAAATGTATAGACTTCATATAGAGTGCATGACAACGCAGAGCAGAGAGCTAAAAATATAGAGGATTTGGTACAGCCATGTATTACGTGGTTACCAGTTCATTTGGATGTGCACTGTTGGACACCACAATCCCCCTAGTGGCAACTGTAAGGAATTTAGGTTGCAGGCAGCAAATTGCACAATTGACAGCTATGGCCCCTGGCCATCTGAGTTGTCTATGGTTGTCACATTTAGATGACCCCTTTCAGGTGCAAATGAAAAAATAGATTTATGCTTTCTGTTCAATGTATATGACATGCTCAGTACAGGTTACCAAAATGATGTGTCCGGGGCAGAGTATTTCAGAAGGATCATGTTCGATGACGTTGGCAGAGAGCTCCTGTTTATCCTCTGATAATGTTGGTTCTGTTGTCAGTGTTGATTCTGCTGTTTCTTCCTCTTCTACATCTTCCTTTGTTTGTTTCTGATCTTGGTGGTCTTCTGCCATTACTGCAGCCTCCAATTTAAAACCTAGCAGAGAAAAAACATGATAAAAAAATGTTAAGAATGAAGAACAGTGACCTCCAGCCATATGAGAGAATGGTGGGAGATGTTTGCCACAGCGACCTCTGGAAGCACAATGGGTTGAAAAGGAGGATGACCTGGCATCCTATTTCAGGGGTACAATAAATGCACAAAAAAAAAAAAATTACTCAAAGAAGTAGATATATTGCAACAGTTGAGGAGTGCATAGCAGACAATATCTCATCTGCAGACCCTTACTATGGCACTGGGTAAAGCACATGCCAATGCCAACTTACTGCTCTGTAGGATTCGCGACTTGTGACTTTGTTGCACAGTGTCAGGGCAAATGTGGACTAGCTTTAGAAAAAAACTTGGATACTTATATGATGGGAAACTTATGACTTTGCCACCAACAAAATTTCACCATTAAAACTATGTGTTCTGACCGGTTGTGTAATTTTCCAAATTTGGGAACAGATCATTTTCAGTGCCATTTGTACTGATAACTGTAATTTACATGCAAGCTTAAAAGGGGTTTCCCAGGATGCACATTATGATGACCGATCCTTAGGACATTAGTATCTGATCAGTTGGGGTCCAGCACCCGCACCAACAATAATTCAAAGCAGGAGTGCCATGTCTGTTTCACGAACCAGTGGTGTCACATTAAAAGGAATAGGGATCAGGCCGTTTGATTCCAACATGCTCAATACTTTAGTGAAGATAAACTGTGCCAAAGGTGTGTAGCCGTGGCTTATTCCCCTCTCACTGAGCCATAAGTGAAAGTGTGTGTGTGTGGGGGTGTTGAAAAGAATAGCAGTAGGCTAAAAGAACACTTAGCTATGGTGTAAGACCATCTTAAAGGGGTTGTGCCACAAATCACACTCATGTCCTATCCATGGGACAGGTAATGTGTCACATTGGTGGTGTTGAACACCCACCAATTGGAATAGCATGGGATCAAAATACCACCCCCCCACCCCCACCAAGATTTATGAGGATTCTTGGCTTTAAATACATTTTTTATACCGATATACGTCATCTGTCAGGGCCTGGCACCTAGATGCCGCACAGGTCTTGGAAGCTGCTAGTAAACAGGCAATATGTGCAGCACCACTTCTATTCAGATAATAGGAATGACATTGCAGTTCCCCGATCAACCACTTTGCAGTGGACAGGGCTGCTATGGATAACAGATAAGTGTCTTCAGCGCCACAAATACTTTAAGGATCAGTTCACACTGAGTTTTTTCCAGGCAGGTTTTGGCACGGAATCTGCCTCCCACTCATTTCAATGTTGTGACTAGCAGCTTTTCAACTAACAAAATAAAGCAACATGACCTATCTTCAGGCAGATTTTTCCTGGAAAAACCCATTGAAGATAATGGAAGGCAGAAAAACGTGAGGCGGCTGTTGCAGTTTTTGCAAAAACTGCTTGCATTTTTTTTTTTTTAAAGAGAAGTTTCCAGGTCCATACAGTGTGCTGGAGCAAAAAAAACATCCTGAAAATTGCGTCAAGATACTGTTTCCCAATTCCTGAAGCAGATTTTTTCCACCTGCAAAAAACTCTGACCTCACAGGACAGCTCGCTTCTTTTTTCTGCTACTAGCTAGCGGAAAAAAGAAGTGAGAGGCTCCCACTGAAGTCAATCGGAGCTGTTTTTGGCAGCGGATTCCACCTCAAAATCCGCTGCCAAAAAACTGTGTGAACAAACCTTTAGAGCACATTCAGTGGCAGATCGTGCCCTGATCCCGCCTTGGTTTTGCCACGGATAATTCAAAATCTGTGGCTTGAGACTCTCTGTTGATCAGGCTCATTTATCTGAGCCAAAACAGAGCTTAGGCTTCCAGCCACGGAGACAGAAAATGGAAAGGAATCTGAGGCAAACCATAAGGGTAGCAGCCAGCCATGTTGCAGACAGGGACTGAGAATCGGCTCTATACATCTCACTGGGGTTGTTTGGCAGGAAACACATAGATTTATTCAGATGAATGGGACAAATAGTATACATACATAGATTTAATAGTCAAACTGTCTGGGGAGGAATGCGCAGAACTGTCCAGCATACATATGGTGAAGTCTGGGATCTGCTGACCATCGGACTGGAACGTGCAATAGTAAGATCAGATCATTTTGGCACTGCACAGAGATATCGATCACTGAAGTTGACACTACATTTTCAGAAGACAGCCATTACTTCACACTTACATTCTGAAATCGCTTGAAACCAAACTGATCTACTCCTTCAAGTTTCAAGAACCTGAGAGTACATATACCACAGCAGCATCTTGTACATGGTGACACAACCACTTACCTACAACTTTAACCAAGTAGTGCAACTAAATATACATTTGTATCGCATGTGAACAAGTACAGAAGTACTTCTAAAATTGACCGGTATGAGGGACACTTTCAGCGCTCCAAAAATCTGGAATTGTGTACGCCAGAAATTTCTCTAAATCATTAGGATGGAGAACATGGAGGGACTAGGATTCCTGCTATTATAACAAGGAAATGGAAACCCATACAGTTTTGATCTATCAGGGCCGCTGGGTGTAAAATAGGAAAAACACAAAGTATTGAAACACAGAATATAATTCTTGTTCCAGCAGTCATATTCCCTTTACGCCTTTCAAAATATTTCCATAATCCACATATTATTCAATATGATAATAATCCTCAAACACATATGACAGCTATGGTATGTGCCGACAGGTCAAGACGATATATATATATATATATATATATATATATATATATATATATATATATATATATATATATGTTTTCATGATAGCTGTATAGACATCCAATATTCTGGACTATATATAGCAGCAGATCAGTGTGATATGACATATCCTGCAGCATGACATGTATACATGTAGTGATTTCATTGTCAGTATACATGACTGCACACAACCCTCAGCAGTCCTCTCCATGGATTGCAGCAGCAGGCCACACTCACAGCACAGGCCTGCAGTAATGGAGGGAGACTGCACAGACTGATTAGAAATCAGACATTGGATCACATCTTCCCGATGGCTCCACATCCCGCAGCTGCAGCAGCCCCATCCGGTAGCCCCGGCAGGAAGACCCCTCCCAGCCCCCGGCCTTCTCCCTGGCCCTCATCCGCTGCTTGCTCAGCCCCACCAACTCACACAGGCGCCTGCTGCTTACAATCCGCCTCTACTGGGACGGCCGGCACTGACGAAGAACGATTCTGGTGGGTTTCCCAGCTTTACAACAAAGGGAGCTTTCCCATCCTTCCAGCAGCCGCCATCTTACCCCGCTGCTTCAGCGGGTCCTAGCAATTGCACGGCATGCTGGGCGTTGTAGTCCTATAGCGCAGATGGTCACTGCGTAGGTCGGGAAGCCACACTCCGTCACTTACTACAAATACCAGAGCGCACCGCGGCTTACGTATGCTGTCGGCTCACACCTTGGCGAAAGGCACGACGGGAAGTGTAGTTTTGTGTTTGTGCGGTAATGTAGAGGGCAGAGACCAAATAGTGAGCACGCACTCAGTGACCCAGAATACGAAGCGCCACAGCGGAAATGACTCGGAACAAACCTCGCATGGGATGCCGGGACTTGTAGTGCTCGTCGGACCTGCAGCAATTGCGCATTTAATCTTGAGCTTGTCGAGTTAAAGTCTCGTTGTATGTAAGACATAGATGGTGATCCAGTCAGGGCACTCTGTGAATAAAGTGACTGGCCGAGTGTGTGGACAGCTGTCTTCCAGCAGAATTCTTGGGAATATCAGTGTGACGTGTTGTGCTTATGGTCAGGCTCATTAGCAATACATTTAGGGCCGTTCTTTTTATCCTCCATGGTGTCTTAAAGAGGCCCTTTCACGTCTTTGGGCACATGCAGTGTAATATACTGCTAGAAAGCCGCTGAATTCAGTGCACTGTCAGCTTTCCCGTTCTGTGTCCCCCCCCCCCCCCTGCTGAAAAGATATCGGTGCCATTACTGTAGCTCTTCAGTGTCAGAAAGTCGTTTCTGACAGTCTGTGAGGAACGCCCCTCCTGACAGTAGAGTCCATAACCTTGTACAGTGACAGGGGGCGTTCCATAGCGCCCAGCCAGGACACTGGTGAGGAACGACTCCCCAGTACTAGTCTATGGCTGTTCCTGCCTCTCACTGAGTAACTGTGTATGGAATACAGACTTAGGGTACGGGGCTATGTAAAATGTAGAGAAAATGAGGGGAGAGGAGGGTCACTTCAGACAGTTATATCTCCAGCATTGCTTTTAGTGTTATATGAAAGAGGAGCAGCTAGTGTCCGATGCTAATGTCCGCGCAAGATTTTAGCATCAGACACTAGCTGTGTCCGTTACAATTTGCATTATTTTAAATGGGACACCATGTAGTGTCCTTTACGGTCCGAGTGTGTCCTTAAGTGTCCGTATACAAAGATGTCCGACTTTTCAAGCAGACAGCTAAATCCTGTCTGATCCTTCGGGCAGACCCCTAATTTTAATATTTTTGCGCCAGCCCTTGTTATCAAGGTCTTCAAGGTGGCACTACATTATCCTCAGAGCTTGGGACTATGTGAAATTGGTATCATGAAGCCAGGCTCTGGTGGCATCCTGTTCGTCCTCCAAAGTCTCAACTCTGGACCCCAGAAATCCCCATCCTGCATGTCTTAGTAACTTCAGCCACAAGCAATTTAAAGTCCAGGGCTTGGCTTCAGGCATTAGGTGTAGAGGCTGGGGAGCATGGGGCCCTATCTCTCTGGTGAATGGCTGGAAACAGAATAGGAGACTCCGCAAAATCAGTGCCCCTGGCCCAATCAGCAGCAGCAGGATCCTGAGGGGAAGGGATAGCAGAGGTGGGCCCCTGAAGTAGTGGCAGCTGTAGGGAACCAGCAGGAGATCATGCTGGGGACGATTCATTGTCTGTCAAGCCCTTATATGGCTATATCACCATAAAAAGTTAATAAAAATATACCTTGTACAATGTGATTACTAAAACCCACAAAATCACCACATCTTTAGAGCAAAACTGGCTGCGGAAGAAAGAGAATGTATAAGCTGTGCAATCGTATATTAGGGTAAACCACAAATTTAGAGCTTATGAGGAAAAGACCCCAGAATTGACCCCCAGAGTGACTCCCACTCGTAGGAGCTATCAGTACTCTACACAGCTTACATATTTACTTTTCACCATCCACTATGCTTTCATGCATGCTGGGAAAACTAATTCTCACTACACCCCTTGATAAATTGGGGTCGATCCAGAGCTGGATTGGGAGGTTTAGAGCCAATCATTGAAATTGTTTCTAGGGGTCCACTGCCAGCACCCCTGTAGATCAGCTGTACCGAGACAGCACAGTGTGAGAAGGTGACAGGCAGAGTGCTGGAGTCCAGATATATCAGGCCGAGGTTTCATATGTTTGGTCCAGGGCGGATCTGGAGTAGGCCTCAGCCCAGGTGCAGGTCCTTGGCTCATTACTGGGCCAGAAAAGTCTGCAGCTCCTGCAATGCAGTGCAGTTCCATGAGGTGAAAGAAGTGTATGGTTCTGTCCTGTAACCCTGAGTCCGGTGAGACTATATTGCTCCTGTTTTGTTCGTGTGGCTGGAAGTAAGCCACACGTATAGTTAGGTTATCCATTCTGTTTAGCTAGTGTCTCAGACAAGCAGGTATTTATTTTGTTTTTACCTGGAGTTGAGGCCTGGTTTACACCTGTGTTCGGTATTCTTTTCGGGGAGTCCGCTTGGGGACCCCCAAACGGAATACCGAATGAATTGACAAGCGGTGAGCTTATGAAAGCACATGGACCCCATAGACTACATGTTTTCCACACACTGTCCACACGAGTCATGTGCAGAGGAAAGTACTTCATGAACTACTTTCCTCTCCGCATGACTTGTGTGGACACCACACAAAAATCACATGGACCCCTTTATAGTCTATGGGGTTCGTGTGCGTTCATAAGCCCACCGCTTATCAATGCGTTCAGTATTCCGTTTGGGAGGGTCCCTAAGTGGACTCTCCAAATGGAATACCAAACACATATGTGAACCAGGCCTCAGGGCTCGTTCACATCTGTGCCCGATCTCCGTTCTGCAGGTTTCCGTTTCCTGCACAAAAAAGAGGCAGGAGACGGAAACCTGGAGGACTCTTTCAAACTCATTCATTTGAATAGGTTTGAAAGATGTGCGTTTTATGCTCTCCGCCGCGAAACCGTTTTTTTTTTTAAATTGGACACAGAGTCGGACATGCAGTACTCTGTGTCTGGTTTAAAAAAAACGGTTTTGCGGCAGAGAGCATAAAACGCTCACCGCCGCTCACGGCTGGACCCGGTCTGACAGCTGAGAATGGACTGCCGAACGCTAGTGTGAACCTAGCGTCAGGCTGTATTTTGTTTTGTTTATTTTGTGCCTGAAGTCAAGGTTTATTTTTCTGTTTTGTTTTGTTTTTTTTCAAAATAAACCAGTTTGCTACATGTTTTGTGTCCTTGTCTTGACTGTTTGGGTCTGCACCACTGCTGCTACCGAGCTAACTTCGCCACAGCAGCTACAGGTGCTACAATGCCACACTGCTCACACACCATAAAATGTGCACCACTGCACTACTTAAACCCCCTGCTACACTCTGTATGACAAGCTGATCTACAGTGGCCCTGGCTGCTGCACCCCCGCAGATGTAATAATATTGATGGCCTATCCTTATTACAAAGATGGCTAAACCCTTTAAAGAGGTTATCCATGAACTGGAATAAACCATGTGGCTGGTGGGAGGAGTCCGCCACCAGTGTCTATTCAGTCTTATGGTGGTGCCTTATTACTGGGAGTCTTACACCTCATGTGACCACTAAGACCAAATAGGTATATGAGTTACAGGATTTCCAGAAATGAGGTGTCGCCATGAGCAGACCCTAGCTTAAATAACAGGGTGCTGGAACAGGTGAATATGCAGGTGAATTATATTTTTGAATTTTACACCTCCCTGGCCGCCACAGGGGTTGCTCTACTTTATGGACAACCTCTTTAAACAGGTTATCTTGGCCTAATTTTTTTATGGCCACTTCACTGAGCCCTCCTTCCCAATGCAATGCCCTCTTCATTGGTTCCTCATACGGTACTGAGGATATGCAAAAAAAAATTAGGCATGGACAACTCCTTTAATATTCCCATCTAATGCCCAATACACTTTAATAACCCACCACAGTATATACCCCCATCACTGCCCCCAAACATTATAATGGCCCCATGACTATAGCGGCCACTGTATTGGGGAGGACAGTGAAGTGGCCACTGTATGGGGGAATATAGTGAAGGGGCCTCTGTATGGTTTGTGGCTTCCTGCTCTAACAGAACTGGGTCGGGTGCCTCTTCTTCCTGATTCTGCGTTCTAGTTGCATTTTTAACAATTGGATCGCCTGCATCACTTACCAATTCCCACTCCTTTACACAACCTCTTCTTCCCTTTTCAGCCTTCAAAGGGCCCTGTGTGTCGCACATCACATCCACGATTATGTAATGTGCGGTATATGGGGGCCCCCTGGAGGCTGAAGAGGGGAGTGGAAGCTACGAGAAAGAGCGGGGATTATACCAGTTTATGACCACCAGTTTATGACCACATGTATGACACTGTTATAGCCAGAATAACATACTTAATGTCATATGTGGGTATAAACTGCTGTTTGGGCACAGAGCTGGGTACAGAAGGGGAGGAGCGCTATTTGATTTTTGGAGCACAGATTTAGACATTTTGTTTTTTGTACACCATGTCATTATTGCAGAGCCTCTGAAATGCAAGTATAGTGGAATCCCATGACACGTGACTCCATTTTGGAAACTACACTTCTGAAGGAATTTATACAGGGTATGGGGAAGATAACTCGGTAGCAGCAATAGTGCAGACTCAACCAGTCAAAGAGATGACCACAATATCTGCTGTAAACAGATTTATTTGAAAACATAGCAAAATAAATAAACTTTCACTTCAGGTGCAAAAAACGTCAAACACAAAAAAACCTGCTCGTCCAAACACTAACTAAACAGGATAAGGCTAATTATACGTGTAGCTTACTACCAGCCACACGAACAAACAAATACCACACTTGGTCTCACCGGTCTATCAGTCTTTCAGGACAGACTCAGGCGACTCATCTCACTCCCAGGATCTGCCCTGAAGTATATTATGGACCAGTAATGAGCCCAGGACCCACACCTGGGCTAAGGCCTACTTAAGACCCACACTGGACCACACATAAGACAGAAACTTGGGGGAGATATATCGTGACTCCAGCACTCTGCCTGGGCTACAGACAGTGTTACTTTAATTTATTTTCCAGAATGGAATGTGAAGGGGAAGCAGAGGCGGCCAAGAGGAGCGGGGATCGGTAAGAGTATTTTTGAGGCAAACTCCAGCAAATACTGCTGCTTTTATTATACTCTGGGGTCTCTTGAGACCCCAACGTATAATAATCGGAGGATCAGGGAGTAGATTGAACATAAAACTAGTGTTACTCACCTCTCTGGTGTGACTCCCTGCTGTCTTTGGGCCTCTCCCATGATGTCACAGACGTCACATGTTTCAGGCAACATATAATGACGCTGGTGTAAACCATGTCGGTAACATCACTGAAGAGAACCAAACAAAGTAGGGAATCATGCAGGACAGGTGAGTACTAGTTTGTCACCTCCACTGGGCCTCCGATCATTATACTTTCTTGGGTCTGAAAAGATCCCAATTTTGGGATTTTGCTGAAAACAAAATGTTTGTAATATTTTCAATGAACACTGTTGAGGCCACAATGGACCATACAATTGTCCATTCATGGGTGGTCCTCTATACGGCATATTGTTGTGTGCAGGGGCCACTTGCGGCATAATACTGTGTGCAGGAGCCACTACGGGACTTTATATTTTGTGCAGGGGCTGCTATGGGACATTATACTCTGTGGAGAGGCTGCTATTGGACATTATACTGTCTGGAGGCCACTTAGTGTCTACAAATAGGATGTTATACTGTGCAGGGGTCAGCAAAGGGGGCGCTATGCCGTGGGAGGAGGGGCCCAAGTCAAAAGTGTGCCCATACCCTTTTTGTACAAGTCATAAATGTATTTAAAACACTTGATATGGCGCACAACATGTTACACTAGATTAATACTAGCATTCGGGTTTCCATTTTTGGGTCCGCTTGGGGACCTGAAAAATGGAAACCCTATCTGCTTATGGACAACACATAAGGGGGCAGTATATCAATGACCTACCTAGGCAGGTGCATCTTTTAGACAGTGGTGTAACTAGGAATGGTGGGGCCCCAAGGCGAACATTTGACATGGGGGCCCGCCACTCCATAGCAAACAATCAAATCCACCATTATATTAGTATATAAGAACTGAAGAAAACTACAGTATATGGAATAGAAAGCTAGAGCTCCACCATAACAGTCACTACATTTCACCTCTCTCGTCCTTAAAGAGGACCTTTCATGGTTTGGGGCACAGGCAGTTCTATATACTGCTGGAAAGCTGACAGTGCGCTGAATTCAGTGCACTGTTGGCTTTCCTGATCTGTGCCCCGGGTAAAGCGCTTTCAGTCCCGGTACCGTAGCTCTTTACAGTCAGAAGGGCGTTTCTGACACTCAGTCAGGTACGACCTTCTTCACAGCAGCACCTATCGCCCTGTACAGTGTGAGCGAGGACGAACTCCCTGCTCACACTGTACAGCGCGATAGGCGCTGCTGTGGAGAAGGACGTTCTTGACTGAGTGTCAGAAACGCCCTTCTGACTGTAAAGAGCTACGGTACCGGGACTGAAAGCGCTTTACCCGGGGCACAGATCAGGAAAGCCGACAGTGTGCTGAATTCTGCGCACTGTCGGTTTTCCAGCAGTATATAGAACTGCCTGTGCCCTAAACCATGAAAGGTCCTCTTTAAAGGGGCTCTATCAGCAAAATTATGCTAATAGAGCCCCACATAGGCATGAATAGGCTATTAAAGGCTATTCAGGCACCGCTAATGTTATTTTAAACCCCCCGTTTTAAAATAAAACCATAAAAACATATATGCAAATTATACTTATCATGCACGCTGGGTGGTCATGCACGGTCCGACGTCATCTTCTAGCACGCCTTCCTCTTCTTTCTTCTTTTGTCGACACCCTCCGGTCCTGGCTCTTCCCCAGCTTCATCGTCCTCTTCTTCCTGCGGGATTGTTACAAATCCGGCACGTTCGTAGTATCGCTTGTCTCAAGGACGCGAGTGTACTGCCATTGAGAAAAGTGGTGCCGGAGCGTGCGCAGTAGTGCTCCGGAGGGAGTGATACTGCACACGTGCCGGATTTGAACCAATCCCGCCGGAATAAGAGGATGATGAAGCCGGTGAAGAGCCAGGACCGGAGGGTGTCGCCGAAAGAAGAAGAAAGAAGAGGAAAGCATGCCAGAAGATGATGTCGGACCGTGCATGACCGCCCACCGTGCACGGTAAGTATAATTTGCATATGTTTTTATGGTTTTATTTTAAGACAGAAGGGGGGTAAAATAACAGCGGCGCCTGAATAGCCTCTTTAAAGGCTATTCACGCATATGTGGGGCTCATACAGCATAATTTTGCTGATACAGCCCCTTTAAAGATAAGATGCGAGAACCTTGGCATCCTAGACTAATAGGAATACATTCTATGTCGTTACTATATTAGCAATGAGGAATTATTGGCAACCACTGTATTAATATCATTCCCTTGCAAATACATGTACTATTATTATTCATACAGTTTACTTGTAGAGTAGCCATGTTCCCTGTGTATTGCTAATAATATGTGACATAGAGTCAGAGATGAGTGGGGGAGGCGTCACCCCTGCACAAGGCACCTGCACTGCCCAGCCCTTGTCCCTATCATCATATCATGTGTCCTGCTCTCAGCCAATCACAGGAGGCTACCCTGAGTCTTTAGCATCACAGCCTCTCACTGCATCCACAGACTGTACCATTCTCCATTCAGAAAAGGGGAGAAGCTTCCAAGAGCCAAGTCATCGCTGTCTGTCTGCAGGATTTCCTTGGAGGTCCAGGTAAGTGTGTCACTTGCCTGAGCTGGATTTTATTTAGCCCCATATCTATCCTAGATCTTTGCTTCCAAGTCTTGCATCTCAGTTAATAATTGATGGCAGTGGAGAGGCCCAGTGTAACTGCACCCCAGCAGCTGATATAAGGAGACACATGAAAGAGCTTTGTTCCTGCAAATGGCATCATTTAACCCCATCAGTCCTAAGCAACACTGTCCCTGGAGCTGGAACAGATAGGTCACCATGTCTGCAGAACATGATCTGAGCCTGAATACCTGGCACTGACAGATACCCATTAACCCTGCCAGTAATATGAGATGCCAGTCCTGTTCTGACACCTGACACCCCTCACACACATCACACTTGTTCCTTTCAGAATCACATTAGAATGTAAAATATTGTTATTTTATAACACACTTGTCTCCAAATGTTATGATACTACAACACCCAGCCATAGGCTGTTAGGGCATGCTGAGAGTTGTAGTTCACAACAGTTGGAGGGTCACAGTTTGCAGACTACTGATAGTTCATCCTTTTCCTCCACTTGGTAATGCATGATAGGAAACATTGCAAGAGGACACTTTAAATCTGACTACTTTATATTATATTTTAGTATTTGTCAAATAATCTAATTAATAATGATATAATATTATATGCAGGTGCTTAAATGTTTCCTGAAGTGTTATGGACTGTGTTAAAAATGAATATTAAAATTAAGAAATATGCTAGTTTTAATAAAACAGAGATATAAAAATTCCATTTGTTCTTCCTTGAGTATTAAGAAAGCCTCCAAGCAGTCTACTACAGCCTTCCAAGTTCTGCTCAAATATGGCCCATTAAAGTAATTAGAATAATAAAATACAATGACCTAGAAATCCACATTTCCATTCCGCAATCCCAGTGGTGTTGCTAAAACCAGCAGCTCAGCAAACTATAGGGGAAGAGTTATGAATAATGGTGAAGCAAGCAGTTTGTGCGCTAGTATTCTACAAATAACTACTCAAACATGTCTATGAATGGTTTCTAACAGGATCAGGCATTATTCTCTTGCCACCAGTACAGAGATCAAATATGTATACTTAAAGACTTTCTCTAACACGAGAGATTGAGGCCCGGGCCCCACGTAAGCACTGCAATTTTTGGAAAAGCTGCAACGTTTTACATTACCTGCAAAGTGGATGGAAGTCTAGCTAATCCCATCCGCACACTGCAGAAAACTATCCACTGCTATTGGGGCAACATGGTTGCTCAGTGGTTAGCACTGCAGCCTTGCAGCACTGGAGTCCTGGGTTTGAATCCCGCTAGGAACAACATCTGCAAGGAGTTTGTATGTTCTCCCTTTGTTTGTGTGGCTTTCCTCCCATTCTACAAAGACATACAAATGAGAAAAAAATAAAAAAGTACATTGTGACCCCTATATGGGGGTCTACATTAAAAAAAATAAAAATATCCACTGTGGATATTCTGCGATTTCAAAAACTTGCATTTTGTAAATCACAGCATGTCAATTATACCTATAGAAACGCTGATGATTTCCTTATAGGTATAATAGCAGCAGAAAGTCCACAGAGGAAAACTGTGGCTTTTCTGTTAAAATCGATGTGGGAAAAACCTCAGTGCGTTTGTGCTGCGTTTTTTCCCGCATCACTTTTTGGCCGCAGCTCACTGTGTAGGGCCTTCGCCTAAAAAGTAGGGTTTCCAGCCAGATAAATTGATGGGCGATCCTCAGTAAAGGCTATCAGAATAAGATTAGTAAGGATCAGACTCTTGGCACATTCACCAAAGAGTTGTTTGATGGGGCTACAGATCACGAACATTGCAACTCCCTCCCCTTGCAAAACTTCATTATGTTCCATAACAGCTGTCAGTGATAGTGCAGTTTCCCATTTTTTTTTATTAGAAGATTGTAATACTGTGAAAAGCTTGTATGAATTATAATAGTGTTTGCAAGTGAGTGCATTGAAACAGCCGATCGACAGGAATGGTGAGAGTCAATCTCCAAGCAATCTAATCTTGGGGATCAGCCATTATTTAGCTGGAAAATCCCTTTAGGTTATGGCCCCACGCAGCGAATTACTGCAGAAATGCATGGCGTTTTTATGTGTATCGTTTTTCACAGAAAGTCTGCTGAGTTTTCCTCTTTGGACTTTCTGCCCCTATTATACCTATACAGAAAATGGCAGCATTTCCGTAGGTATAATTGACAGGCTGCGACTTTCAAAAAACGCAAGCGCTTTTTTCTACAATGAGTGGATATGATTAGCCAGAATCCCATTTCAGTTTGCAAATACTGTAAAACTAAGCATTTTTTGCCGCATTGTTTTCGCAACGTGGGGCCCGACCTTAATGACATTTAACAGCTTATGCCAACAATGCCTGATTGGTGGTATGTAACCTGTTGGACTCACAGAACTTCCTACAGCACAAGGGCTACAGAACTGGACTTGCTAAAGGTGATGAAAGGTCCTCTTTAACCCCTTAGTGACCAGCCTGTTTTGGACCTTAATGACCAAGCCACATTTTGGAAATTTGCCCTGTGTGACTTTATCAGTGAATAATTCTGTAACAGTATAGCGCATCCAAGCGATTCTGATATTGTTTTTTCGTGACATGTTGTACTTTACTGAGAAGGTACAATTAGACTGATATAACTTGCGTAAATTTATTAAAAAACTCGCAAATGCGGAAAATTTTTAAAATTTTTCAATGTTTTCCATTTTCAGCTGCGATATCTCACATATGCACAATAATACAGGGCAAAAAAAGTTAGTAGTTATATATTTCTAAATATTCCTTTTGTGTTTCAAGCATATTTGAAATAATTTTAACATATTTGAGTAATTTAGACAATTTAGAAGTTTATCAAGTTTATAAGCAAAATTTGGAAATTTTGAGTTTGTGATTTTTTCCTGTACCAAGCGATGTTTGCAGACAGGAATAGGTGGCATAATGACAGAAACCCCCATTAAATGACCCAATTTGTAAAACTAGACCCCTTCAGGTATTCTTTGAGGGGTATAGTGAGCATTTTGATCAAACAAATATTGTTTTGCAAGAATTATTACAAATGATGAAAAAAATAAAATTTTCATTTTCTTCAAATATGTGTCATTTTAAAGCCAGTTTTTTTGCACACAACACATCAAAAAGAAGAAACACACCCCAAAATATATCACCCCACTTCTCCCGTGTTAAAAAATGTACACTTTGTGGCCTTCGTCCTATGTACACACATACAGCAGGGCCCAAGAGGTAGAGAGGGCCAAATGGATTTCAAAACACAAATTTTGCTTGCAGATATTTTAGGCCCATTGCACATTTCAACAAGATTTGAGTTACCAAAGCAATTGAAACCCCCCATAAATGACCCCATTTTATAAACTAGACCCCTTAAGGTATTCATTGAGGGGTATAGTGAGTACTTTGGCCCCATAAGTTTTGAGAAAATTTGCATCAAACAAAAAAATTTCATATTTTTTTTACACAAAAGTGTCATTTTATAGGCAGTTTTTTTGCACATATCACATGAAAATGAAGAAAAACACCCCAAAATAGATGACCTCATTTCTCCTGTGTTCAAAAATGTACACTTTGTGGCCTTAATTCTATGTACGGACGCACGGTAGGGCCCAAAAAGAAGGGAGCACCAACTGGATTTTAAGACACAAATTTTGTTTGCAGATATTTTAGGCCCATTGCGCATTCAAACAAGATTTGAGTTACCAAAACAATTGAAAACCCCAATAAGTGACCCCATTTTATAAACTAGACCCCTTGAGGTATTCATTGAGGGATATAGTGAGTATTTTTACCCCATAGATTTTAAAAGAATTTGTGTCAAACAAAAAATTATCATATTTTTTACACAAAAGAGTCATTTTTTAAAGGCAGTTTTTTTACACAACAACGCATGAAAATGAAGAAAAACACCCCAAAATAGATGGCCCCATTTCTCCCGTGTTCAAAACTGTACACTTTGTAGCCTTAATCCTATGTATGGATGCACGGTAGGCCCCAAAAAGAAGGGAGCACCAACTGGATTTCAGAACACAAATTTTGCTTCCAAATGTTTCAGGCCCATTGCACATTCAAACAAGATTTGCATTACCAAAATAATTAAAAACCCCAATAAATGACCCTATTTTATAAACTAGACCCCTTAAGGTATTAATTGAGGAGTATAGTGAGTATTTTGACCCTATAGCCGTTTCACAGATTTTACTAACCTTGGGATGTGTAGGTTAAAAATTACTAAAATGTCCCTTTATCCCCAAAGTTTTCATTTTCACAAGGGGTTAAAAGAGAAAAAGCCCCCCACAGTTTGTTACACAATTTCTCCTGAACACGGCAATACCCCATATGTGGCCATAATCTGCTGTATGGGTACATGATGGGGCTCAGAATGGGAAGAGCGCTATTTGGCTTTTGGAGGGCAGATGTTGCTGGAATAGTTTTCAGGTGCCATGTCGCATTTGCTGAGCCCCTAAAGTACCAATACAATGGAAACCCCTCAAAGGTGACCCCATTTTAAAAACTACACCCTTCAAAGAATGTATCAAGGCGTATTATCACTTTGAGCCTAAAAATTCTTCCAAAAAATTAATGTACAAAATGAAAATTGAAATTTTGAAAGAAATATGCCATTTCGGTGCCCAATACGTTGCCCCCACTTTGTGTTGTCAGAGACCTGCACTCCTAAAACTATTAAGTGGGCCATCCCGGGTAGAAAAAAGTTATATATGTGGGTGTAAACTGCTGCTTGGGTACACAGCAGGGCTCAGAAGGGAAGGTGCATTGCACTTTTTAGATTTTGGGGTACAGAGTTAGAGGGACCCTCTGGGCGCCATGACATTTTTGCAGAGCCCTGGAGGTGACAGTAAACTGGAATTCCCCAAGAAGTGACCCCATTTTGTAGGGGCAATTTTAGGGTCTTCCCAAATGTGACATGGTGTCCAAAAACGAAGAATCTAAATCTGAACTCCAAAAGCACATATCGCTCCTTCACATCTGCTCCCTGCTGGGTACCCAAATGGCAGTGTATGCCCACATGTATGACACTGGTGTACCCCGGATAACGGACTTAATGCCATATGTGGGTAGAAATGGCTATTTGGGTACAGCCGCGCACAGAAGGGAAGGAGCGCTATTTTGGTTTTTGGCGCACAGTTTGGTTTTTGGACGTCACTTTTGCAAAGCCCCTGAAGTGCCAATAAAGTAGAATCCGCAGACATGTCACCCCATTTTGGACACTACCCCACTGATGGGATTTATCAAGTGGCGTAGCGAGCGTTTTTAACCCTTGAGTGTTGCATTTATTTAGTTTCCAGAAATGAAATCGTAGCTGATAATGAGAAGTTAAAAATGAAATTTTTCCAGAGATTCGCCATTTCAGTGCCCGGTATGTGGTGCCCAACTTATGTCAGCAGAGATACACACTCCAAAAACTGGTAAGTGGGTATCCCGGGCACAACAGCTTTCAGAGCGTTCATCTCTGATACAAGTCGGGCACAATATATTACGCACTGAAAGGACGGATTCCTGGAAAAATTGTCATTTTCACCTCTCACAATCAGCTTCGTATTCATTTATGGATAATAAGTTATAGCAACACTTGGGGGTTAAAAATGCTCTCTGTACCCCTGGAGAAATCCTTCAGGGGTGTAGTTTCCAAAATAAGGTCACATATCAGGGGATTCCACTTTACTGGTGTTTCAGCTCTGCAAAAGTGTCATGGCATCCAAAAACCAAACCGTCTGCGCTCCAAAAACCCAATAACCCTTCTTCCCTTCTGTGTCCAGCTGTGCCCTAATATCAGTTTATACCCACATATGACATTACGTCCGTTATCCCGGATACACCAGTGTCATACATGTGTCATACAAGTGGCATAAACTGCAGTTTGGGCGCACAGCAGGGCGCAGAAGGGAAGGAGCGCGATGCGGCTTTTGGAGCACAGATTCATATGTTTGGTATCTGGACGCCATGTCATGTTTGTAGAGCCTGTAAGGTACCAGAAAAGTGGATTCCCCAAAGGAGTGACCGCATTTTGAAAACTGCACCCCTCAAAGAATTTCTCAGGGGGTGTAGTGAGTATTAGTATCCCAGACGTGACTGCACAGCGGATGGCGAAGAGGGAATATTTAAGCGGTGCGGAGGACATTGCAGACACCAAATTGCCTACTATGTCCCAGTAGCTCCTATGATTGGTGGAGTCACTCTGGGGGTCACTTTGGGGGTCACTTCTGGTGTCTTTTCGCTCATAAGCTGTAAATCTGGGGTATCCCCTGATATCCGCTCGCACAGCTTATATATTCCCTTCCTGATGCAGCCAGTCGTGTTCTAATAATTTGGCGATTTTGGGGTTTTTTTGCCTTCACATTGCTAGATGCTATATTTTCTTTATTTTTATGGTGACATGGCCATATAAGGGCTTGCTGTTTGCGGGATGAGATGCATTTTGTAATGACACCATTTTTGGGTGCCTACAACTTATTGAATACATTTTATTAACCCTTTTTTGCTGGATTTAAAAAAGAAAAAATCAATTCTGGCATTGCATTTTACCTTTTTAATTTGCGCCATGCAGCGTACAGTATAAGTAACATGTGACCTTTATTCTGCGGGTCGGTACGGTTATGGCGATACCTCATTTGTATTATTTTTTTATGTGATACTAATTCTGTAGAATAAAAACACATTTGGGGACATAAATCAGTGATTTTTGCATCGCCATCTTCTGAGAGGCGTAACATTTTTATTTTTCAGTTGACAGTGTTGGTTGGGGGTTTATTTTTTGCGGGACAACCTGTGCTTTTTATTGGTACTG
Source organism: Leptodactylus fuscus (assembly GCF_031893055.1). Taxonomy (NCBI): domain Eukaryota; kingdom Metazoa; phylum Chordata; class Amphibia; order Anura; family Leptodactylidae; genus Leptodactylus; species Leptodactylus fuscus. The sequence continues at coordinate 76,540,887 of NC_134270.1, forward strand.
TTGTGGGGTGCATATGACTTTTTGATCACTTTTTATAGCATATTTTGTAAGGTAAGATTCGAAAAATCACTACTTTCGGCGGGTTTTTTCCTTTTTTTTTTTCCGACGTGCACCGTGTACATTAAATGTTGCTTCAGTTTTATTGTACAGATTGTTACGGACGCGGTGATACCAAATATGCATTGTTTTTATTAATTTTTAGGTTTTTTTTTTAATATAATTCATTTTCTATAAAAAGGGCATTTTTGGGGCTTTATAACTTTATTCACTTTTATTATAAACTTTATTTATTTATTTTTCACTTTTTTTCTCTTACTTTTTCATGTGTCCCTTTAGGACACTTGGATTAGTGATGCTTTGATAAACGCATCAAAGCATCAATGTCTGCAAGATCTGAGTTGCAGACATACGCGGCTGAAGCAAGGAGCTGACCTGTGTCAGCTCCTCTCTTCGCTGCTGCCGCCTCTCTCGCTGGCACATATGCGGCTGAAGCGAGGAGCTGACACAGGTCAGCTCCTCGCTTCAGCCGCATATGTGTCAGCGAGACCGGCGGCAGCAGCGAAGAGAGGAGGTCAGCTCCTCGCTTCAGCGCTGCCGCCGGCTACCCGGCAGTGTAGACGCGATGTGATGACGTCACATCGCGTCTACAACTGTGCGCCAGTAAGAGAGAGAGGCGCCGAGAGAGCAGCGGGGGAACGAAGGAGAAGGTAAGTCTAATGTGGAACGTGAAACTGGGGGCAGATGAAGGAGAGGACGGCATGACACTGGGGGCAGAGATGGAGGGACATGAATCTGGGGGCAGAGATGGGGGGCATGAATCTCGGGGCAGAGATGGGGGGCATGAATCTGGGGGCAGAGCTGTGGAGACATGAATCTGGGGGCAGAGCTGTGGAGACATAAATCTGGGGGCAGAGATGGAGGGGACATGAATCTGGGGGCAGAGATGGGGGGACATGAATCTGGGGGCAGAGATGGGGGGCATGAATCTGGGGGAAGAGATGGGGGGCATGAATCTGGGGGCAGAGCTGTGGAGACATGAATCTGGGGGCAGAGATGGGGGGCATGAATCTGGGGGCAGAGCTGTGGAGACATGAATCTGGGGGCAGAGATGGGGGGACATGACACTGGGGGCAGAGATGGGGGGACATGAATCTGGGGGCAGAGATGGGGGGACATGAATCTGGGGGCAGAGTTGGGGGGACATGAATCTGGGGGCAGAGATGGAGGGACATGAATCTGGGGGCAGAGATGGAGGGGGGACATGAATCTGGGGGCAGAGATGGAGGGGGGACATGAATCTGGGGGCAGAGATGGAGGGGGGACATGAATCTGGGGGCAGAGATGGAGGGGGGACATGAATCTGGGGGCAGAGATGGAAGGGGGACATGAATCTGGGGGCAGAGATGGAGGGGACATGAATCTGGAGGCAGATGAAGGGTGTATATGAAGCTGGGGGAGAGACGGAGGGGGGACATATAGTTTACAGGTGACTGTAGGAGGATTATACAGTGTGCGGGCACATGAAAAATTAATGAGTTGTCGGAGTCAACATAACAGTGGGTGGGGCTAAATTTCCCACGGCGTGCAAAGCGCGCCACACATTTTGTCCCTCTTTTGGTTCTTCAAAAGTTGGGAGATATGGGTACTGGGGGCAGTGGAAAGATGTTAGAGGGTGGACGGGGGGGGGAGGGGGATTGTTGGGGCATCGGGTGTGCGGCACTGCGGCGAGGAAGCTGGGGCAATAATATATAATATATAAGTTTTTAGCTGGAGAACTACAAAGCACACAATCCCTCCAAAGGTCTGTGTGCTTTGTATTAATAATGATGTAGGCTGATATGTTACTAGCATAGCAGCCTGTTTTGGGGGTGGGACTTTCACTTTAAAGGAGTGTTCACATTGCGTTTTTGGCCTCCCTTGCCGGGATACGTTGGTAACCAGTCACAATCAGCTCCCCACTTATCCCTGCACGGAGAACTGCAGGCCCCCTTTTTTTTAATGGCCAGTTCTTTGTGCAGGGATAAGCTGATTCTGACTGGTTACCAACGTATCCCGGCAAGGGAGGCCAAAAACGCAATGTGAATAAGCCCTGAGGATTTATTAGGAGGCTCTTATAGATGGTGTTGGCTCTCTATAGGCGCTGTCACACAGAGCAGATTATATCTGCAAATAGAATCTGATTAAGCCTTGTAATGCTGCTAAATAAAGGGAAATGTAATACAGAATGGGTATGTCGCAAAATAAGGTAGTTTTAAAATGGCGACGGGGGGGGGGGGGGGGGGGGCCCAGACACTTAGGCTGTATGGGGCCCCAAAATTCCTGATGGCGGCCCTGGCAGGATCAACCAGGTATTGGGGGTCTTTAGCAGTCTGGGGTCACTGGCCAGACCCCAGACTGCATGTTTTTCATATCGGCACCCCCCGATCTCGCCGCAGGGGGTGCCGATCATACCGGCAGCATCACGGAACCGCTTCAGTTCCGTGATCATGTTTGATCATGGAACTGAAGGGGTTAAAAAACCCCGATCGGAGACCCCTCCGATGGGGGGTAATGGAGCAGGGTCTTAGCTGTCAGGTACAGCTAAGATCCGCTCCATTTACGTCGGCACTGACAGGGAATCCTTCCCTGACTGCCCGACGTAATTTTACTATAGGGCAGTCAGGAAGGACCTGTCAGTGCCGACGTAATTTTACTATGGGCCGGTCGTTAAGGGGTTAAGGGTTGTTCAGAAGTGAAGGTTTTGCATTTATCCAGCAACAGTGCCACTCTTGCAGTGGCGGATCCAGGGTTTGCGGGGCCCTGGGAAATTGACTTTGGCGGGGCCCTACGCGCAGCACGCCGCAGCAAATTAGGCCCGCCCACTTTTATGTTGACTCCGCCCATTCTCATTCATTTTTCATGTGATTCCACACAGTATAATCCTCCTACAGTCACCCGTAAATTATATGTCCCCCCTCCATCTCTCCCCATTTTCATATACACCCTTCATCTACCCCTAGTTTCATGTCCCCCCCCCTCTATCTCTGTCCCCAGTTTCATGCCATTCTCCCCCTTTATCTGCCCAGTTTCATGTCCCCCCCGTCTCTTCCCCAGTGTCGTGCCGTTCTCCCCCCTTCATCTGCCCCAATGTCATGCCATTCTCCCCCCCTTTCATCTACCCCAGTGTCATGCCATTCTCCCCCCCTTCATCTGCCCCAGTGTCATGCCATCCCCCCTTCATCTGCCCCAGTATCATACCATTCTCCCCCCTTCATCTGCCTCAGTGTCATGCCGTTCTCCCCCCCTTCATTTGCCCCAGTGTCATGCCGTTCTCTCTCCCTTCATTTGCCCCAGTGTCATGCCGTTCTCGCCCCTTCATCTGCCCCAGTGTCATGCTGTTCTCCCCCCTCCATCCACCCCAGTGTCATGCTATTCTCCCCCCTTCATCTGCCTCAGTGTCATGCCGTTCTCCCCCCTTCATTTGCCACAGTGTCATGCTGTTCTCTCCCCCTTCATCTGCCCCAGTGTCATGCCGTTCTCCCCCCCTTCATCTGCCCCAGTGTCATGCTGTTCTCCCCCTCCATCTGCCCCAGTGTCATGCCGTTCTCCCCCTTCATCTGCCCCAGTGTCATGCTGTTCTCCCCCCCTCCATCTGCCCCAGTGTCATGCCGTTCTCCCCCCCTCCATCTGCCCCAGTGTCATGCTGTTCTCCCCCCTCCATCTGCCCCAGTGTCATGCTGTTCCCCCTCTCCCCTTCATTTGCCCCCCAGTTTCTTTGAGCCCCCTCCATCTTTGTCCCCAGTTTCATGCCGTTCTCTCCCCACCCCCTTCATCTTCCCCAGTGTCATGCCGTTCCCCCCCTCCCCTTCATTTGCCCCCCCAGTTTCATGGGCCCCCTTCATTATGTTCCACCTTAATATTTAATACAAAACAAACACTTACACTCACCTTCTATCACTCACCTTACATCGTTCCCCCGACGCTCCTCTCTCCAGTCACATACGTGATGCAGGAGCTGTGACAGCTCAGCTCCTGCTTAGCTCCGGCCTGGCTTGCGTGTGTAAGCGTGATGTGATGACGTCATCGCGCCTACACACGCAAGCCGGGCCGGAGCTTTAAAGCGGGAGTTGAGGTCACAGCTCCTGCATCACGTATGTGACTGGAGAGAGGAGCGTCGGGGGAACGATGTAAGGTGAGTGATAGAAGGTGAGTGTAAGTGTTTGTTTTGTATTAAATATTAAGGCGGAACATAATGAAGGGGGCCCATGAAACTGGGGGAGCCGGACGCTGCGTTTTTCCTTCTTATGCTGGCCATGCTGAGCGCTTTTTAAATTTTGTAATGGATATTTCCCTACTTTAAAATGGAAAAATAAAGGCTGAGTTTTATTCAAACTTGAGAAATGTGTGCTGGATGGTGACTTCAAGAACATGAAACTGGGGGGGCAAATGAAGGGGAGGGGGGGAACGGACGGACGCCGATGAGCTGAAATCGTGACAGGCAAGTGCCGGGGGGCCCCCAGAGGCTCTGTGGGCCCCGGCACTTGCCCAACTATGCCGAGGGACCACTTTATTAGGGCCGGGCCACGGGGCCCCGCTAAGCGCGGGGCCCCGGGCGGTTGCCCAGCTCGCCCGGCCCTGGATCCGCCCCTGCACTCTTGTCTGTGGGCTGTAACTGGTATTACAGGTCACCCTCTTGTGCTGAACTGTAATACCTGACACAGCTGAAAGACAAGAGTGCCTTTGTTTCTTGGAAAACAGACTCTTTTTTTTTTTAGTCCTTGGCAAGTCCCGTTAAAGGGGTTCTGAAAAGTAATTTTAATATACTTTAATAAGAAATTCTGTTTTAGTAGAGTGTTATACATTGCCTAGGATCCTTATCTCCTAGGTAAAAAATAAAAGTTATGAACAGGATCTCTCACTGTGGAGGACCTATCCTGACCTGCATTGTACAGACAACCCTTTGACTTGAGTGAATAATGTGTAATATTTAACCTGCCATGTGGTGGCAGTATAGGAACATTTACTCTCAGGTCTCCGGCATATTATGCTATTCACAGGGGAATACTATGTGATCAGCTTGTTCCCCCTACGCCCAAACAGCAGCACAAGATGGGGTATTCCTGCCCCTGTGTACTGTTAGGACAGGTGGAACTTTTATTAAACTAACAAGTTGCCCTCCCATAAAGGCCCAGGAGACCTCCCCCTCCCTGTGTTTTTTTCTGTCCTGTTACCAGGACAGGTGGAGGGAGAGGTCTCCTCTCCCATCTGAATTGGGTGGGCCTCCGCTCCCCCTTGGGACTTACCGGGGGGTAGTGGGGGTCACCTTCTTAGGAAGTGCAGCTTCTGGTCCCGCGTCGTCGGCACCATTCTGCGCTCCGGCGCCGCTCCCAGCCGCCTAGGAACATAGTTTCCTTTGGGCGGAGGGGGGAACCTGCCGGCGCCTCTGTTGTTCCGGCCGCGGACACTGTGTGTGCGCCGCGGCCTTCCGGCTCTACCGCGCAGGCGCGGGAGCCGCTTTGCGCAAGCGCGCAGATCCCGTTTCGTGGCCCGTACCGCGCATGCGCGGCCCTCCGTCCGGCGCATGCGTACCAGTGAGCCGAGGCGCCGGACGGAGATTTTTTTAATTACAGGTAGGGGCTTGTGAGGGGAGAGGTTTTCCCCACCTAGGGAAGCCAGAAAGGCTTCCTTTTTTGGCTAGGATTGCCCAGTGTGCCCCCTGAGTTATTTAATTAGGCTGAGGTGGTTGGGGGCGTGGTCAAGGTTACCCCCGCCCCCCTCTGCCCTATTTAAAGCTGCTGGCCCAATTTAGTTTGCCTGTCAGCTCTTGCTAACAGGTTGCTACTGCTTGGGCAACCAGAAGGCAGCTAAGCAAACCTTTGTGAAAGGATTTCTGAAAAGATTAAGGTGATGTATTCCCCCTAGTGGGGCCTCAGGGTAAAGCTCAAGTTAAGGTAAGAGATTAATTGATTATATATCTCTCCTTAGATGTCGTCTTCCTCCTCTGTACCTGAAAACCCTAAGAGGAAGGCTACCGCCAAGCGACGCCACCTAGCCTGCATTAAGTGCGAGGTGCCCCTTCCGGACGGCTATGCATACCAGTGCTGCCGTGGGTGCCGTGGGCCCCCGTCAGAGGACACGTCCGTCCGAGATGTTGTTGGCTGGGTGAGGGAGTTTGTGGAGGAGTCAATGAGGGAGATGAAAGTTTCTATCTCCCAATTATCAAAGAAACCTCGTTTGGAGTCATCCCCTCCTTCTCTCTCCCCTATGGAAACTCTACAGATCCTAGATGAGATCTCCTCTGAAGAGGACATCTTGGAACCAGTTAAACCGGTCTTTGCTGTAGAGAGGATGCCCAAATTGCTAAAAATTGTACGGGCCAAGGAAGTGGGAGAGCCTACTGAGGAGACTCCATCTACCTCCCTTAAGTCTTTCCAGGCCAACTCGGAAATGGTTAAGAGGATGGAAGCGGAATGGAGGTTTCCGGAACGTCCATTTAACGCTTCCAGGCGTTTCAGGGCACTGTTTCCCCTAGCAGAAGCCCAGTCCAGCTCTTGGGGCCCTCCGCCTAAGGTAGATATAGCGGTCTCTAAACTATCTAAGCGCACCGTGGTACCAGCGGAGGATGGTTCGAACCTCCAGGATGTGATGGACCGCAGGGCGGAGGGGTCCCTTAGGCGCATCTATGCCTCCTCTGCAGCGCAGGCCTCAGTAGGCATTGCGGCCAGTGAGGTAGTCACCAGGCTACGAGCTGAAGTCTCAAACCTCGAGAGAGACATCGACTCAGGGGTCCACAGAGACGATCTGCTGACAGACATGACAAGTATTACTCTAATGTCTGACTACCTCTCTGAGGCGGCTTTCTACCAGGTCAAGCTGGCAGCTAGGGCTATGGCGTTGTCAACTGCCGCGAGGCGTCCCCTCTGGCTCAAGCCCTGGAGGGCAGACAATGCCTCAAAGTTTAATTTGTGCGCCTTACCATTTGAGCCGGGCAGATTATTCGGTAGTGAGCTCGACCGCATAATGGAAGGGCTGGCCGACTCGAAGGGCAAAAGCCTCCCCCAGTCTGCAGGGGCTAGGCAACGGTCCTTTCGGGGCTATGCGGCCTCCAGAGGCACGTCAAGAGGCCAATTTCGGAGGCGCCCAGGCGGCCAATCAAGAGGCGGTCGAGGTTCCGCCCGTGGTGGTGAAAAGAGATCCACCTTCTGACTATCACCATCCTCTCGCCTGCAGAGCCGCAGTGGGGGGTCGCCTCTCTTTACATCTAGCCGCCTGGCATCAATACATCCAAGACCCATGGGTTCTCCAGCTTATACAGGATGGCTACAGAATAAGCTTTCTTTCCCCCCCTCCAGACAAATACAGGAGGACCCGCCCTCTTCAGGGCACCAAGCAGCTTCATCTTCAGAGATCCGTGTGGGAGTATGTGGACAAGGCTGCATTGGAACCAGTCCCTCTAGACGAGCAGGGTCAAGGCGTCTACTCGCCCGTGTTTTTGGTGCCAAAGTCGACCGGAGGGTGGCGCATGATTATCGACCTAAGGTATGTAAATCAATTCATCCGCAAGGTCCGGTTCCTGATGGAGACCATAAGGTCGGTTCTCCCGTTTTTGCAGCCAGGAGACCTATTCGTCACCTTGGATCTGAGGGACGCATACCTCCACATTCCCATCTATGCTCCACACAGGAAGTATTTAAGAATTGCCATACATCTAGACGGAAGATTACATCACTTCCAGTTTACGGCTCTCCCGTTCGGTATATCTTCGGCCCCCCACACCTTCACAAAGGTAGTGGCTCCGGTCGTAGCCGCCCTGCGCCTCCAGGGGATATTTATTGTCCCGTATTTAGACGACTGGCTATTAAAAGCCCAGTCAAGGGAGGCTCTCGCCACACAGTTGGGTACCACAGTGGCATTCATAAGCAAGCTGGGCTGGCTAGTAAACTGGCAGAAGTCAGTAGTGGTTCCATCAACCCGGATTCAGTTCCTGGGCTTCAATTTGGATTCTCTCAGTATGACGATCTCCCTGCCCTCTCCTCGAAAGGAGAAGATTGGTCGAGCGGTCCACCACCTATCCCGAACCAGGAAGGTTACAATCAGGACAGCTATGAAGGTCCTAGGACTTATGTCCGCGGCCATCGAGGCAGTTCCCTGGGCACTGTGGCATATGCGCCCTTTACAGCTCGAGATCCTGAGAGAATGGAACCACAGTCCTTCTGGACTTCAGAAGCCTATCCAGTTATCCATCAGTACCCGTCGATCACTGGAATGGTGGTCCCAACTCAGAGACGGGAGGTCCACGGTCCAGACTTCCTGGACCCTGTTGACCACAGATGCCTCCCTCACAGGTTGGGGAGCGCATCTGGGGGAGACCCTGATAAGAGGAACCTGGAGCCAAGAGGAGAGGACTCGCTCCTCCAACTGGCGAGAGCTTACCGCAATATATCTGGCACTTCGGAAGCTGACTCCCCATGTGCAGGGGAAGGCGGTCAGAGTGAGAACAGACAATATAACGGCCGTGCAGTATGTCAACAAACAGGGAGGCACCAGGTCTCCCTCCCTGATGCGGGTGACCAACCAGATCTTTTCCTGGGCAGAAAGGAACTTATCCAGGTTGTCAGCGGTGCACATCAAGGGCCATCTCAATGTCCTGGCGGATCAGCTAAGCAGGGGCCTAGTAACAACAGCCGAGTGGTCTCTGAGCCAGGAAGTCTTCCAACAACTCACCAGGATGTGGGGTCTCCCTGAGGTGGATCTGATGGCCACCCAACACAAGGCCAAGGTGGGAGTCTTTTGCTCCCTGTATCGGGAGGGCAATCCCTTGGCGATCGATGCCCTGTCAATACCCTGGAGCTTCAAACTAGTATACGTTTTTCCTCCGATTCCGATGATTCCCAGGGTATTGGCAAAACTCAGGCAGGACCAGACGTCGGCCATTGTCATCATGCCGTTCTGGCCGAAAAGGGCATGGTTTACCCACCTCATGTTAATGAGTCGAGGGACATACTGGAGGCTTCCGCGTGTCCAAAACCTGGTAACTCTAAACAGTCAGCTCTGCCAGGATCTGGACAGGTTCAACCTCACTGCCTGGAGGTTGACCGCACCGTACGTGGAGACAGAGGATTGTCCCAGGCCGTCTTAAGGACATTGGCCCACTCTAGAGCGGATTCAACCAATCGCAGTTACCAGAGGATTGCTCAGGTATTTATGGACTGGGGGGCCAGAAGGCAATGCGATACATCATCCATTGAGGCAGTTCTGGAATTCTTACAGGAAGGATTGGACAAGGGTTTGTCCCCAGCCACTCTAAGGGTGCATGTCTCGGCACTATCCGCTCTATTAGGGACCAGATTGTCGCAGAATCCTCTCATAAGGCAATTCCAAAGAGGGGCCTCTAGGCTCCGACCCCCGGTACGGCCCCCGGCTCCCCAGTGGGACCTAGCTGCGGTCCTACAAGGGCTATGTGCCCCGCCATTTGAACCCCTGACAGAGGTAGAGTTCAAATACCTCTCATGGAAGGTAACCTTTCTGCTGGCAATCACATCGGCCAAGCGAGTAGGGGAGCTTCAGGCCCTGGCGGCCTCGGAACCATATACAACCTTCTTTCCGGACAGAGTCCAGCTCAGATTTATCCAAGGATTTCTGCCAAAGGTTCCCACGATGGAAAATATTAACCAAACAATAACCTTACCAACATTTTTCCCCTCTCCCTCCTCCGAATGGGAGGAGAGAATGCACAACCTGGACCTTGTGCGAACACTGCGGATTTATCTAGATCGGACACGCCTATTCCGCAGAGCAGATAACTTGCTCATTAATTTTTTGGGTCACAATAGGGGAAGTAAGGCATCTAAGGCCACACTATCGAGGTGGATTAAAGAAGCTATTTCAGGGGCCCTGCAGGCACAAGGTCTGCCGGTCCCGGAATTTTTGCGAGCCCATGCTACTAGGGCAGTAGCCGCGTCTTGGGCAGAGAGACAATCTCTCTCGGTGGACCAAATCTGTGCGGCTGCATCTTGGTCCTCACATTTAACCTTTGCAAGGCACTACAGACTGGACTTGCACACCACCAAAGCAAAATCCTTTGGTTACTCTATCCTGTCTTCAGCTTGCCAGGATCGCCCTCCCTAGAAGGGGTATTACTCGTTAAATCCCCATCTTGTGCTGCTGTTTGGGCGTAGGGGGAATGGAAGATTATGTAGATAATCTGTTTTCCCTTAGCCCAAACAGCAGCACAAAGCTCCCTCCCTTTGACTTATGTTGGTTATACACGGCTATATTCTGTATGATGCTTGGAGACTAACACAGGGAGGGGGAGGTCTCCTGGGCCTTTATGGGAGGGCAACTTGTTAGTTTAATAAAAGTTCCACCTGTCCTAACAGTACACAGGGGCAGGAATACCCCATCTTGTGCTGCTGTTTGGGCTAAGGGAAAACAGATTATCTACATAATCTTCCATTGTCAATGGATCTAACAAGTAGGGATTGTCAATAGTAAAGAACCCTTATATTTATTATTTTTTTTATTGAGACTGGTCATCCAACTATTACCATACCATTACTATTACCATTTCTAAACATGAATAATATAGAGGAAGATTTAAGATAGGAATCGGGCCTGACAACCAAGACAGGAGATTAAACACGTTTTTTCCCCTGCATGTTATTACCTTGACTCACTTTGCTTTGTCCTAACTCACCTGGTTTGGGTATTATGTAATTTGTTTTACATGGCAGAAAGTAACCACCTATGGTGATGACCATTCAGCTGAGCATTGTTTAGACGTGTGACCTTCTTGTCCTACAGTAATCTAAAGCAGATGCTAGAAAAGTACCTGCTACCAGATAACAGTACTTTTTCACAGTGGAAAAAATGACAAAGTGGGTCAAGGTAAGGTGAAGCAATCTGGTATAATGCAGTGGAATAGGGGCTTAGTTACCCAAATGTACTTTATACTTGTTAGGTGAAAATAGCTATTTATACCGGCAGTAATCAAAAATCGCTTATGTTTTATCTGCCCTTTGAAATGGACTGAAACCCTAGCAGATGTCTGATTGTCCTTTATGGTGTATTGCACAAGTGCATCTTTAGATAAGTTAGGAAATAGGCTTTTTGTGCTTTGTACCAGGCACCTGGGAGATATACATAGTACCATGAATCTCTTTTTTTTTTTCGCAGATGAACTGCCACTTCTCAAAAAGTTAATATAATTTCTTGCACAGAACAAACATGCTTGCTCGGAAGGGGCTGATCCCTGATGAATACTTGATAACTCGAATTGCAGAAGATAAAGCCAATCATCCTCAATATAAGACCAAACCCAGAAAAGCACGCTTTGTATCCAAAAATGGTGCCTGTAACGTGGCCCATAAGAATATTCGAGAGCAAGGACGTTTTCTCCAGGATGTATTCACCACCATGGTGGACCTGAAGTGGCAGCATAGTCTATTTATCTTCACAATGACATTTATCTGTAGCTGGATGCTGTTTGCTATGGCCTGGTGGCTTATTGCCTTTGCCCATGGAGATCTAGACCCCAAGAGCAAGTCCTCCATACCATGTGTCACTAACATTCAGTCTTTCACCTCAGCTTTTCTCTTCTCCATTGAGGTCCAAGTGACCATTGGCTTTGGAGGTCGTATGGTTACAGAGCAGTGCCCATTGGCCATAACAGTCCTCATCATCCAGAACATATCTGGATTAATTATCAATGCAGTCATGCTGGGATGCATCTTCATGAAGACTGCTCAAGCAAACCGCAGAGCCGAGACCCTAATCTTCAGTAAGCATGCCGTCATAGCCTGTCGGGATGGCAAATATCGCTTTATGTTTCGAGTGGGTGACCTACGCAAGAGTATGATTATCAGTGCTTCAATTAAAATGCAAATAGTCATGAAGACCACTACAGGTGAAGGGGAGGTCGTTCCAATTTCACAGGTAGATATCCAGGTAGAGAACCCAGTGGGGACAAATTCCATATTCTTAGTCTCACCTTTAATTATAAGCCATACAATTGATGAGAAAAGCCCTCTTTTCCATTTCTCAGCCTATGACCTTGGCGATCAAGATCTAGAGGTTGTAGCAATCCTGGAAGGGGTAGTAGAGACAACTGGTATTACTACTCAGGCAAGGACATCCTACTTGCCTGATGAAATACTCTGGAGCCATCGTTTTGTCCCAATTGTAACAGAAGAAGAAGGTCGCTATTCTGTGGACTACTCCAAATTTGGAAACACAGTTAAAGTTCATGGACCTTTGTGTAGCGCTAAAGACCTGCTGGAAGGCAGATATAATCCACTTTCTAGTGGTCATCCTTCGAGAACAGTGAAGAAAAGGAAAGGTGACGGCCATCAAGCTTCACTTTTGGAAAAGAAAATGGTTGCATATATGCAATCGAATGATTCTTCATCTGATTCTTAGTTTTTGCCTTTATAGTGAGGAGCAAATTCCATGTATTTTCATCTCTTATATCAGAATGGAAAGTGGTAACATAAAAGGGAATATTTTTGTAATTAAGGTGCTTTCATGCAGTAGGGGCCGCCATTTTGTAGACTAAATTAATGGCCCTGGGAACGCAGCATATCAAAATCGGTTCAGTATAGCTTCTACCATTTTTAATTGTCTACTTTTTCTACTTTGAATGAATATTTAAGAAGCAATTTGTAAAATACCTTATATATTAAAAATATGAAAACTTTTTTATACATTATATATTCATTGCTGATATGTGATTTCTTGAATTACGGTAATTATGTGTTATAGGGCCATAGCCTGAGGCTGCACTACTGAGAGATCCTTATGGCAAACATTCCTTTTGGGATTCCAGTGCATTATTGTCATGTAGATCTGGAGTGATGGATTCAAATGACCAAATACATCCATGCCCACATACATACACAAGTATTTTCCACTATTTACACAATTATCCATATGCCCTATTATTAGGCCAGATTGAGCAACTGCTCTGTAACAACGGCACAACATGTCGTTCTATATTACCCCACGTGTAAAAAATGTAAATGTGCTTAGGATAAGGCCCTATAGGCCGCAGCCAAAAAGCGCTATAGGAAAAACTGTGGCGGAAACTCATTGCGGTTTTTCCTACAGCACTTTTCATAGAAAGTTTTCCTCTGCAGAATTTCTGCCTCAATTATACCTATCCAGCATTTCTGTAGGTATAACTGATATGCTGCAATTTCCAAAAATGCAATGATTTCTGCTGCAGGTATTTTTCTGCAATGTGTGGAAGGGATTTGCTAGAATTTGCATGTTGCAGTGACTTTAAAACGCTGCGGTGTTAAAAAGTAGGGCTTCAGCCTCACCCTTGGTTCACATCTGTGTTTGGTAATCCGTTTGGGAAGTTCACATGGGGACCCCCCGAACGGATTACTGAATGCATTTGCAAGTGTTGTGCAGGAAACCCACACGGACCCCATAGACTATAATGGGATCTGTGTGCTTGCCACAAGATCTCCACATGAGTGATGGGGACAGAGAAGTACATTGTAAACTGCTTTCCTGTCCGCGTGTTCCCTGCGGAGATCTCGCCACATGCACACGGACCCCATTATAGTCTATGGTTATCTGTGTGCTTTCATTGCACACCGCTTGCAAATGCGTTGGCAGTCCGTTCGGGGGGTCCCAATGTGGACTCCCCCGAACGGATTACCGACGCAGATGTGAACGAGGCCTAAGACACATAAGGGCAAAGTCAGTCAAAGTCGCTGATTTTGGTAGGACTAGTTGGCTGGCAGTAGCTTATTCCTCTCTCTTCATTGAACACACGTATGCTTATTCAAGCAGAGCATGTGTGTATGGAAGAGTTGGAATAAATATCTGTTGGAGGTGTGTGGGCACCTTCAGACTAGACACAGCTTTCTGTGACGATAACAGGTAATCTGCCTTGTCTTCTTTTTAAAAACAAGGTGTCTCAGACTCTCTATAGGTGCTACAACTAACCAGTAGTCACAGATTCCACCTCTGCTCTAATGATGAGCTAACAAGTGGCAAGTCAAATTTGAGAATGAACAGTAGGTAACTAATAAATTTTTAGTTTGTGACCAGAGAGATCTTTAGTAGATACTGTTGTGTTCGGTGATTAGAATCCATGCAATTTTCCCATGTGAACCCAGCCCCTGACAAAAGTAATAAATAGGGTATGCAACGTCAGGGTCTGGGCCTATAATGTTAAGCGATCATATCTCACCATGTCATGAGGATATTTTCGCTATTTAAGGCCAAGGCCCCACATTGCAAAAACACTGTGTTTAACAGTACCTGCAAAGTGGAAGGTGTTCTTTCTAATAGCAACAATAGGAAAAGTTCAAGGCACTCACCACAGCATCTAAAATCAGAAGTTTTTATTCCATATTCTTAAAAACGCCCGTACATAGGGAGGATGGTAGCAAAAAGTAAATCAGCAACAACTGTTTATAATAGCATCCATACATTGCAGAAAACATTTGCAGCGGAATACCTTTGTTTTCAAAAATATCTGCGTTTTAGAAAATCGCCAATGTCAATTAAACCTACAGTAACGCTGGAGTTTGCCGTATAGGTATAATAGGGGCAGAAAGTCTACAGAGGAAAAAGCTATGACACGTTATCACCAAAGTCTTTTCCTCGCCGTTTGTTTGCAATGGCTCTCTACGTGGGGCTTTAGCCTAAGGGTGCATTCACACTGAGTAAACGCTAGCTTATTCTGAACGTAAAACACGTTCAGAATAAGCGGCGTCTAAAGCAGCTCCATTCATTTCTATGGGAGCGGGGATACGAGCGCTCCCCATAGAAATGAATGGGCTGCTTCTTTCACTCCGTGCAGTCCCATTGAAGTGAATGGGAAGTGCCGGCGTATACGGCAAGCTCTGCTCATGCCGGAGCGTACACGCCGGCACTCCCCATTCACTTCAATGGGACTGCACGGAGTGAAAGAAGCAGCCCATTCATTTCTATGGGGAGCGCTCGTATCCCCGCTCCCATAGAAATGAATGGAGCTGCTTTAGACGCCGCTTATTCTGAACGTGTTTTACGTTCAGAATAGGCTAGCGTTTACTCAGTGTGAATGCACCCTAAAGCAGTTTTCCAAAAGGATATTTGTTAGCAAGTCACAGACTGGGGTTAAATGTCTGACCATTGGGAGCCGAGTCATTCAATCCCCCACCGACTGGTAGATCACTGTTTGAAGAACTTTTAATTGAGCATTGTTCTTCACATACACAGTACCACTCCATAGAAAGTCTGAGACTAAAAGAGAAATCCAAGTACAGTGCTCATTTGTTTCTGTCAGGCTCATTGAATGGATGAGCAGGCGCATGACCGATACTCCATTCAATCTTCTCTTAGCTATGGTCATGTGATGAGGAAGAATGGGATAATCTGGATGTCAGTTCTAATGTTCAACCAGTCAATCAGACATTTATCACCTATTCTTTAAATGATAAATGACCATTGTTGGAGAACTCCTTTTAGGCATGCTAAATCTCTTTTTATACATTTCTTTTGGTAGGTCTTCTTGAAGGTGTAATGTGGAAATAACTGTTTTTATGGACTTAAAGAGGACCTTTCATGTCCTCATTGATATGTGGTATTATATACCGCTAGAAATCCAACAGTGTGCTGTCAGCTTTCCTGGTATGCGCCCCCTTGTTAGAGATATCTCCCCACTTTTAGAAAGGTGGACCTTACAGCCCAACGCCAATGCTGGCCAGTAAAGAATGCCCAACAGTAAACAGTCACCTCTATTACAAAAGTGTCTGGCCACTGTATAAGCAATGCCGCCCCTGCTACCTCTTGTGTCACCCCCTCTACCTCATAGATTGTAAGCTCTTGCGAGCAGGGCCCTCAGTCCCATTGTGTGAAATGACTTTCTTTGTAGTGTATCTTTCTGTCTGTATTTGAACCCTATAAATTGTACAGCGCTGCTGAATATGTTGGCGCTATATAAATAAAATGTATTATTATTATAATGCCCTATCACAATACAAGTCTACATAAGAAGACAGTGATGCTAGGCTATAAGGCCCGCCATTCTGACAGTGGGGCGATATTGGTAAGAAAACTTAACAGTACCAATATTTTTGGCACAGGGGCGCATATTGAGTCAGCTTTCTAGCTGTATATAATACTGCACATCGATGAGGACGTGAAAGGTCCTCTTTATGTACAGTCCAGTGAACCACAGACATCATCTCTCTATATAGGTTTGCTAGTATATAGGTTGCTTTGTATTGAGGTAATCAAACCCAAAAATGACTCCTTATGCTAATCCTACAAGCAGGTACATACTGTACTTTACTGTATACTGATAGCTTCATGATGTGTTTGCTAACTCTTTACAGAGAAGTCTGTTCTTTATGGCTGCTTGTTATGATATTTACGTTCATATGAAATCAAAGGAAATGTAAAAAATTTTTCTAACTTGCTTTTTATTATTCTGCATATTGTACAGAACCAAACTCAGTACAATCAGAAAAAAGCTCCAGCATCCACCATCTACAATCTCAGTGTTAATGTATCAACTATACTGTGCTATCTGTGATGTATAGGACGAATTGAAGAGGATGTAGGGGATGCTGAAAGGGAAACGGAGAGATTGTAAGGAGAGAATTAAAATCATCCAATTCCCATGACTTTCACTAGGTGTCCATTTTTCACTAAACCTAATACTTTCATTGATGCCTTATACATTCATTGTATGTCCTTTATGGTCAGGCTAGTGTTTAATGGTCTATGATAGTGTGTCTTCAGGTTATTAGACCTGTGGTCGTTCCAGGATTTGCA